>NC_091204.1:26081368-26245168 GCF_040958095.1 Procambarus clarkii
CAACGATAATTTTTCATTGTTGTTGTTGATCTTAAGTCCCCATGTTTGAAACTTGGGTTCCCCCTGTAAGCCCGGTAGTACAGTCCAGGGTCCCGATAGTACAGTCCAGGGTCCCGGTAGTACAGTCCAGGGTCCCGGTAGTACAGTCCAGGGTCCCGGTAGTACAGTCCAGGGTCCCGGTAGTACAGTCCAGGGTCCCGGTAGTACAGTCCAGGGTCCCGGTAGTACAGTCCAGGGTCCCGGTAGTACAGTCCAGGGTCCCGTTAGTACAGTCCAGGGTCCCGGTAGTACAGTCCAGGGTCCCGGTAGTACAGTCCAGGGTCCCGGTAGTACAGTCCAGGGTCCCGGTAGTACAGTCAAGGGTCCCGGTAGTACAGTCCAGGGTCCCGGTAGTACAGTCAAGGGTCCCGGTAGTACAGTCAAGGGTCCCGGTAGTACAGTCCAGGGTCCCGGTAGTACAGTCCAGGGTCCCGGTAGTACAGTCAAGGGTCCCGGTAGTACAGTCAAGGGTCCCGGTAGTACAGTCCAGGGTCCCGGTAGTACAGTCCAGGGTCCCGGTAGTACAGTCCAGGGTCCCGGTAGTACAGTCCAGGGTCCCGGTAGTAGAGTCCAGGGTCCCGGTAGTACAGTCCATCACAAGTCAACAATTTGGACGATGTCAATCCGGACACTTTCTTCAAAAGGTCAGATGTAATACGAACGAGGAGCAACGGGTTCAAGCTCAACAAGCCACAATGTAGGACAGAAAACAGGAGAGGCTTTTTCACCCGTATGGATGTAAACCCGTGGAACAGCCTACCCGCCAAGGAGTAGGTAAGGTAAACACCAAAACTCTACTGGGTTTTAAAATACAGATAGAAAAGATCATCCAGGCAAATGGGTAGGACCTTTGACAAGCCGCCAACTTCCTGTCCTCGTTGAGGCCACCAGTATTAGTGGCTCTCAGGTTAAACGTCAGCAAAGATCAGTATACCTTACCTGAATAGAATCTGAATCTGAATCAGTAACCAAAGAAAATGGGAAGAGACGTGGCGGGTAAGCGAGCGAGCGAGTGACGTCATCACAACAAAGGTTGCTATAGACGTCTCCACGACTCTTGAAGTTCGCCTGTCTTAAAGACCTGTGTCCACAATACCCGCCAAATTGTCCCTCCCACAGTACTCTCAGGACACTTATGGCAGTGTAAGTGTGTGGTGAGGCCACACCACTGAAGACATTGAGGATATACCACGAGGGAAAGACAAAACTGTTGAAGGAAAGAGTCACTGGCTCCACCTGACCACCTTGTTCCTCGCACTCTCATCATCCTCCGTAAGTACTGGAGTACTTTCTGCTCCACCATTGTCTTACACCTCAACACGCAATTTTTGGGGCGTGGAAATAGGCCTATGGAATTGTTGGGGTGTGGACATTGACCTATGGCAGTGTTGGGGTGTGGACATTGGCCTATCGAATATGATAATTTTTATAATAATAATAATAATAGAGAAAATCTACTGGGACTGTGTGGTGTTGCAAACCCACGACCAAGGCATTGCCAGCTGCATACTCTACCACTGTACCACCACTGACTTCCTAAAAGTCTTACAATCAGATTTCTACTGATATCACAGGAAGTCCTGAAGCCAGTCCAAATTTTACGCAAGACCCCCCCCCCCCCCAAGCACTCAGGTGAAGGGATAAAGTGTTGTAGTTGAACACTGTACGCCCAACTTCAGATACTACACTGAAAATCGCACTAAGGAGATATACATCAATGAACGATCCACTGGGGCTGTGAGGTGACGCAAACATTGCAGGTTCGCATCGCCTCACAGCCCGAGTGAATTTTCTCATTGATGTATATCACGTTAGTGTGATTTTCTGTGAGTAAATAATAATAATAATATTAATACAGTAATAATATTATTATTTATTCAAAAGAGTGTGTACAAAGAACATAAGAGTAATAAATTAATAAATCCACAAGGGCCATGACGAGGGTTCGAACCTACATCCGAGAAGATCCCAGACTCTCCTTAACCACTTAACTGCGCCAACCGAGAATACTCGGTTTGATTTTTTCGTACCCCTTCTAAATGTGTGCGAGGTTGGTTGTGTACGAAATGGACTCTTAGGACCTCCAGTGAGAGGTAGCCATCTTGGAAAAAATTCCCCTTATGCCCTAGGGCTGCTGGCTGGGTTAGTACTGAGTGAGCAACCATGAGTGGCGCACGCACCTCTGGCTCCCAAACACCTGTCCGACGCGGAGTTGAAAGATCGCGCTTTGTCGGTGAAATTCAAGCCTTAATGTTTGAAGAATATAAGGGGTATAATATTTGTGAAGCTAGGTGCAATAAGAACCTAACACAAAGGTCAGATGCAAGTGATCCAGCACCTATGAGGACAATACAGCGAGCGTATCCAGTTGTAGCTCTGAGCGCCACCCTTGCCCACCTATGCTATCTCCAATTTATTTAGATGATACATAGATGAATCGTTTTCTGTGTTCAGTGATGATAGATCTGATACAAGTAGCATAGATAAACAGTGTTAGCGGCTTCCATGGTTGTGTTTTCCATAGATATTTTCAAGAATAGCTGAATCTCTTCTTTACTGATAGACACTCTTTGAGGCTGGCTGAATCTCTTCCAGACTGACGGACACTCTTTGAGGCTGGCTGAATTTCTTCCTGTGTGGGACCTTACAAGGCGATCTTTTTGCGACTACCTTACAAATTGATCTTTCCCTGTAATCTTTGCAAGACTACCTTATGTTTTACAAGCTTGGCTACATACCACCTACAGGTACTAATGCCAAGGGTGTACATGAGTGCGTTATTTGCAAGCACACAGAACAAAGAAACAGGAAGCAAAATTCTATCTGTACCTGGTGCAACGAGAGCGAAGTCGCACTGTGTACCCTGGACTACTTCGTTGATTATTACTCACTTCCGAAGTACTGAGTGTGTAATACAGTGTGTTACTGTGTAGTGTGTGAAACTGTACATATTGTAATTTTAGTGAATTTTTAACAAATATTATTGCGACAATAAACATTTATTGTGGACACATTGCTGACACATGTATCACAGTTTCATGGAACATTATGAACATTCTACTGTATACATATTGTAAAGGATACAAATATGCATCATATACGATAAAAAAACAAAATAAAACCGCATTGGAAATACATAAAACAGATAATGGAAAATATATTTGTGCCAACATCTGGTGCTTGAATGGCCCGGGCGACCGTGTCTGGGCATGTCACGCACGGGCGACCAGCCCCTGATGACATCACAACGCACCTTGTCCACGTCCCCAGAGCCAAAGTAAGTGGAATTTGGTATTTATTTTTACATAGACATGTTCTGGGAAGGAAATTTATCATTTTACTAAGAAAAAAGAACTTTTAGGGAACACTTTATTTCATGCGCACGAGGAATTTCACAATAAACTCGGCGCAGCATGGTGGTTAATCGACTGAGCTACGACATGGATAAGAATTGCAACCGAGAAATCAACTTGACCTACCACCGATCCTGCAGTCTCTCCGAGACACAAACTAGGTTTTTACACAATTCCCCCATGCACCTGAGCTCTGTCAATAAGCTGTTCTACCTCTTCGCCTTTCCTTCATTACACACTCGCGGACGTAGATTTGAACGTTCATCACGGCTCTTGTGGATTTGTTAATTTCAAACTTGAAATGAAACAAACTCATTTCAAATTTGTTCATATCAAACCTACCTGTACTATCAAAAATATTTGAAAAAATTATCTACAAACAGCTGTACTCCTACCTCGTAAAATTCGACATACTTGGCTCCTGTCAGTTTGGCTTCCGTTCCCAAAAGAGTACTAACGACGCAATTATTAGTCTCCTTGATATAAATTACTCAGCCCTTGACAAAAATGAGTTTCCGATTGGACTCTTCATTGACCTGAGAAAGGCCTTTGATACTGGTAATCACAACTACCTCTTATGTAAACTGCATCATTATGGAATCCGAGGCCATGCCCTGCACTATATACAATCCTATCGTAGTGATAGACACCAATGTGTAGCCATCAACGATATAACTTCCACTCTACCAATAACCATTGGGGTGCCACTGGGCAGCATCTTGGGACCTCTCCTATTTCTTATATACATCAATGGTCTGCCTGATGTCACCAACATTCTGAAACCTACATTGTTTGCTGATGATACTACCCTCATCTGCTCTAACCACAAAACACATACACTAAATAATGCTGTTAATAATGAACTAAAAAAAAGTTCACTTATGGATGTCAACCAACAAACTAACACTTAACATAGAAAAGACCTACTACATCTTATTTGGAAGCAAATCAACAAATGCAATTCAGCTTCAGATAGACAATGTTATCATTAGTAATAAAAATGATGGAAATTTTCTTGGCCTATTCCTAGATAAGAGACTCGACTTCAGCACCTACATACAACACATAACTAAGAAAGTCTCTAAAACAGTTGGTATGCTCTCCAAAATCAGATACTATGTACCTAACTCTGCTCTCATCTCACTATATTATACACTAATCTATGCCTATCTTAATTATGGTATCTGTGCATGGGGTTCAACCTGCAAACCACCTCTGGTCCATCATCCCCCAGCAAAATCTGCTATCAGAATAATAACAAATTCTGTTTTCAGACAACACTCAGCCCCCTGTTTAACGCCCTAAACATGCTAAACATAATCTCACTCCACACATTCTCTTGTGTCAACTACATTTACAAAACCCTGTTCTTAAATGCAAATCATGTTCTGAAACTCTCCCTGGACAGATATAATAGGACCCATTATCACCACACCAGAAATAAGTATATCTTTGATATCCCCAGAGTCAAACTTAATCTGTGCAAACAATCTTTGCAAATAAAGGGACCCAGTCTATGGAACTCACTCCTAATGAATTGAAAAATGTCCAGCTTTTGCATCATTCAAAAACAAAACTTAAAAAGTACTTAATTTCATCTTCATAGTTTTCTACCTTGTTGCTTTAAAATTGCACTGTATCTAGTGCTACCCAATCCCCCAATCTTCATGTACCCAGTCCATACAACTTTACCATTGTGATCATTGCTGTCTTATTATATGTGCTTTCAATTTGCTGTATGGTGCCTATTAATCTTCGTTTAAATTACCAATCAAGCTGTCAATGCAATCAGTCTGTACTTTAATATACCAATGTGCTTTAATATTCCTACTAATCTCTCTCATCTCATTTTTTTTTTCTTTCTTGCAATGTATCTGTTATCATTTTATTAATTCTGCTAGAATTTACCTACTTAAAATTATCTGTTAGATTAAGGACCTGCCCGAAATGCTGCGCGTACTAGTGGCTTTACAAGATTGTAAATACCATGCTATGTATTCTCACAAACCCAATGTACCTTCTTGTATTTAAATAAATAAATAAATAAATAAATAATAAATAAATAAATTTGATGCATCACACTATTGTGATTTCTATGTGTATTGTTCAATTGAAGGGACAGCAGTTACACATACTGTACTAATGAAGTCACTATTACGCAAAGCGTTTCGGGCAAAATTAATAGTAATATCGAAATTTTTTAATTAATATTGTGATGGGGTAAAACACTTAATACTATAAGAGAAGTAAGTTAACAAAATGATAATGTTCAAGGAAAATAAAAAATTAATACAAAGGTGATGAATAAGGATGACAAGCATTTATTTATTTATTTATATACAAGAAGGTACATTGGGGGTTAAGAGAAAATATAGAAATGAAGTTGATTTTACATTCTTGTAAAGCCATTAGCACGCATAGAGTTTCGGGGAAGTCCTTAAACTAACAGATAATTTTAAGTAGATAATTTACAGTAAAATTGACAAAAAATGTGTACAGGTACTTTACAGCCTTATTTTACAGGTACAGAGTATAGTCAGAGTACAGGCATAGATTATTACATTATGGAGTCAGTAGTTCTAGCAACAGTACAGTAGTTTATATACATTAATTACAGAATGGAAATACAAGGTGTAATTTAGAACTACTCCTCATGACATTTTCTTGGAACTTATCAGAACATAGAGTAACATAAACATACTAGATTTTAAGTTTAATAGGGTCAATGGGGTGATTGTGCTGTCAATCTGCTGTATGGTGTCTATTAATCTTGTTTAAATTACCAATCAAGCTGTCAATGTAATTAATCAGAGCTTTAATATACCAATGTGCTTTAACCCTTAACATGCTTGGGGTCTAATATCCTGCCATCCCCACAGGCGCATGTCATTTTGAAAAAAAAAAAATTATTTTTTCTTTCTAACCCAGTAAACTGCGCGGCCCGGTCGAGGACCGGGCCGCGGGACACTAAAGCCCCGAAATCATCTCAAGATAACCTCAAGAAGATAACCATTCTTGTAAAGCCACTAGCACGCATAGTGTTTCGGGACCATATACATCATATTTTGGGAGCATATACGACAGGACCTGATGGCAAAGTTCAGTTTCTCAAATTTGCTCTAATGCTTTCCAATTTTTTGTGCATACTAGCAAATCCTACAACTTTGTCTAAATGATCACAAACGTAACTTAAAAAATAAGAAATTAAAAAAATAATTATAAAATTGAATATTGAGAACATCAGATTTTGAAATCCGCTGCAAAAATATAAACTATCACCAATTATTCCTTTGGTGTTATTATGCTCTCAGAGTAGTATATGATCTTCATTTTCATAGATTTAGAATGTATGTTTTCAGTTTAGTTTACTGTAAAAAAAATTGTCAATGTGGCATTTGAATTATACGCCAAACCTAGAAAAAAAATTGATAACTCCAAACATTTAGGGTTTGGGAAAAATCCATTCAATAGGATTGTAAAAGAGACAGCTGTGCACATTATTTAGAAAAATGGTGAGAATCGGTCAGAAACTGGATTTTTTAAAACTGACTCAAAGTTGAAACTCTAGTTTTAGAGATAATTGAAGTTGAAGTTATCGACAATGAATAATTTAGTTCTTATTCATTAATTTACTTATATGTTTTATTAAAGGTTGTTTGGCATTCTTACTCGAATATGTGAAACTTTTAGGTCAATGTGTGTTGTAATAATGTCAAGAATAAATACCCCCCCCCCCGAGAAATAAAATATAGGGATTAAGGGGATAAAAATGTATTCTGTATAAAAGTTATAAAGCCCTAATCTGGTCCCTAATCATCAAAACTGCCTAAAGATACAAAGAAAATAGAATTTGAAATCTGAAAAACTGTCAAAAAATTCAGTCCCAAGTTCTGCCAGTTGTGACTGATTTATTTGATGACCAATTTCATTCTATCTTGACATAGTTAGGGATGGGTATGCACTCTCCAGGATGTAGAGGTTACAACAAAATCTGATAATAAACAAAGGAGAAAAAACAAATCTCCTCCCCCCCAAAAAAAAAATTGGACATTTGTGAAAGTAACAGATATTATCATTAGGCAATGCATTTTTATGATATATAACAAAATAGAGCATGACAACATACTCATTATTATTGGTATTATTATGTATTAATCAGCAATGCTATACAGGCACCAGCTGCATATCCACTTTGTGGACACTTCTTGCTACTATTCGTCTTTGTGCATTAGACAAATGCTTGCAGCTCTTTATTACTGCATTATCCCTCAGTTCCAGTTAAATGGAGCGTGTCTCCTTGCCAACAAAATGTTATTTAAAAAAAAAAAAATTTAAATACATTTCTGAAAATATTGGGATGAAACTTTCATGACGCTTAAGCTGTGCATGGCATACATATACAACAGGACCTGATGGCAAAGTTCAATTTCTCAAATTTGCTCTAATGCTTTCCAATTTTTTGTGCATACTAGCAAATCCTGCAACTTTGTCTAAATGATCACAAACGTAACTTGAAAATTACGAAAATAAATAATAATTATAAAAGTGAATATTGAAAACTTCAGATTTTGAAATCAGCTGCAAAAATATAAACTATCACCAATTGTTCATTTGGTGTTGTTATGCTCTCAGAATAGTATAGGATCTTCATTTTCATAGATTTAGAATATATGTTTTCAGTTTAGTTTACTGTAAAAAAAATTGTCAATGTGGCATATGAATTATGCGCCAAATTTAGAAAAAAAGGATAACTAATCGTTTAGGGTTTGTGAAAAGTCCATTGTAATAGGATTGTAGAACAGACAGCTGTGCACATTATTTGTAAAAATGGTGAGAATTGGTCAGAAACTGGATATTTTTTAAGCTGATTCAAAGTTGAAACTCTAGTTATTTAGATAATTGAAGTTATCGACAATGAATAAGGTAGTTCTAATTCATTAATTTACTTGTATGTTTTAATAAACGTTGTTCGACATTCGTACTCGAGTATGTGAAAGTTGTAGGTCAATATGTGTTGTAATGATGTCAAGAAAAAATAACCCCCCAAAAAACAAAATATGGGGGTAATTATAATGATTTATGGGATAAAAATGTATACTTTATAGAAGTGATAAAGCTCTAATCTGGTCCCTAATCATCAAAACAGCCTAAAGAGACAAAGAAAATAGAATTTGAAATCTGTGAAAAACTCAGTAAAAAAAAATTCAAAGTCCAAGTTCTGCCAGTTGTGACTGATTCATTTGGTGATCAATTTCATTCTATCTTGACATAGTTAGGGGATGGGTATGCACTCTCCAGGATGTAGAGGTTACAACAAAATGAGATAATAAACAAAGGAGACAAAAAAATGGACATTGGTGAAAGTAACAGATATTAACATTAGGCAATGCATTTTTATGATATTTAACAAAATAGAGCATGATAACATACTCATTATTATTGGTATTATTATGTATTACTCAGCAATGCTATACAGACACCAGCTGCATATCCACTTTGTGGACACTTCTTGCTACTATTCTTCTTGTTTGTACATTGGACAGTGCTTGCATCTCTTTATTACTGCATTATCCCTCAGTTCCAGTTAACAGGAGCTGTTCTCCTTATCAACAAAATGTTCTCCTTTTTAAAAAAAATTGTCTAAAATACATTTCTGAACATATTGGGATGAAACTTTCATGACACTTAAGCCAATAAGTTGGAGATTTGTTTAACATTTAATATTAATTTTCACATAATTCAAATATTTTTTGCCCAGCCCCAGCTTTTACAGCCCAGGCTGTAGCAGCTTTAGGGTTAATGCACATGGTTTGTATTACGTAGGCTGTTAGAGAGGGGGGGGAGGCAGCCGAGAACCTGCCCATACCCCCTTCCCCTTTCCTGCCCACCCTCCTTACTCCTGCCCACCCTCCTTATTCCTGCCCAGCCTCCTTACTCATGCCCACCCTCCTTACTTTTGCTCAAAGTATAATACCTAAAAAAAATTATTTAATTTTTCTAAATATTTACTGTGTTTTGGTGGGAAAAATTTAGTCATAGAAACCTTAAATTTGTTTTATTTTGCCTTAATAGGTAACACTGCTTCCAGTCTCTGCTCGGCTACCCAGGACGATAGCAAACACAACTCTTGCCCATTAATGATGGTAAGGACAATTTTATTCTTACTGTACTACCAGTGTGTGTGTTTATCATGTTGATGTCGATATCCAGTGATTGTGAGTGTATTAATCAAGATATTTTCATTAACTAGTGTATTAATGTTGGTGTTGTCATTTACCAGTGATGACGAGTGTATTAATTATAATCATTACCCAGTGATGGTGAGTGTATTAATCATATTGGCATTACCCAGTGATGTTGAGTGTATTAACCCCTTAACTGCGTTGCCTCCAAATATGACACCCCCGCAGTGCGCAGGAAATAAATTCTCTGGAATTTTTTGTTTAAAGTGTCAAAAACCCTTCCCTGAATATGGGTATGTAAAAAAAAAATCGAAATTGTACTTACTTTGGCTGCTATGGGGTCCATAAGTTGGGGCGTGACGTCATCATTCGCCCGTGACGTACGCTCCCGGGGCCAGTAGGGCGTGGGGCGCGCGAGTTGACGCAAATATATTTTTTTTCATATTTTGCGCACAGTTCCAAATACATTTTATTTGTTTTTACGTGCTAATTCTATGTATAAAGAACACGTACACTATATTATGGCAGTAAAACATCCGTACTGTCCGAAGAATCTGTGTTACGTGCAAGACACATGTGTACACGTATGTTGCACATATTTACCATGTATCATGCTAATTTATGTATATATACAATCTATTTACACACTATACACTGTCACACAGTATATACATTCACCATCAACATACACAGAACTCCTTGAGTGTGAGCAGCCACACCCAGCCAGCCAGTCCTCCCTTATTCCTCCAACATCGTACTTACTATCACCACCCCTCCCACCATACTGTTATTCACACCAATGTTTCAGGTTCATTTATGTATATTTACAACACATTTACACACTCTGCACTGTCACACACCATAAACACACTCAGAACTCAGCGAGTGTGAGCTGCCACACCCAGCCAGCCAGTCCTCCCTCTCTCCTCCAACATCGTACTCGCCATCACCCCTCCTCCCACCATACTCTTACTGTTTATATTACACTATTTACATATGTTATGTATACCTATCTACATGTTTTATTCACCAGAACTATGCAAGTAAGCCGGTATTGTGTCCTAACAGTACAGTTGCTACCATACACTGCATGAGAAATCACACAGCAGATGACGCTGCGATTACGACGTCACCTCCCTCACAAAAATAGCTCCTCCCAAAATACTCTTGTTGCTGTTATTATACTATATACACACACTGTATATACCCATGTACATATGTGTTCCCCGTAGTGAACCACTAAGCTAGTATGGTGAGCAAAACAAGATTGGCTCCCGCACACAGTGGAGGCTACCTCAATTCTCTCCCTCCCTCCCTCACCAAAATTCCTCCTTCCACAATACTACACACAATGCTAATTATAGCCACAATCCTGGTCACTAATTCCTGTAAATGAATAATTGACCACACGTTTATTTTGAAAAGGAACCTAAGAAGTCATTTGAAGATTCCAAATGGACGAAATAATGCTGTGGTGCTGTGAACATCGTGAACAGCATTGAATCACTGATATTTGAACAATTGTTCCAGGTCATTATCACACTCAGGCTCTTCTATAATACTATCATGGCTAAATAATACAGATTATATATATATTTTGACATTATTAGGCGATGCTGTGGTCACACGCTGAACAGCAGTGCTGTGCACTCATACTGCATGCGCCGGCCTTGGTTGCTCACTCACTACTGAGGCTCCAACACCCAGGAATGTGGACCACGATTTTTTTTTAAAGATGGCGTTGTTTACAAGAGCCCTGAGGAAGCTGATGTGAGCCCCACGTAGCCGCGGGAGTTTTGAATGGAACGTGAAAAATAAAAATACCCGGAGGCGCGTTGCGCAAACCAGACGTGGGCCTGCAGGCGCATTGCGCAGTTTAAGGGTTAACCCTTGTGTTGCTAAGGGCTATTTGCACCTTGTCACCCACAGGTGCATAACAAAAAAGAAAAAAAAATTGTTTCCTAACCTGTTAATTTGTGTTCCCTGACCACAAGAGAGAAAAAAATTAATCGTACATACAAATGGCATAAATGAAGTCGACAATATGAGCGATGACGTCACACCCTGCATGCTTGCTCATGCAAGGTGCGGCCCAGAGGCATCGCGCGCAGTCTTCAAGCAGCCAGAATTGCTACGAATTTATTTTCGCGGCATTATTTATAGTGTCTACGCATATTTTATCACAAATATTCACTAATTGTGTTGCATATAATGTTACTTCATGTTCAATGGTAATAAAATGCTGCATACATTGAGTATACACATGCGCACAAAAATGTTTCCCATTATGCCATATAATATGTATTCACGTTGTTCATTATTATATTTACACACACACATGCACACACTATTTACAGGTTTTTGTAATATTATTGCACATTTAAGAAGTCTTGGAGAGAGTGGTAGGCAATTGAAGCAGTTGACAGCACATAATGGAACTGCTCACGCTTCACACCATGTTTGCACATGTTTACGTTTCTGATCTCTTTTTTTTTTGTTCTACAAACTAAGCAATCACGCTTGTCTATTGCATGCTTTCCAGCTGGTGGCAAATGTTTTAGGTCTGTGTCCTTGAATGACCTCCATGTGAGCGTTCCTGGGTGTAGCAGCATGCTGCAACACTGGGTTCATGATGGGTCTTTGTATGCCAGGAACATCTTTGCCAAACTTTGCTAATAACTGTGTCCCAAGTTGTAAAAGCAAACGAACGGAAACTTGGTTTACGTCAAGTTTTCACCAGATACTGTACATATAATAGCTATTCAGCATGCTTATGTCAACAAGACGGAAAAACACTTTTTCGTCCACTTTAATGTTTTCTGCACACACTCGACAGTGCCCACCATCATGTCAGATTTATCAACCAAACGCATGTTGATATTATAGTCAAGAACACAATCTGGCTTATATACTGGTTCTTGCGTTACTCAGTTCACCTTGCCACTGTTCATCATTGTACCATCACGAACGGTTGTCAGCAAGTTCACTTCTCCTTTGTCTTTCCATGTAACTGAGCGTATTTGATCACTTTTTCTTAGCTGGCAGTCATAAACTTCAAGTTTATTGTTAAACACTGGCATTTCCCATACTTCTTGGCTTTACTGTACCAAACAATCCAGTTCTATTTTAAATCAAGAACCTAGCTGGCAAGGGACTTGTATAGCAGTTATCCGTGTATAAAATGTGGCCCTTGTTCATCCATGGTACCATCAGTGACTTCACCACACTACCTGAGAAACCATGTTGGTCGTTACCGGGAATGTCTACATCGCTACCAGAATACAGAATCGTGTGTAACACGTATCCTGTTTCACAGTCACGAAGAACAAAGAATTTCAATCCAAATCTGTTGCGTTTGGAGGGAATATACTGCTTGAATGCAACACGTCCTCTGAAAAGCACAAGGGAATCGTCAATCACCAGCTTCTGTGCTGGTACATAGAAATCTCTGAACTTTCCAGTCACTTCATTCATATAGTGTCTGACTCTCCAAAATCTATCATCCTCTGTCCGGTCCTCATTACTTGCAAAATGAAGACACCTGAGGAGTCTGAAACCTGTCTCGGGACATATATTTCCCGAAGAAAGGTGTTGGAATAGTCTGGTCTTTGCTCCAATAATCTGTGATAGCGTGTTTGACACAATGTTTCATCAACATACATATTGCCAAAAATACATACATTTCACCTACAGTAGAGTTTTTCCAATGCTGCAATCGTGAATATTCTGTTATCTCTTTTCCAATGAGATGAGTCGCATGAAAGTTCATTTGGTGTACATTATATTCCATGAGCGGCTCATCATAAAATGCTCTAAAGTAATCCATTTCACACATGTCCTCACCATTATCAGGGAAAAGGTCTGTAATCCCAACTTCTTTATTGCCAAAGCCAGGAATTAGAGGAATAAAATCGTCACTATCACTCCACACAAGGACACCTGGGGTCCTGCGAGGTGCAACAGTGGCACGACAGCGAAGAAGCGTTGTATACCGTGGACCAGGAGCTGTAGCCCGTCTACACAAAGTACGGCCGCTATGTGAACGTGAGGTGAAATCACGTGAACATGAGGGTCTTGGTTCCTCATGTGGTGCCATACGGCAGCGCTTGGCTGGGCGAGACGCTGCTGATGTGACAAGTTTCTCGCCTGGTATCACCACTGGTACTAGCAACAGGCACGGTAACACTATGCTCTGAATCCACTTCACTAAAACCAGAAAATGAATCACCTTCCTCTGACTCGTTGTCCAAAATATCCTCATACTCTAAATAAGCACAAGAACTGTGTGGTCGTGGGTGAATTGGAGTAGACACTGGGCGAGGAGGCATAGGTGAGCATGTATGCCTCGCCGTGGGAGGAGGCTGTATCTCATATTCACTGTCTGTGCTACTATCATCGGTCAATTGTCTGTAGTCCTTATCAATGTCAGGGTCATCAAAAATCACTGTCCTCACCATCAGAAAATAATTCACTAGTTATTTGCTCTTGAGTAAGTGATTGCGTGGTGTGTGCGCGGGAGGCGTTTGGCTGTGCGCTTGCCATGGTGACCGCTGGGTAATTGGGGCCTCCCATGCATTGGTAGCGTGAGCTGGTTTTTTTTTTTACAAAATGGCAGCTGGTTTACTATAGCCCCTAGGCAGCATATGGGGGCCCCCCTACCCCGATGGCCATTCAAATCTTGTGTGGTATTCCATCACGTCATATGACATCATGCACAATTTATAGCAAGTTACTCAACACATCATAGGACGTGTTGTGCAGTTTAAGGGTTAATCATGGTGTTATTACCCAGTTATGTTGAGTGTATTAACCCTCTGAAATGCAAATAGCACATAATATTGCTCAATCAGGGGTGCGCATAACACCTTAACCACTGCACTGCGCAAAACGACAAATGCCATTCGCCAATTACTGCGCCAACTGACAAAAGTATTTTTTATTTCTTTGTATACGGTCGAAGCACGCTCGCGGTAGGTTGGGTACAAAATGGACTCTTAGGACCTACTGTGAGAGGCAGCCATCTTGGAAAAAAATTCCCAGAATGTCGTAGGGCTGCTGGCTGGGTTAGTACTGAGTGAGCAACAATGAGTGGCACACGCGCCTCTGGCTCCCAAACACCTGTCCAACACGGCGTTGACTTGGGTACAAGATGGATTCCTGAGGTGTTTGCCAGATTTAAAAAAATTCCCAGCATTCCCCACGGTCATGGGCAGGCTCATATTCAAGGTAGCAACCATGTCGTATTCATCCATATCAAGCTCCCAGCCCTAGTCGGCCTTGTTTTCAAGAAAACATCATTTGATGTTGGAATAGAAAGGCATATTGCTTGAAGATGAGCATGCCAGTGATTTTGATAACCCAAATCTGGAAAAAGACCTAACACAGGTGTCTGCTACTAGTGATATGGATATTGAAGTGAACGATGTGGAGAGTGTGTACAGTACACAGCTCTCACAGCCCTGCCATGCCGGACTAGGTCATCACCATCAGTGGAACAACACAAATGAATTTTTGTATGTTCCACTGAACATTTAGTGCCAAATGCAATTCACTTGGACCATCCGGGAATTCGTTAGAGCGTGGTCTGTTAGAGCAGGGTCTGTTAGAGCGGGGTCTGTTAGAGTGATGATGCACTGTATTTGAAAAGAAAAAATGCAAGAGTAGAGAAGTGATTGTAAATATTATTCAGCAGATATGTAAGTAATAACATTTAGCAGATACTGTATATAAGTAATAAAGTTTACCAGATATGAAAGTAAAAATAATAAAGAACAGAAGAGTGGGAAATTAGATAATTAATCAAATTAATATTTCTAGAGTAAACGAATTGAGATTCAAATAATTAATCAAATGAAATACAAATAATTAGCTAAATTAAGAATTACAATAATATTGTAATACATGAATATTATACGGTAATAATACAAGATGGGCAAGGATATGCAATATAAACAGGCAATACACAGGCAAAAAAAAAAAGAAGAGAACAAAGAATTAGACAATTAGATTAAGATTATGAATAAATAAATGGATTCAGATTCAAAATAATTAATAAAAAAGGAAACATAATTAATCAAATTAAAAATTCAGTAATCTCTTAACCCTCAAACCGCTAGGGGCCCAAATGGATTAAACACCCACAGGCGCAACAAAAAAAAAAATCCAAAAAAATTCTTTCGTCTGATAGAAGTGTTAATTTTTGTTCCCTGATCACGGAAAAAATAACAAAAAAATCGTAGGTGGCATATTTTAGCCGCAATAGGGTAGGGAAGTCTGACAAAAAAGGGGTGTTAGCAGAGCCTTCGCCAGACGAGGTCTACTCCGCTCGAGCTGTCAGGCGGCAGTTGCCACAAATATATTATTATCTAATTATTTCAATGTGTCTGATTGATTTTTTCTGAGTTTTATTGCAGTAATATTATTCAATACAGTGAATTGTGATATATTTATATAATAAAATGTGTGAACCATCGCTGTACTCAAAATTATGGTGTGCATATTAGTGATTCAATTATTATGTTCATAAAACAATAAACAAATAATTTTGCTGTTGTTACACTATATACACAGGTTATTTGTAAGTATTTGCATGTTTTGTTCACCATAACAAACCACTAAGTTGGTATTGTGAGTCAAAGAGCAACGAGGAGTGACTGCCACACACCAGCCAGCCACTCCCTCCCGCAACGACACCTCACTCGCCCTCATTCTCCTCCCACAATACTGTTTTTGCATTTATTCACTATACACAGACGTTATATATAAGTATTTACATTTTTGTTCATAATAACTGTACATCTAAGCTTTTATGGTGAGTAAAGACACGAAGACGTAGCTACTCACACAGTCAGCTGGTGACGGCCGCCCTCAAGGCCAGACGCACTAATATTTCTCCTCCAACACATTATATATAAGTATCTACCTGTTTTATTCACCATACCTGTACAAATAAGCTGGTATGGTGCCCAAAGACCATAGTGGCCACCAGTAAACAACATGACAAGTCGTGCAGAGGATGCTCCTCCCTCACCAAAATGGCGGCTCCCAACCTCTTCCTCTTGCTGTTATCACACCCTAGTAGTAGGCATCCTTCAGTCTTGGGAGACTATGGAGTTGCGCCCTAGTTGTCAATCCTGGTGCAGCGTCTGGTGTGACTGATGAGGCCAATCCGAGAGTGGCAGTCCATCCCACACCGAGCACAAACGAAGTCCAATTCTGGTCTGTCTTCCTGGCTACCGGCCTTCCTTCTCTGTCTCTTTGCCTCCGATTCCTTGGCAAGTGACTCCTCGAACTTGGAGAGACCTCTTTGAACAGACTGCCCCCAGGCTGAACGGTCTGCAGCCAGTGTCTTCCACATAGCAAGATCGACGTCCATGGCTTTTAGGTCCCTCTTGCATACGTCTTTGTACCGTAGCTGGGGCATGCCTGTTGGATGCTTTCCCTGCATCAGCTTCACACCCTATACACACATTATATATAAGTATCTACATTAGTGTTCACCATAGCGAACCACTAAGCTGGTATGGTGAGTGCAGTCAATAAAAGAAGACCACACACAGTCAGAAGACGATGCCACCACTCTCCCTCCCACAGCCTTACTTCTTCCTCCATGGAGCACAGCACTAAATATCACCACAATCCTGCTATTATCAGAATCCTGGTCAGTTTTATCACAGTCAGGGGTCTTCTATAATACTATCATCACTAAATAATAGCAGGATCATATATATTATGGCATTTGTAGGCGATGCTGTGGTCAAGAGCTGAACAGCGGTGCTGTGAGCTCATGCTGCGTGCACCAGCCTTGGTGGCTTGCTCAATACTGACGCTCTCACACCCAAGAATGTTGGGCTAGATTTTTTCTAGGTGGCATCTGGCAACTATCAGTCATGGCTGTACTATAGCTGCCCCTATCCTAGGCGGGGCATTTAAATTATAGAGCTAGACACAAAAGCATACTTAAATGATGTGTGCGGTTTCGGTTTAGTCACTGATATCATATATATATATATATGATATGCGCGGTTTAAGGGTTCAGATTGTAATATAGTAATATCATATGGTAATAAGACAAGTTGGATAAGGGTATGCAATAGAAACAAACACATATGGGCTGGAAACACTGATGTACTTAAAGCTTAAGAATCCATTAACAATACTGGAATATTAGACAACAAACAAGACTAGTAGCTAATATTAATGGGCAGATATATAAGTGAGAAATTAAATTATTAATTTTTAATTCACAAAGTAATGAATTAAAGATTCAGATAATTTGACAAATTAAGAGTTCAAGGTTTATAACATTTTGGGAAATTGAAGTGTTAGTATCAACAGATAAATGGGTAAGTTGCAAATATTGTAAGGTAAGAATCTGATAACTAGACAAATTAAGCATTCAAAAAATTATTACATTTTATAAAATTGAAGTCATTGTAGTAATAGTTATAAGAGGGGTAAATTACATGAAATTGAAGCCAATAATATAAAAAAGAAGCATTTATTAATTAATATACCCCCCTCCCCGCTCAGCTCGTTGTCGCCGTGTGGGGGCTTCGTGGGCGGCTGCCGGAGTGTGATGCTCCTTAGGACAGTCCTCTGTCCTTTTCTAGCCTTGTGCTCCTGCTGCCGTCCTCTCCAATTCTGCTGGGCACCTTTTCCTTTTCCTTCTGTTTCGTTTTTCTCCCCCCTCTTCTCCTATCTGCTTGCCGTTTCCTGCCGACCTTTTGCTCGTTCTGGTTCTTCCATGGACTTCTTCTATTTTGACACCCAGGTGCTTGAGGAGGCATACTCATGCACCCGTAGAACTGCAGTACCCGACGTCGAGAGCGAGGGGAACCTTTTATTGTCAATCCCCACTTCGTCACTGAACCCGATTGTGGTGTTTGTGTGTTACTGAGGAAGTCTTGGTTGTAGGGTTGATGTAAAGTCATGACTTGGTTACTGACTTTAATACTTAATATGATTACATGACTAGTAGCTACCAAGCTTGGCGGGCGTCCTGTACGCTCTCTTGTTTACCTCCTCTCTCTCTCTGGCGTCCCAGCCGCCGCACATAGAAAACGGATGGTACCATTTTCTGTGAACATGACACCGATCTCGACGGACTGTCGGTTTCTTAAGGTGGCGTTTGTGGGGCGTATACTCACGACGCACCCCTAGGAGGCCCCGACAAGATCGGCGATAGCTTCTTGTTGGGTGTCCTGCCTCTAATTGTGGCTCCATGGTGGGTGTGGGGGCACATTCGTGAGTGAATTCTTCTTTTCGTCAAGATGATAACCCCTGTTTCGGCTGCTTCTGGCTTACCTTCTCAGGCTCGTGGGGTGGGCGACCAAGCCCCCGAGTCGGTCCGTATTGGAAGACCGGGCTCTGTAGCCTCCGCTGCATTGGGCCCCGACCTTGCTCCTCCTTTGGCCTCTCTGACTCCTTCCCCTGGCTCCCCTCCCTCCTCTGTGGTTGGGTCGAGCCCCAAGCCCCCTGTGGTGACTACCTCGTCCCCTGGTGCGGCTCCTTCTCTAGTTGTAACTACTGCGCCTTTTAACCCCTCTCTCTCTGGGGGTTCTCACCGCCGTCCTCGTCACGGCCGCCCTCGCTCGATTCCTTCCAGTTCTGCTACCTATCAAGCCTTGTTTGGTCCCGCTTCGTGGGCCAAATATTTTGATCTCCTCCCTCTTGATTCTGCGCCTCCTGACGATTTCTCCCTTCATCGACATCTCATTGATTCCGTGGATGCCTCCATTACTTTCAACCCCACTCGTCTCGGTACACGTGTCGTTGCTGCTCCTTCTCAGGATGCTGCTTCCCGCTTGGCTGCCTTATCCTGCCTTGGCGAGACCCCCGTTCGGGTCTCGAAGAACGCTCAGTTGAATGCCAGTGTTGGCACTATTTTGCTCCCGCCCCATGTTGCAACCGGTGTTCGGGACCTGCGCGACTGCCACGACGATATTCGACACATCCTCGCTGCCCAGGGCCATTCTATTCTCCAGGTGGACACATTTACTCGTCCCCCTCGTGGTAGTCGCCGTCAACCCCTCCGGGTTGTGAAGATTACCTTTGATGGTAGGACCCTTCCACCCTCTGGCATTCTTGCTGGTGCCAGGTGCTCTGTCCAGGAGTACATTCCTTCTCCTCGGCTCTGCAACAAGTGCTGGAGGTTTGGGCATGGTGCCCTCCGCTGCTCCGGGACTGTCTCTCTCTGTCCTTTGTGTGGTGGCGAAGGTCACTCTAAGTCGGAGTGCACTTCTCCCCAGGCTCGTTGCCTCAACTGCGGTGAGGCCCATCCTACCTTCTCCCGTGCGTGTGTCCATTACAAGCTTGAGGCAGCCGTCCTCAACCTGAAGCACCGGGAGCGTTTATCTTTTCCTGAGGCGAGGCGCCAGGTTCGCCGGCTCCCGCCTTATGCTAATATCTCTTATGCTCGCGTGTTGCGCTCTTCCTCTCCTCGTCCTTCCCGCCTTCCTCAGACTCACAACCGTTTCCGGGCCTTGGACCCTGATGCGCCCACTGCCCCCTCCTCTGTTCCTTTGGGTTCTCTCCCGAAGGATCCTCCTCCTGGTCCTCTGTCTGGGGTTCCCCTTCCTTCTACCCGGTCTGTCGTGTCTTCTTCCTCGTCCCCCTCCGATCCTCCTTCCCATCCTCTTCCTCCATCTATCGGCTCTCCCCACCGCCTGTCGGTGCGGGCGGATGTCCATCGCTCTCCTAACGGCCGTCGTGTGTGCTCTCGTTCGGCTTCTCCTGTTGAGACACTGGAATCCGTTGCCCGGTACGTAGTTGCTGGGACACCGGTCTCTTTAAGTCAGAAGCGTAAGCCTGGCTCCTCTCCTTCCTCTTCCCCGGCGGGTAAGAAGGCTTCGCTTTCTTCCTCAGCTCCTCCTTCTGGCTCTGTTGCTCCTTCCCCTCCCGTTTCAGTGCTTGCGCCCCCTGTTCCTGCTATGGAGGTTTCTTTGGCCCCTGCTTCCCTTTCGGTTGCTGCTCTTGCTGGGGTGCGCTCCCCTCTTTCTACTCCCCCTCCTCCTGCTGCTGTCTTTGACGGCTCCTCTCCGTTGTCTCCACTTCTTCCTCCTCCTCCGGACCCTGCCCGCCCACCTCTGATCTGTTCTCCAGTTTCCTTCCCTCCGTCTTTGCTCAGTTTACCCATGCCCCCTAACCCTGACTTTGCTGACCCTGATCCCGACCCTGATATTCTTTAACGTGCTCTGTTGCTCTTTCGCCTTTGTTTCTTCCTTGTTCTCTGTTTTTGTCCTTTCTCTTCTCGTCGTTGTCCATTCTTCAATGGAACGTTCGAGGTTATTACGCCAATTTCCTCGAACTCCAACTTCTGATTTCGCGGTTTTCGCCCCTTTGTGTCTGTCTCCAGGAGCCAATGCTTGGTGCTCGTCCTGGTCGTTTTCGTGGCTATTCCTTTCTCTCCCCCCCCCCCAGCCATTGCTGGGGCTTCTAATTCTTCTGCTCTCTTGATTCGTGCTGATGTTCCCTTTGTTCTTTTACTTTTTCCTTCGCCTCTCCATTGTTCTGCTGCTCGTATCTTTGTGGGGAAATGGTACACAGTTTGTTCCATTTATCTCCCCCCGAGTGTCCCGCTCTCTCTTCCTGATTTGAAACACCTCCTAGACTCCTTGCCGGAGCCTGTGCTCCTGCTGGGTGACTTCAATTGTCGTCATTCCCTTTGTGGTGACATTCTGACGAATACCCGGGGTCGCCTTCTTGAGCCGTTTCTCCTCTCTTCTTCCCTGTCTCTTCTGAATTCTGGTGAGCCCACTCATTTGGACTCTCGGACTCGCACCCTTTCTTGTCTTGATCTTTCTCTCTGCTCTTCTTCTCTTTACTTAGATTTCACGTGGCAGGTTCTTGATGACCTCCATGGAAGTGATCATTTCCCCATCCTTGTTTCCTTTTTCTCTTTTCGCCCTTCCCTCTCTTTCCCTAGGTGGCAGTTTGCTAAGGCAGACTGGACCCTATTTACCCTCAGTGCTGCTCTCTCTGACCTCTCCCTTCTGCCTCTCTCTCGCGCTCTCCTCCTTTTTCATGACACTGTCTTCAACGCTGCCCTCCGCTCTATTCCTCGCTCTTCCTCTCGGGGTCCGCGGAAGTGCGTTCCCTGGTGGAATGCGGACTGTGCTCGGGCTGTCCGCTGTAAGCGTGCAGCCTGGAAGAGGCACCGCCGTAGGCAGACGTCCGATTCTTTTCTTTTCTTTCGGAAAGCGAGTGCGGTGGCCCGTAGGGCCATCTGTACGGCTAAACGTGAGTGTTGGGCATCTTATGTCTCAACAATTACGTCCGAAACCCCTCTGGCCCAGATCTGGAAGCGTATCCGCAAGATAGCGGGTAAGTTCGTTCCCGATGTTTCACCGGTCCTTCACCTCCATGATACTCTTGTGGCGGACCCGTTGCAGGTCGCTTCCGAACTGGGTTCCCACTTTTCTTCTGTTAGCTCTGGTCTTCATCTTCCCCAATCTTTCCTTCTTCGTAAACCTGTCCTTGAGTCTCGTCCTTTAGATTTCTGCACTCATCTTCAGCTTCCCTATAATGATCCCTTCTCTCTCTCTGAACTTCGTTCTATCCTGGCCCTCTGCAGTTCTACGGCGGCGGGCTCCGATGGTATCCATTATGAGATGCTTCGCCATCTCCCTCCGAGCACATCTCAGTATTTACTGAGTCTGTATAATCGGATCTGGGAGTCGTCGTCAGTCCCTGAGGACTGGCTCGATGCCGTTGTCCTCCCTGTTCGCAGACCGGGGTCTCTGGGTACTTCCCCTAAGGACTTTCGCCCTATTGCTCTCACAAGTTGTGTCTGCAAACTCTTTTAACGTATGGTTAACGTTCGTCTGATGTGGTTCCTGGAACACCATCACCTCCTCTCCCCTTCTCAATTTGGTTTCCGCAAGTGCCGCAGCACGACAGATGTCCTGGTGAACTTGGAGGTCTATATTCGTACTGCTTTTGCTGCGAAGACCTCCGTTGTTGCCGTCCTTTTTGACCTGGAAAAGGCTTACGACACCACTTGGCGTTATCATATCCTATCTCAACTTCATTCTTTTGGCCTTCGTGGTCATCTCCCTCTCTTTCTCCGCAGCTTCCTCTCTCGTCGTTCCTTTCGGGTGCGCCTTGGTACCGCTCTCTCTCCCTCTTTTCAGCAATACGAAGGTGTGACCCAGGGTAGTGTTCTGAGCACTACTCTTTTTCTGGTTGCCCTCAATGGTCTTCTTTCCTCTCTTCCTTCTGGTGTCTTCTCCGCTCTCTATGTCGATGATCTTACCCTTTGTTGTCAGGGTGATGATTCGCCTCTCCTTCAACGCCGGCTTCGACTTGCAATTGATGCCGTGTCGTCTTGGGCCACGGATCATGGCTTCAAGTTCTCTACTTCTAAGACTTGTGCCGTGACTTTTATTCGGAAACGGGTTGTTCTTCGTCCCTCTTTGTCACTTTATGGTCATCCCCTTGAATACAAAGATTCCGCGAAGCTTTTGGGGTTATTCCTTGACACTCGTTTGTCTTGGTCTCCCCATATCTCTTACCTCTGTGTTGAGTGCTCTAAGGCCCTTACCCTCCTTCGGGTCTTGTCCCATACTTCTTGGGGGACGGATAGGCGCACTCTCCTTGCTTTACATTCCTCTCTCGTCCTGTCAAAGCTCGATTATGGTTGCCCTGCTTACTCGTCTGCTTCTAATTCTACTCTTCG
Source organism: Procambarus clarkii (assembly GCF_040958095.1). Lineage (NCBI taxonomy): Eukaryota > Metazoa > Arthropoda > Malacostraca > Decapoda > Cambaridae > Procambarus > Procambarus clarkii. Next base: position 26,104,621 of record NC_091204.1, read on the forward strand.
CCGTCTTGATGCTTTGCACCATACTGGGTTGCGCCTCAGTTCTGGTGCCTTTCGTTCGACTCCCATCCTTAGCTTATATGTTGACACTGGCTTCCTGTCTCTCCGGGACCGCCGTGATCGCTACTGTCTTCGCTATCTTGCGCGGTCCTTGCAACATCCTTCCTCTCGCCTCTGTCGTGATTTAACTTTTACCCCTCCTGCGGTTAATGTTCCTCTTCACCACCTCCCTCTTTCTGTCCGGTTATCTCGCCTACAGGATTCTCTTTCCGTTCGTATTTCTGATGTTTCTCCTCGTGTTGTTCCTTCTTTGCCCCCGTGGAGGGTCCCTCTTCCGCGGTTTTGTACATCCTTGACCCGTATCACTAAAGCTTTTACCCCTCCTACAGTTCTCAAACGCCTTTTCCTCGAGCACTTTTCTTCTCACTCCCGCTCCGTTTCTGTCTTCACCGATGGGTCTTAGTCAGCGGATGGTGTTGGCTACTCTGTTGTTTTTCCTGATCGCACTTATATGTGTCGCTTGCCTCCGGAGACTAGCATCTTTATGCTGTTCTCTATGCTCTTCGTCTCCTGCTTTCTCGTTGTCAGTCTTCCTTTGTAGTTGTTGTTGACTCTCGTAGTGCCCTCATGGCTCTCGGGTCCTTTAATCCGGTTCATCCAGTAGTTGTCGAGATCCAGCATTGGCTGTTTCTCGTTCACAGTAAATTTAAGTCGGTTGAGTTTTGTTGGGTTCCCAGCCATATTGGTGTGTCTTTAAATGAGCGTGCGGATGCTGCCGCCAAGGAAGCTGTCCGCTCTTGTCCCATCTCTTGTAAAGGCATTCCGTATTCCGACTTTTACCCGGTTATCCATTCCTCAGTCCTTACCCGTTGGCAGGCTTCTTGGTTGTCTGTTACTGGTAACAAGCTACGTACTCTTAAATGTTGTGTTTCCTCGTGGCCGTCCTCCTTCCACCGTAACCGGAGGTGGGAAACTGCTCTGGCGAGGTTGCGTATTGGCCATACTCGCTTAACCCATGGTCACTTGATGGAGCGCCGCCCTGCCCCTTATTGTCCTAGTTGCATTGTCCCTCTGACGGTCGTGCATGTCCTTCTTGAATGTCCTGACTTCCAGGACGAGCGTGTGTCTTGCTTTCCGACCGCCCCTCGCGGTCACCTGTCCCTCGATAGAATTCTTGGTGACTCGGATACTTTTGATATCGTTCGCCTTATGCGTTTTTGTTCTCGTATTGGCATCCTTGGTGATATTTAGCGCCCTCTGATTATTTTGCGTATTTGATGGTGCTACATAGCCTTCCCGGTTTGGTGCCTTCTTTTGATAATTACTTACTCAATGTCTCTGATTGATTTTTCATAATTTTTTTTTTGCTGTAATATTATTCAATAGTGTGTAGTGTGATATATTTATATAATAAAATGAGTGCATCATCGCTGTACTCAAAAATATGGTGTGCATATTGTTGATTCAATTATGTTCATCAAACAGTGAACAGATACTTTGTCAGTTATTACACTATATACACAGGTTATATATAAGTATCTGCATGTTTTGTTCACCATAACGAACCACTAAGTTGGTATTATGAGTCAAAAAGTAACGAGGAGTGACCGCCGTGTACCAGCCAGCCACTCACTCCCTCCCTCAACACCTCATTCGCCCACATTCTCCTCCCACCATACTGTTTTTGCTTTTATTCACTATATACAGACGTTATATATAAGTATCTACATTCGTGTTCACCATAACGAACCACTAAGTTGGCATGCTGAGTGGCAGTGCCAGTGGCAGCCCGCCACTGGCTGCTACTTCCTCCTTCCCTCAAGTCACCTGACTTACCCACATTCTCCTCCCACCATACTGTTTTTGCTTTTATTCACTATATACAGACGTTATACATAAGTATCTACATTCGTGTTCACCATAACAAACCACTAAGCTGGTATGCTGAGTGGCAGTGGCAGCCAGTGGCAGCCTGCCCCTGGTTGCCACTCCCTCCCTCACCTCACCTCACCTGACTTGGCATCATTCTCCACCCACCATACTGTTTTTGCTTTTATATACAGACGTTATATATAGGTATTTACATGTTCACCATAACTGTACATCTAAGCTTGTATGGTGAGTAAAGGCACAAAGACGTAGCTACTCACAAAGTCAGTTGATGGCTACCGACCTCAAGGCCAGTCGCACTAATATTTCTCCTCCAACAATACTGTTTGTGGTGTTATTATGCTATATACACACATTATATATAAATATCTACCCGTTTTATTCACCATACCTGTACAAGTAAACTGGTATGGTGCCCAAAGACCATAGTGGCCATCAGGAAACATGATAAATCGTGGAGACGACGCCACCGCCCTCACCAAAATGGCGGCTCGCAACCTACTCCTCTTGCTGTTTATACCCTCTATACACACGTTATATATAAGTATCTACATTTGTGTTCACCATAGCGAACCACTAAGCTGGTATGGTGAGTGCACTCAATAAAAGGTGGCCACACACAGTCAGAAGACAACGCCACTACCCTCCCCTCCCACAGCATTACTCCTCCCAACATGGAGCACAGCGCTAAATATCACCACAATCCTGTTATTATCAGAACCCTGGTCAGTTTTATCAGTCAGGAATCTTCTGTAATAATATCATCGCTACATAATTGCATGAACAAGTATATTATGGCATTTTTAGGCGATGCTGTGGTCACAAGCTGAACAGCAGTGCTGTGAGCTCATGCTGCGTTCGTCAGGCTTGGTAGCTCACTCAATACTGAGGCCCCTAACACCCGGGAATTTGACCCACGATTTAAAAAAAAAATGGAGTCTGTTTACAAGAGCCCTGATGAAGGTGTGGTGAACCCTTTGTATCAGCGGGCCATTTAAATCTTGCGTAGTACTCCAGAACATCATATGATGCGATGCGCAATTTACTGCAAGTCGGTCAAAGCATCATAAGATGCGATGTGCAATTTAAGGGTTAATAAAAAGCATGACCATGAGAAAAAGTACCAGTATTGGTTAGGGGTCATCTCCAAAGCAGTTTCAAGGAGATACTCATCAATGCTATCCAAAATATTAGGAGAGCCAAAATAAAAATACCCAACCATATCTTTCCTATAAAATCTCTGTGGCTAGATCCTAGAAACAGTAAATTTGTTACACAGAATTTTCCAGATCCAAAACCACACTGTCTGTCTGTTATTATATAGTTTTTCTCCAGGGGTTCTACCCATTTAGTTTTAATTATTTTTTCCAATATTGTGACTATTACACTTGTCAATGATATACATGTATATAGTGAATGGGATCTTCCCTGCTGCCACTGTTGTAGAGTGCTGCTGCTGCCTCTAATATCAACTGGGAGTCTGAAATAGGTAGCATAGTGGGACAGGTCTATATATGATGGTCTGTTGAAGTGGAATGCTGAGCTCAGGTGCACATTCTCTCAGGACCCATGGTAAAACTCCACCTGGGCCAAATGCGCTGTTCTTACTTAGCTCCTTTAGCCTTTTTTTCATTTCATATCTAGACACCTCTATGAAATGTGAGAAATCGATAAAGAATTTGGATAAAGAAAGAGAGCTAGGAGTGGTTCTAGATAGAAAACTATCACCTGAGGACCACATAAAGAATATTGTGTGAGGAGCCTATGCTATACTTTCTAACTTAAAATTTTTTTTTAAACACTTGGATGGCAAGATACTAAAGATATTGTTCACAACTTTTGTTAGACCAAAGCTGGAATGGTGTGGGGGTTTTCTTTTTTGCTTTCACGACTGCAATGCGTACGTCGCCAATGTACATGTGGCAGACGCTTCACGAAACTGTCAGAATTAGCAGAATAGAAAATACGAGAGCAACCGTACAGGGCCTGGGAGCAAGGTCGAGTTAGAGTCCTTGAGGGTCTCTTCTCAGACTAGCCTCACCTGGTCCTGCTCCACGTTGATCGTTGGAATCTCCTCAATGATGTAACACTTTAAGGGACTCCTAGGGTCCTCATCACATTTATAGTTTAGTGAATTAGGCAATTCGGTGTTGAAGACACCTAGAGCTGAAGGCTTGAGTAATATTGGCAGTATTCAGAAGTGGTTCAATGCAAACACCACTTAAAGCTTAACAGTAGTTTAGTAGTTTTAGTTTTAGTAGTAGTAGTAGTAACAGTAGTTTTATACCTATAATAGGTTAAGTAACAATTGTAATTACGAAGCTATAAGAGTCTTATCATAAGATACTAACAAGGTTAGGTAAGGTCGGTGTTTTCTATGAAGCTTTTTAAGGGTATCTATTATGTTTAGTATGTCACCTATGCACTTATTTAATAAGTCAATATTGACTATACGAATTTGCAAGAACGGGTTGCACACACACAGTACTCCGCGAGTGTGTGATATGCTGCGAAACAGCCAACGGGGCAGAGTGGCACCGTGCACTCCATGCACCAGATGCTGATGCATCTTCGCTTTTGTGATCTGTGTGTAGTGTTCCTGCATACTATGCACACACGTTTACCCTTCTCCTGTGATGCTGTGCCTGGCATATACTTCAGCATGTGTACCTCGAAGTTCTCATTACCCCGCAATCTGTCTGGAGCTGCGTATGGCATTGTTGCTTGCACCTTGCGCGGTACTACGGACTCCTGCCTGCCATACTTTACTAGCAGCTGTGACACAACACTGGCACTGAAGGTACATGTAGACAGTGAAGAGCAGAGGTGCCATAGGCACAATCAGAGAACACTGTATAAACATCAGAGGTCCGCAGTTGTTCAACGTCCTCCCAGCGACTATAATAAATATTGCCGGAACAACCGTGGACATCTTCAAGAGAAAACTGGACTGTTTTCTAAGAGAAGTTCCGGATCAGCTGGGCTGTGGTGGGTATGTGGGCCTGCGGCCCACTCCAAGGAACAGCCTAGTGGACCAAACTTTCACAAGTCAAGCCTGGCCTCGGGCCAGGCTTGGGGAGTAAAAGAACTCCTAGAACCCCATCAAGCAGGTATCAAGCAGACGGTTTCCTGCCGGACTTCACTAAGTACATATTGAAGCAGTTGAGCACTGCAACATCCTTGAGGTGGAAGAAGAACTTTTTCGTCCACTTCACAGACCTGCGCACGCACTCCACACCACCAAGCATCATGTCACATTTATCGACGAGGCGCATGTTCACGTTATAGTCTATGACACAGTCTGGCTTATACATGGGGTTGCGCATATAAAAATGGACCTTCCCACTGTTCAACATGGCACCGGTGTGAATCGTCGTCAGCATATTCACCTCGTGTCTGTCCTCCCACCGCACTGACAGAATATTGTCACACTTGCGCAGCTGGCACTCGCCCACGGATATACCTATACCGAACACTGGCATTTCCTTCCTGAGGACCTTCACAGTGCTACATATGCTGGTGTTGTGGGCAAGGACGTATCTGGTCAACAGGGGGCTGGTGTAATAGTTGTCAGTGAACAGTATATGCCCCCTGTTCAGCACTGGTTCCATCAGGGTTTTTACGACACTGCCAGAGAACCCATGTTCATCTTGAGCTGGTATGTCGACGTCTGTACCAGAATACAAGATCATGTCCAGGACGATACCAGTCTCACAGTCGCACAGCATGAAAAACTTTAGTCAAAAACGGTGCCGCTTGGAAGGGATGTACGGCTTGAAAGCCAGTCTGCCCTTGAACAGTACAAGCAACTCGTTGATAACGACATTCTGTCCAGGTACAAAATAATCCCTGAAGTTCCCTCGCAGGTCGCTGAATACCTTGCGTACCTTCCACAGTCTGTCGCGTCTGTCCTCATTTGCATTGTTCTCGAAATGCAGGCGCCTGAGAATCAAGTGGAACTTATCCCGCGACATATACCGGTTGAAGACGGGTGATGCATCAAGTTTGTCTTTGTTCCAATAGTCCTGGACGACAGCTTTCTCGGAGTGTTTCATCATCATGCATAGAGCCAGAAACACGTACATCTCGTCGATTGTCGTTGCCTTCCATCGCGTGAGGCGTAAGGCAGGTAATATGCCGCTGTTTATGAGGGTGTGGGCGTACGTGTTTGTCTCGGTCACAAGATGCCTCATGAAGACATTGTCAAAATATGCCTGGAAATATTCCATGTCCGCCATATCATCACCGTTATACGGGAATAAAGCTGTAACAACAACATCGGTATCATCAAACGTTGGTATTTGAGGGACAGATGTGGTGCAATCCTCCCACACAAGTACACCAGGGAGTTTGATGTCGGCACCAACACCACCACGAGCACCAAAACCACGGCTACGTCGTCTGCTGCTGCTTCTGGAGCTGCGTGAGGGTATGCTTGGCGCTGAGGCAGATTTTCTTACCGTAGGCCTACCACAATCACCTGATGTTGAGGGCCCACTGTCGTCATGCTGTGAGACATGCTGTCACCTGCCTCGACGTGTTGCTGAGGCAGCAAAGCCCTGCCTGGTACCACCCTCGCTGCTAGTACTCGGGTCGTCCACACTACTCGTATCGGAGCCAATGTCACTGAAGCCCGAGAAAGATTTGTCACATGTATTGTCACTGAATAAACTAGCATCTGGGGACATACATGATGGTGGTGGTGATAACGGTGTTGACCCAGGGCGGCGAGACAGGCCGGGTGAGGAGCGTATACCATATGCACTCGCCACATCATCCACTTGCGTCTTTCCCTCACTCGTATCAGACCTCTGTGTCAGATCTTTCTCTGGATCATAGTCCAGGTCATCATCCATAGCATCGTCGTCGTACAAAATATCGCGAATCTCCTCCTCAGAGAGTCGTTTTCCATGACCGCGGGTCACTGTGGAGCGGGAGCTCGTTGACGATGCATCAGACATGGTTGCTGCTTGGGAAGTGGGGCTCTCCATGGCTATGGGGCATGCTGGGAATTTTTTTTCAAGATGGCGGACTATCACTGGGGCCCCCAGCCAACCATTCCATACCCGCGTCACCGCACGTCACTTTTAAATCGAACGTGAAAAATACAAATACCCGGAGGCGCGTAGTGCACCCCAAGCGTGGGCCAGCAGGTGCGTTGCACAGTTAAAGGGTTAAATATTCCAAAACTAAAAGATAGAAGAAAAAGAGGCAATATGATCACTACGTACAAAATATTAATGGGAATTGATAAAATTTATAGGCAAAAATTCCTGAGACCTGGAACTTCAAGAACAAGAGGTCATAGATTTAAACTAACTAAACAAAGGTGCCAAAGAAAATTTAATTTTTTAGAAGTGAATAAGAAAATTCACTTTCTCAAACAAGTGGGGTAGATGGTTGGAACAAGTTAGGTGAGAAGGTGGTGGAGGACAAAAGCGTCAGTAATTTCAAATTGTTATATGACAGAGTGCTTGGAAGACGGGACATCATGAGCATAGCTCTCATCCTGTAACTACACTTAGGTAATTATATAGTTTATAGGTTGTGTGGGGTCTATGTTCTCCTATTCCACATTCCTTAACATGGCATTTGTTCACATTAAATTCCATTTGCCAAGTGGTGCTGATACACTTATTTTGTTCAGGTCTTCTTGAAGGGCATGACAAACATGAATTTATGATTTCTGCCAGTACAATAGTCAGTTCTGCACATGTGGAGCACAGTGACTTAGAAAGGAAAATTATTATTATTAATAATTATATATCCTCCCCAATGCAATGGAATAGTATAGGAAACACTTATTTAAGACATTCACTGGTTGAAAATATATATAGAAACAGCAGTGTTAAATGTTGAAAACAGTCTGGAACTCTATAAGACATACAAATGACCAATTTTGGGATAGGAGTTTTGTGTGAAACATTATTGGAACTAAGGGAGTGCACACAGAGTGGAGAGCGGCAGCAAGTTGTCCACTCAGGTGGCGAATACTCCAGTGTCCAGTACACGTCAATGCGACGCTTGGGTGGTCTTCTACAGTAATGATAAGTGCATTAACTGTACTAGTGCTTTTTTTCTTTGTTAGTTTAGGGATAGGAATTTTAGGAATGTGTGTTTGTAGAACCCTGTGTGTCTTGTGTTATTTTGGGCTCATTCTCCCACTTTAAGGAGTACTGTAACACGTGGTTTAAACTCCATCAACCTTGGTCCACGTTAGTAAAGTGATTAAGTGTAGAGACCTTATATTGTAAAAATCCATGCTACATTTGTATATTACCAAGAGGGTCTACAGTAAAATAACGACTAAGCCAAGATTTGTGTGGGACCAATAGTCAATTCATCCATCATGTTTATGTTTGGTGAAGAGTATCACTCAATCTCAACAATCCAGTAACGTAATCGTGTGCTCCCATAGTTAATAGGTGTAGAATAATCCAGAGTTGGTCAATAAAACCCATGTGTAAAGATTTAACCCACTGTGCACTTATTGTCCAACTTAGACTAAGAATACTTGACCCTTCCACAATTATCACATACGATATACAGAGCACCACTTGGTTTCCGAACCCCTTGGGGACGAGACCCGTCGGTTAACATGTAAGTTCGTATACGAGAAATGGAGGAAAAAATAAAAAAATAATGTGAAAAAATCTAGGGACACAAATCGACAGGTTCATAGCGTAAATGCGTGACCGTATTTTGTTTGTACTCACCAATAATTGAAGTCCTGATCCGCTTATGTTGATGAAGCATAGTTATTTACATGGAAGAGGTGGTGGTGGATGTTGATGGTGTTGGATTGACTGAAGTTGTTGGGTTGACTGGGTCAACATGCGATGAGTCAGGTGCAGGTGATGCAATGCGAGCTTTCTTGGAAGCCATTGCAAAAGACTCTGTAATTGACATTTGTTTCATTCCCTTGGCTCTTGTTTTTAAAAACTTCATATACATATTGTACAGATTCATCATGTCCTTAGTTTCAAACTCGCTGTAACTCGTGTCCATAAATGCCAGAATGTATTCAAAATTTTGCTGAACTTTTTCCATATCATATTTTTCCTTTAACGTTTCTTCATCCTCTTCCTCTTCCTCTCCATCTTCTTCATTGCACTCGTCTGGCTTTTTTGCTGTACATACTAATTCTATAATTTCATCATTAGTCATGTTTCGATTGTTTGGGGCTTCTTCATCAAAATCTATTCATCTATGTCATCTTCGATTGTGTCAGTCACCAGTTCTGCTCTAATCTCAGGGGACTTAATCCCCTTGACATAGGCTAGGAGTTCCTCTCTTAATTTTTTCTTCTCGCTAACTTTCTTCACCGCAAATCCTTCAAAATCTGCCTCGTCATCTTCCTCAGGAAACAGACTTGACGCGGGCCAAAGTTTTTTCCAACCATTTCTTAGTGTTGTCTGCTTTACCTCATCCCACGCACTAGCAATAGTCCAGATAGCTGACTTTATTGTGAAGACTTTATAAAAGTCCTTAAGTGTTCCAAGCTAATTGTTAAGACGTCTGGCAAACATCCTCTTGTAGTGGTGTTTAAGGTTCTTAATTATTCCTTGATCCATGGGTTGGATCACTGAGGTTGTATTGGGTGGCAAGAACGTTCCAATAATATTGCCATTTATAAGCTCATCACCTCGTGGATGCGTTGAACTGTTATCTAGCAGCAGTACAACTTTGCTGTTTTGCGGGAGACCAACACTTTTCGGGTACTCCTTCACCTCGGGTACAAAGTTCATATTAAACCACTCGACAAATATTACTCGAGACATCCACGCACTTGGCTGGTCCTTATAAGTCACAGGGAGGCACCTGGCTGACTTTAAAGCCCTGGGGTTTTTACTAATTCCAATCACAAGTAACTTTAATTTGTGCGTGCCAGTTGCATTTGCACAGCACAACAAAGAAATTCTCTGTTTGTTCTGTTTATAACCACCTGAAGGATCGTCCTCACCACTATGAGCCATCGTTTCTGTGGGAAGCATACGCCAGTACAAACCTGTCTCATCAGCATTATAAATTTGCTCTGGAGATAAATTTTGTTCCTGCACCATCTCCACAAATTTACTCACATACTCATCAGCACCAACAATATCAGCAGATTGTCTTTCACCATGCACTTTAATAAACCTAATGCCATGACGGGTTTTAAAACTTCTGAGCCAACCATCACTGTATACACACTTTTGAGTAATTTTCATTGCTTGGTGAAATTCACGAGCCTTTTCCACGAGGAGCCAGCCTGCCACTGGCTTCTTCGTCACTTCACGTCTCTGTTTGTACCACTCCCACACTGCGTTATCAACACTCTCCACTTTTGCTTTACTTACTACCTTTCTATTTCATATTGCTTTATCACTTTCACTTCTAGAGAAATAATAAAAAATGATAGGTTTAGCCTTAAGAAGATCAAAAACAGTACTTTTACTAATGCCATACTCAGCGCACACGACACTTCTCGGGACACCGCTTTCCACCTTCTTAATTATTTCAACTTTCTTTTCAAATGTCATCACTGACCTCTTTCTTTTACGTAACCCGCTTGTAGATGCTTTCACTGACACAATGCGTGCATTTGGAGCCGACATGGTGCACGGATGTTCCTTGATTGTGCTGATATGTAAAACAAAGTCACGGAATGAACACTCCAGTCTCGTGACAAATTCAAACAATGGGAACAATAGGCCGTGAGTCTGTGACGTCATAGGGTAGCCGGCGGCGCCCGACACGGTCAGTGAGCAAACTAAACCATAACCCACCCCCCCACCCACCCACCACGGGCCGGCACGACGCTTGGCTGACCGCTTCCTTACCCGAGCCTGCCTGCCTGCCTGCCTCCTTCCCAGCCTGCCTGCCTGCCTGTCTGCCTGTGCCTGTCTGCCTGTGCCTGCCAGCCTGTGCCTGCCAGCCTGTGCCTGCCAGCCTGTGCCTGCCAGCTTGCCTTTCCCTCCCTAATTCTCACTACTTCCGTTCCTTCCTGCCTACCTCCTAGCATCTCTCCCTACCTCCCCCTCCCTCTTAGCATCTCTCCCTACCTCCTAACATCTCTCCCTACCTCCCCCTCCCTCTTAGCATCTCTCCCTACCTCCCCCTCCCTCTTAGCATCTCTCCCTACCTCCTAACATCTCTCCCTACCTCCCCCTCCCTCTTAGCATCTCTCCCTACCTCCCCCTCCCTCTTAGCATCTCTCCCTACCTCCTAACATCTCTCCCTACCTCCCCCTCCCTCCTAGCATCTCTCTCCCCCTCCCTTTCTGACTAATTATCCCCCTCTCTCACTGATTCTCCCCACCCCCTCTCATACTGCCTCCCACCTAAGCTCCATCGTCCATCCACCCACCAGTCAGCCATCAATGACGCAATGCGTCCATTTGGAGCCGACATGGTGCACAGATGTTTCTTGATTGTGCAGATATGTAAAACAAAAGCACAGAATGAACATTCCAGCCTTATGGCAATTCAAAATACTGTAATAGGAATAATAGACTGTGAATCTGTGAAGTCACAGTGGGCACCCTGGACCATCTCCCACCCACCACCAGAAGCCGGCGTGACGCTTGGCGGACCCCTTCCTACCCGAACTTTGTTCGGGTAGCATGACTCCCCAACCCCAATCGGGAAACTGGAAGTTTCGGATAACTAAAGTTCGGAAACCAAGTGGTGCTCTGTATACGTTTGTTTCCTTCCATTATTCGTAAGAAAGTAAGGACGGGTTTTGTTAGTCATACTCTTGGGTATGACTTACAAGCAACCCTGCTGCTGCAAATGTTACCAAAAAATATTATCAAATATTATTACCAAAAAAAATTATATAACAAAAAATATTATAATATAAACATATCCCATACTCTGGGATATGTTTATAAAAAATATTGACCTTGCTGTGGATATGTTAATCTGTCAGTAATATTAACTAACTCTAATATTAACTCTAGAATAGCTAATACAAAGAATGTATGTAAATATTACGTAATTTGTATTAGTAAATAAAGTACTGTAATATTACTTTTTGTTGTAAATACATCTAGCTTAACCAAATATTCTTTCCACAGGATAACAAGCCAGAGGAATGTTCAGTGTGTTATAACGATTATGACGACAATCAGCTACGGCCTCGCACACTGCAATGCGGCCACACATTCTGCTCCCAGTGTATTGACAATGCTATCAAGAATGGTCAGCTGACCTGCCCTAGCTGCCGTGGCCAGCACGCTGCCACAGCTGCTACTCAGTTCCCAATTAGCTATGCTGTGGAGGCTTTTGTTGGGAAACTCAAAAATATCCAGCAAACACAAGAGAAAACTGTACCAGCAAAAAAGAAGTTTCGTTCCATGTTGCAGGAGCAGAAGAGCAGCATTAGCAGCCTCATTACTAGCTGTGAAGAGGTACTGTCCCAGCTGGGGGAGTACCGGGGGCAGCTGGGGGACTGGAAGACTCATCACCTCCAGCTCCAGGACAGACTCTATGCTCTGGTAGAGCAGAACAAGTCAGCAATGAAGCTCTTGGAACTGGAGGATACCAGTGTGGTGGATATGACAACACAAGGAGAGGAAGGGAAGACTCAGCTGCAGGCCATGTTGGGGAACCTCGACACAGTCAACACCCTACAGGAGGTTGACACAACCATAGACACAGCTGATGAGTGCAGCACAAAAATAAAAGATTGGCTGGAGAAGTGCCAGGAACTCTTCCCAGATGTCAAGACTGTCCATACCTCAGTGAAGGTACGCTGCTGAAGGTCACATTGTTCTCACCCAACTGAGTGTAGTATTGCCTCTATATAAACACTTTTGACATGGAGACACATCAAGATGAGAGTTGACTTTATAGATAGGAAACTTTTTGCTCTAACACCTGAAACATTTTTATTAATAAAGTCAACTGTCATCTTGGTGTTTCTCTACACTGTGGTCAGTGTAGAGAAACACCATTACTTATAGTTTTCAGTTACTTTACTCAGAGCCTGATGCTTCATTATAGTCCAGTTACTTTACTCAGAGCCTGATGCTTCATTATAGTCCAGTTACTTTACTCAGAGCCTGATGCTTCATTATAGTCCAGTTACTTTACTCAGAGCCTGATGCTTCATATAGTCCAGTTACTTTACTCAGAGCCTGATGCTTCATTATAGTCCAGTTACTTTACTCAGAGCCTGATGCTTCATTATAGTTCAGTTACTTTACTCAGAGCCTGATGCTTCATTATAGTCCAGTTACTTTACTCAGAGCCTGATGCTTCATTATAGTCCAGGTTCCACCATTAATGTTTGTGTTGGTAATGACAGGTGCAGGAGACCATCAGGGAGGCCCTGGAGATGATGACCACAGAGACAGGTGCTGCAGCTGACCCTGTACACCTGGGAGACTTAGCCTCCACCATTAATGTTTGTGTTGGTAATGACAGGTGCAGGAGACCATCAGGGAGGCCCTGGAGATGATGACAACAGAGACAGGTGCCACAGGTGACCCCGTACACCTGGGAGACTCAGCCTCCACCATTAATGTTTGTGTTGGTAATGACAGGTGCAGGAGACCATCAGGGAGGCCCTGGAGATGATGACCACAGAGACAGGTGCCACAGCTGACCCCGTACACCTGGGAGACTCAGCCTCTACCATTAATGTTTGTGTTGGTAATGACAGGTGCAGGAGACCATCAGGGAGGCCCTGGAGATGACAACCACGGAGATAGGTGCCACAGCTAACCCCGTACACCTGGGAGACTCAGCCTCCACCATTAATGTTTGTGTTGGTAATGACAGGTGCAGGAGACCATCAGGGAGGCCCTGGAGATGACGACCACGGAGATAGGTGCCACAGCTGACCCTGTACACCTGGGAGACTCAGCCTCCAGCATCATGGATAAAGTTCAGGAAATCACTGGAGAGATCCCCCAGAAGCAATTAACAGTAAGTTTTTTATTTGCTCTCATAGGTCATATCACAAGATAAAGAGTTGAGTTTTGAGGAGAGGAAGCCTGTTCTTAGGTTTATCGGGGTTCCCCAAGGTCAACTACTGAATTTCCTTAACATACAATCCACAATAGTTGCCTAACTCCTGGATAAATATTTACTGGTTGGTGAACGGAGGCAACAGGTGAAAGGCAACAGGAAACATGTTAACCATTTCTGGCCTGCATGGTGATTGAACCCGCGATCCTGGCCCCCCTCACAGAGGCGCAGAGAGCGGGAGACACTCCACCAACCTTTCCAAAAAAGTATACCTGGTTGATACCTGGTTGATGGGGTTCTGGGAGTTGTTCTACTCCCCAAGCCCGGCCCGAAGCCAGGCTTGACTTGAGAGAGTTTGGTCCACTAGGCTGTTGCTTGGAGCGGCCGGCAGGCCCACATATCCACCACAGCCCGGTTGATCTAGCACTCCTTAGGAGAAACAATCTAGTTTCCACTTGAAGATGTGTACGGTTGTTCCGGCAATATTTCTTATGCTCGCTGGGAGGACGTTGAATCCAGTAAGACAGCGAACCAAATCAGACCACTGCTGGGTACGAAGGAAGTGAAGCCTTAAAATTGCCAACGAACTCCACAACAATGCCAGCACCAACCCCATGCCAGTAGAGGGTTTGGGGGGGGGGGGGCTGGAGCTACAGGTCCAGCACCAACCCCCTGCCAGTAGAGGGAGGGGGGCTGGAGCTACAGGTCCAGCACCAACACACTGGCAGTAGAAGAGGGGGGCAGGAGCTACAGGTCCAGCACCAAACCCCTGCCAGTAGAAGGAAGGCTGGAGCTACAGGTCCAGCACCAATCCCCTGCCAGTAGAGGGGGGGCTGGAGCAACAGGTACAACACCAAGCCCCTGCCAGTAGAAGGGGGGATGAAACTACTGGTCCAGCACCAACTCCCACTGCCAGTAGAGAGGGGCTGGAGCTATAGGTCCAGCACCCACCCCCTGCCAGTAGAAGGGGGCTGGAGCTATAGGTCCAGCACCAACCCACTGCCAGGAAAGGAGGCTGGAGCTACAGGTCCAGCACCAACCCACAGCCAGGAAAGGAATCTGGAGCTACAGGTCCAGCACCAACCCCCTGCCAGTAGAGGGGGGGGGGCTGGAGCTACACATCCAGCACCAACCCCCTACCAGTAGAGGGGGGCTGGAGCTACAGGTCCAGCACCAACCCCCTACCAGTAGAGGGGGGGGGCTGTAGCTACAGGTACAACTCCAACCCCCTGCCAGTAGAGGGGGGGCTGGAGCTACTGGTCCAGCACCAACTCCCCCTGCCAGTAGAGGGGGGGGGGCTGAAGCTACAGGTCCAGCACCATCCCCCTGTCAGTAGAGTGGGGCTGGAGGTACAGGTCCAGCACCAATCTCCTGCCTGTAGAGGGGTGGCTGGAGCTACAGGTCCAGCACCAACCCCCTGCCAGTAGAGGGGGGCTGTAGCTACAGGTCCAGCACCAACCCCCTGCCAATAGAGCAGGGCTGGGGCCACAGATCCAGGACCAACCCCCTGCCTGTAGAGGGGGGGGCTAGAGCTACATGTCCAGCACCAACCCCCTGCCAGTAGAGGGGGAGGGGCTGGACTTTACAGGTCCAGCACCAACTCCCTTCTAGTTGAGGAGGGCTGGAGCTACAGGTCCAGCAACAACCCCCTGCCAGTAGAGGGGCTGCAGTTACTGGTCCAGAACCAACCCCCTGCCAGTAGAGGGGGGCTGGAGCTACAGATCCAACACCAACCCCTTGCCAGTAGAGCCAGTAGAGAGGGGCTGGAGCTGCAGGTCCAGCATCAACCTCCTGTCAGTAGAGGGGGGTTGGAGTTACAAATCCAGCACCAACACCCCTGCCAGTAGAGGGGGGCTGGAGCTGCAGGTCCAGCATCAACCTCCTGTCAGTAGAGGGGGGTTGGAGTTACAAATCCAGCACCAACACCCCTGCCAGTAGAGGGGGGCTGGAGCTACAAGTCCAGCATAAACCCCCTGAGAGTAGAGGGGGCTGGAACTATTGGTCCAGCACCATCCCCTTGAGAGTAGAGGGGGCTGGAGCTACAGGTTCAGCACCAACCCCCCTGCCAGTAGAGGGGGGCTAAAGTTACAGGTCCACCACAACCCCCTTCCAGTTGGGGGGGGCTGGAGCTACATGTCCAGCACCAACCCCCTGTCAGTAGAGTGGGGGGGGGGGCGAGCTGGAGCTACAGGTCCAGCACCAGCCCCCCTGCCAGTAGGGGGGGCTGGTGCTACAGGTCCAGCATAATGGGGCTGTCACTGACCACAGGTGATAATGGGGCTGACGCTGACCACAGGTGATAATGGGGCTGACACTGACCACAGGTCATAATGGGGCTGACACTGACCACAGGTCATAATGGGGCTGACACTGACCACAGGTGATAATGGGGCTGACAATGACCACAAGTGATAATGGGGCTGACACTGTCCACAGGTGATAATGGGGCTGACACTGACCACAGGTGATAATGGGGCTGACACTGTCCACAGGTGATAATGGGGCTGACACTGACCACAGGTGATAATGGGGCTGACACTGTCCACAGGTGATAATGGGGCTGACACTGACCACAGGTGATAATGGGGCTGACACTGTCCACAGGTGATAATGGGGCTGACACTGACCACAGGTGATAATGGGGCTGACAATGACCACAAGTGATAATGGGGCTGACACTGACCACAGGTGATAATGGGGCTGACACTGACCACAGGTGATAATGGGGCTGACACTGTCCACAGGTGATAATGGGCTGACACTGACCACAGGTGATAATGGGGCTGACACTGTCCACAGGTTGAGGACCTCCGCAGGAAGAGGGAGCCCGTCAAGAGGTTGGTGGAGGCTGGCCGGGTGTTGGCCGTCCAGGAAGACCAAGATGGCCGCCGCTCCGCCAGGATAACTCTACAAGACGGACAGCTGTACCTCCACTCACTCCTGCGTCAGCCCACGCCCGCCGACGCTCACACCCTCCAGGTTACTTTATTACACCCACTAGTCTTACTGACATTACTGATTTACTGAGTTATGATAACTAATATGATAACATTTTGTTGTACAGTTATCAGTATGATTTATTTCATTTTCTGCAGGAGAGTGAGGTTGTGGGCGTGCTGGACCCCTCCTGCACCCTGGCGTTCCTTGACCTCGGGTGGGCGGGGTCAACAAGAGGGCGGGTCACCATCCGGCTGACCCCTGACACTCCGCTGGCCAGACAGTTTGTGTTGTTGTGTACGGGCCAGCGGGGCCACACCTACCGCAACACTAAACTGTTGGAGGTGGGGAACAAGGGTCGGCCGTGGGAGTGTGTGATTGGCGGAGACTACGAGAGTAATGATGGTAAGGGAGGAGCCCCACTGCTGCCTGACCTCCAGGAGCAGTACCGGAGGTCAGGCCGGGCAGGAGCTGTGTTGTGCTGGTGGGTGTCGGAGAGTCCCAGGTGTGCCCAGTTCATCATCACCACCAGGGACGACCAGGTTTACCAGTGGCCAAATGTCTTCGGTGATGTGGTGAGTGGCCTGGATGTGGTGAGGGCGGCAGTCAACCACAGTGACATTACGGAGGTGACTGTGGTGGACTGTGGTGTTGTGCTGCCACTCTAGTTCACTGTACCACCACCATCACTACTGTGGTGTTGTGCTGCCACTCTAGTTCACTGTACCACCACCATCACTACTGTGGTGTTGTGCTGCCACTCTAGTTCACTGTACCACCACCATCACTACTGTGGTGTTGTGCTGCCACTCTAGTTCACTGTACCATCACCATCACTACTGTGGTGTTGTGCTGCCACTCTAGTTCACTATCACTACTGTGGTGTTGTGCTGCCACTCTAGTTCACTGTACCACCACTACTGTGGTGCTGTACTGCCACTCTGGTTCACTGTACCATCACCATCACTACTGTGCTGTTGTGCTGCCACTCTAGTTCACTGTACCATCACCATCACTACTGTGGTGTTGTGCTGCCACTCTAGTTCACTGTACCACCATCATCACTACTGTGGTGTTGTGCTGCCACTCTAGTTCACTGTACCATCACCATCACTACTGTGGTGTTGTGCTGCCACTCTAGTTCACTGTACCACCACCATCACTACTGTGGTGTTGTGCTGCCACTCTAGTTCACTGTACCACCACCATCACTACTGTGGTGTTGTGCTGCCACTCTAGTTCACTGTACCACCATCATCACTACTGTGGTGTTGTGCTGCCACTCTAGTTCACTGTACCACCACCATCACTACTGTGATGTTGTGCTGCCACTCTAGTTCACTGTACCACCACCATCACTACTGTGGTGTTGTGCTGCCACTCTAGTTCACTGTACCACCACCATCACTACTGTGGTGTTGTGCTGCCACTCTAGTTCACTGTACCACCACCATCACTACTGTGGTGTTGTGCTGCCACTCTAGTTCACTGTACCACCACCATCACTACTGTGGTGTTGTGCTGCCACTCTAGTTTACTGTACCATCACTACTGTGGTGTTGTGCTGCCTCTCTAGTTCACTGTACCACCATCTTCACCACCACTCCTGCATCACCCTGAACTACGTATTTTGATGACAATGTAGTTTAAGGACAGACCTTTATCACTATATCATCATAACTTCACTATCCTTGGTGTTTAACACTTTGGTATCATATACCTGACAATCACGGCTGTATCACCATCAATGCTATATCTTCTCAGTACTGTAACCTATCATTGCTGTATCACTATAGCTTCACTATCACCTCTATATATCACCATCACCTCAGGCCTCACACTTAGGGTCATATACTGACCATGTTGAGTAACAAATTGTTGGTATCACTATGACAGCTGTTGTCACTGTTATATCACCAATAGCTCACTATCACATAACACTATCATTGCTACACCAACATCATTTCACTGTCTCTGCATTATCACCTCACACTGATATTTTTTCCTCCTTACATTCACTGATATATCACTATCATTGCTACAACACCAATACCTTACTGTCACTGCTATATCACCACCATACTATCACAGTTATATCACAATCACTCAGGTGTGTTGTGATATTACCATACTGGACCATGGTGTGTTGTGATATTACCATACTGTACCATGGAGTGTTGTGATATTACCATACTGGACCATGGTGTGTTGTGATATTACCATACTGGTCCATGGTGTGTTGTGATATTACCATACTGGTCCATGGTGTGTTGTGATATTACCATATTGGACCATGGTGTGTTGTGATATTACCATACTGGTCCATGGTGTGTTGTGATATTACCATACTGGTCCATGGTGTGTTGTGATATTACCATACTGGACCATGGTGTGTTGTGATATTACCATACTGGACCATGGTGTGTTGTGATATTACCATACTGGTCCATGGTGTGTTGTGATATTACCATACTGGACCATGGTGTGTTATGATATTACCATACTGGTCCATGGTGTGTTGTGATATTGCCATACTGGTCCATGGTGTGTGTTGTGATATTACCATACTGGACCATGGTGTGTTGTGATATTACCATACTGGACCATGGTGTGTTGTGGTATTACCATACTGGTCCATGGTGTGTTGTGATATTACCATACTGGACTATGGTGTGTTGTGATATTACCATACTGGTCCATGGTGTGTTGTGATATTACCATACTGGTCCATGCTGTGTTGTGATATTACCATACTGGACCATGGTGTGTTGTGGTATTACCATACTGGTCCATGGTGTGTTGTGATATAACCATACTGGACCATGGTGTGTTGTAATATTACCATACTGGACCATGGTGTGTTGTGGTATTACCATACTGGTCCATGGTGTGTTGTGATATTACCATACTGGACCATGGTGTGTTGTGATATTACCATACTGGTCCATGGTGTGTTGTGATATTACCATACTGGTCCATGGTGTGTTGTGATATTACCATACTGGTCCATGGTGTGTTGTGATATTACCATACTGGTCCATGGTGTGTTGTGATATTACCATACTGGACCATGGTGTGTTGTGATATTACCATACTGGTCCATGGTGTGTTGTGATATTATCATATGGGTGTGAGGTTATGACCACACATACACCAGTATGATCATACTGTAGCTGGTGTATGATGTGCTCAAACTGTATAGTGATGTCTTGGCTGATTAGCCTAGTGTCATGAATATTAATTTATGTAGTTATTCTTTTTTCGACAACACACTAGTATTAAATGTGTATTGCCAATGTATTCCATATATATCTATGTATATTATATATCTGTACTATAAGTCCTTGCCATGTATTTGTGGATATATATTAGAAGTCTAGTGAATAGCAGTAGCCTAATGTCATGTAGCTTGAAAAACATCCGTATATGCTTATATTATGGAATGCTACATAATGCTGTATAGGAAATATTATGTGAACTATGATGGAGAATGTATAAATTTAAGTCTCGGATGTATTACTGTCATGTATACTGTGTAATTTCCCTTTCATTATTGTTCATTACATTGTCCTCTAACATTAAATTAGATTTTGGCACTGTGAGATGTATACCACATAAACATGGTTTTGATACACATGTTTTATATATATATACTTTATATTGTATTCATGTATACTTATGTATAATGGCTGGCTGGCAGACATCTTGAAATCCTCCCTTAACCCCTCCTCCCCTTTCCCGCCAGTGTTACCATGTCTTGCCAATATGAATTCTTTGTTCACATATTTTTATATCATGATATAATCTTTATTGTACTGAATTATTGATATGTATTATTATGTAAGGTTGTGTATTATAGTCTTTATTTTGTTGATATATGAATTAAGAGTTCTTGATCGAGATATGTCTGTATATGAGCTTGAGATATTTGAAAGAGAGGAGTCAGCTGACTCATAGAGGTGGATACAGTGTCGCTCCCGGCCAGCATGGCTCTGGGCGGTCACTCTTTGATTTTCTCAGTTGATTATTATTATTAACATCTTTATTGACAAAAATAATTACAATTTTGCCTAATCTGAGGATTTTGATAAAGTCTTATTAAAGTGAGGATAATGCTGGTATTCACTGTCATGCAGGACAGAGGGGTCATACATAAGACAATAGGTCTAAACTGTAGGCTGAAGCACATATATATAATGGTTACAATCAATGTTTTAATGTATGGATATGTGAAAACAACTTTCTATTGTGCACTGCCACACAAGAGCAGGGATGGTTCATAAGTGATGCAGCTTAGAAGTGATATAAATACAAAATTTTCTTCATTCTTTAAAATGGACAAGCAAATTTTGGATAAATTGTTAGGATGTCGTCCAGAACACCTGAGTCAATAAAATATTTACACAGTTGGTGGTACAAGAGGCCAGGAGGTCTAAAGTCCTTTACGGTTTCACATTCATCAATATAGTGTTCTAGTGAATGCATTAAAGGTTTATCACAGAATTTACAATCTGAGTATTCTGGTAGTGGCTCAGCCTCACTAACCTGCCAGATGTGTCTATAGCCAAGGCGACTTCGCGCAATGACTACATCACATTGCCTGATTCGGTTACCGTGCTGACCATTCAAATACCTATTATTACAAAACTTGTCATAACTTTTAATACTGCAGCTTTCAGGCCTCTGGGCATTTCTTAGTTCTTCTAAATCTGAAGTAATTTCTTTTTTTTGTATGTTATTAATAATTGCATTACATAGTCCAAAGTCATAATCAATGTTTTCTTTCCTGCAAGCCTCATTGGCCAATCGATCTACAAAGTCATGTTTTCCAACAACATGGGATGGGATCAACACAAATTTTATACAAGAGTTATTATCATTGGCAAAAATTACATTCCATTTAATATTACAAGCTACTTCCAACATACATTGTGATGGGTTATTTAAGGACTGCAGAGCACTTTTAGAGTCACAGAAAATAACTCCACCACCATTGAGCTTAAGGTATTCAGTGGCTAGATAAATACCCAATAGCTCGGTCTGTGTCGTGCTTGCCCAGTTGTTCAATCTCTGTGTACTAGTCATGATCATTTCTTTCCCTTTATACACTGCACATGCACAACCTGTTCTACCAGTGCCTAACTGCACAGAGCCATCAGTAAAGGCATAGGATTCAGTCGGTTTGAGAATTTGAAGATGACTGTCAATAGCTTCTAATGTTATACATCTCAAAATGTCAGTGTTATACATTTATTTTACACTGATGGGAGTATAATGCAGAGAGACCTCCACATCTTTCCAAGGGGGAATATAGTGAACAGTTTTATCAGGGTTAAGAGACACATTCAGTTTCTGAAGCTTATAGGCACAACAACTGAGCCACACACTGTAGGGAGCTTTTTGCGGCGGATTGAGGGAACAGTCAGAATTGTTTAGAATGGATCTCAATTTAATTTGAATAGAGCTGGGGGGACCATTATTTTTCAAAGTTTTGGCGCAAAACATAGTACTAAGTAGAACTATTCTTTCGTAAATGGAAGGTAAGTTTAGTTCCTTTCTCATGTTAACAATTCTGACAGTTCTAGGACAACCCAGGATGATGCGCATGGCATCATTCTGTACTACATCTAGGCCTTGTAATTGTTTAAGAGAAAAATTAAGAAGATGCAAGGCATAATAATCAACAACAGATCGTGTAAAGGCAATATAAAAACTACGAGCATATTTTATGTTAATGCCAAATCCTTTGCCAACAAGAGTTTTGAGAGGTTTAAGACGCTCAACTAGTTTTTTGCGCAGGTTGCTGACGAGATTTGTATCATTAACCTCGACTCCAAGATATTTATAAGACTCGCAAGTCTCCACGGCATTCCATTAATAGTATAGTTAACATGAAGAGAATGGGGAATAAGAACCCTTGTTTTATCAACAGAAATTATGAGGCCACATTCTACTACTTTCTTGGAGAATGCATCAAGTAACACTTGTAGCCTTGGTTTACTGTGTGCCATAATACAAATATCATCAGCATAACATATAACAGTTTCCGTAGGTTGTATAGGCATGTCATGGATAAGTTTGTGCATAAGTATATTGAAGAGCATAGGGCTTAGGACACCACCTTGAGGTGTGCCTAGTTCGAATGCATCTGTTCTTGTACTTTTAACTCCTTTAAATAGGATACTAGCACGCCTGTTGGATAGGTAGCTCTTTATCCAACTCAGAAGATTACCTTTGATTCCAAATTCAGCAAGTTGCTCTAATATTATTTCGCCATTCGCTACATCGAAAGCTGACTTTAGGTCAATAAAGGCTGCCTGTGTCCCATCCTGGGAGTTTACAAAATATTCAGCAAAGCATGTTTGTGTGCTACACTTGGGCATGAACCCATATAGGTTTGGGGCCAGTTTTTCTTTGACCTGAAACATGACCACTCCAAGACTTTACACATGCAAGATGTAAGGGAAATGGGCCTGAATTTTTGAGAGTTAGGTTTAGGAACTGGTATTATGAGACTTTGTGTCCATTTCTTTGGCAAGATACCTTGTGAGAGACTCATTTGATAGAGGTCAAGCAGAGGATGGCTAGGGACATCATTCAGTAAACTCAAGGTGTTATAAGTTATACCATCCTCACCAGGGGCAATTTATTTAGGTTTTCCTAATGCTGATGTTAATTCAAAGGGGGTTATAGCAAACTGATCTGTTAAATCTGGTGAGGAGCGTGCTATTTCAATATTAAAGTTTCTGTTAATGTTGGTATGTCTTAAATGCTGCTGTATATCTGGGGGTAAGGAAGAAATTTGTGAGACACTAGACCATTGAGCTAAGAGCATGTCAGCATATTCTGCAGGAGTATGATGAAGCTGAACTGGGGCTGAAGGTTTGGTAATGTTTTTAATTGTGTTCCACATTTCTGATAATGTTGTAGTTCTATTGATACCTTGTAGGAATTGTTCCCAATATGTGTCCTTAACTTGACCCTTAAGCTCGCGAAAATCTCTGTTGGCATTAAGGAATGCAAGTAAATTGTCAGCTGTTTTGTCTCGTTTATAAGAGTCAGCAGCTGAAGCGCTTTAGCTCTGCAATAATAATAGGATCCTCTGTCCATGAGGAAGAACGAGTGTTCTTTTTTTCCTTGATTTAACCCAGGTATCATAATAACTGGCAATGATACTGACAAGATCAGTGTAAAAGTGGTCCACTGATACAGGTGTATACCCAGTGTACCACTTATGTACATAAGCCTTAAAGTGCTGTTTAAGATTGTCTGGAATGTTAATTTTAACTCTAGAATGAGGACTGGACCTAATATCCGCCACATTGTATTCACAATATATTGCAAAATGATCACTTACTAGTTTTGGGATGAGCTTAATGTTAACATTGCTATCTACTAGGCTGTATCCAATCACATAATCTAGTCTACCCCCCAATAAATGGGTCTGTTTATCAGTATCATACACAGTAATATTATGATCATTAAGGTATTTCAAGAAGACCCTTCCATTATTGTTACACTGAACATCACCAAGAGCAGTGTGACGAGCATTAAAGTCACCCATACATAACATAGCTGTGTTACCTGTAGGTGTCGGTAGCAGGTCTGCTTTAAGTACACTACATCGTCCATATATGTTATACAGTAGGAAAAGGCTATTTGCAGTTTGTAATTTGAATTTTTGATAATGTATACTATCACTCCCGTGATTTTTAATTAGTTTACAGATTAATCCACTCTTGATATACGTGAGTAGACCAGTTCCAATTTCGTTGTTGTATGCTATATACCCAGGTATCCTGGGTGGGACCTTCTTGATAGTTGTGGACGTATATGGTTCCTGTAAACACATCACATCCACGTCTCTCATTTTAGCATACAAGATTACGTCATTTATCCGAAGATAAACACTTCGAATATTCCAAGAAAGAAACTTAATTGTTTTTGTTTGATGAGCCATGGTTAAGTGTCAAGGGAACTAGGGTAACATTTAAGCTCGTTAAACACTTGGACAACATAAGCAACTTTGTTCCGTGTGTCCTGAGTACTTTTGTCTAGGAGGCGTTTAACCTGAGTAGGAGTTGGTGTTCTCTTAAACTCTCTACCTGCAACCAAACCAAGGGTGTCTTGACGATCCCTTGAGTTTGCTAGAAAACCTAGTACGACGTCACGTGGCTATAGAAGCTTAGCCGGTCAAACGGCTAAGACCAAGTGGCGTGGGACTCGGCTATAGAGTATACTCTGGGGTCCTTTGGAATTCGGTTTAAGTTTCAGTAAGCATAGTCACGGACAGGGTAAAGGACAGAGTAGAGCCAATACCGTCCCGTGTTACAACTGCCATATCCACCTTCGGTAAGAGGCAGAAGAAGTCAGCAGATTGGTTCGAGGCCATTGCAGAGGAACTCTTACCCCTTGTAGAGGAAAAGAGACAAGCTCTCTCATCCTAAAAAAACCTGCCCTCAGAAAGGAACCTACAGGCCCTCCGTACTGCCCGCAGTAGAGTTCAACAAACTGTGAGGTGCTGTGCTAACGATTACTGGCTCCGACTCTGTTCCAGCATCCAGACTGCGGCCACTGTTGGCAACATAAGAGGCATGTACGAAGGGATCAAACAGGCAACAGGCCCTACACAAAACAGGACGGCTCCTCTTAAGTCAGCCACTGGAGAGATCATTAAAGACCGTGATCAACAGATGAATCGCTGGGTAGAGCATTACTCCGAACTCTATTCCAGAAAGAACTTGGTCAGCGTAGAAGCCTTGGATGCAATCAAGTTCCTGCCCATCATGGAAGAACTTGACCCTGAACCGACTGTGGAAGAAGTTGAGAAAGCATTGGATTCACTTTCCTCAGGGAAGGCCCCAGGAGACGACGGGATTCCGCCTGAAGTTCTCAAGTGCGCTCGTGGAACACTTAAAACTGAGCTTCATGAACTTCTGTGCCAGTGCTGGAGGGAGGGCTCGGTGCCACAAGACATGAGAGATGCAAACATCATCACTCTCTACAAAAATAAAGGTGACAGAAGCGATGTCAACAACAATCGTAGCATCGGACTCCTCAGCGTCGTCAGCAAACTCTTCGCCAGGGTCGTCTTGGTCAGGATTCAGATTCTTGCTGAAAGAGTGTACCCCGAGTCACAGTGTAGTTTCCGAGCAGAGAGGTCGACCACTGACATGGTGTTCACCCTGAGACAGCTTCAAGAAAAGTGCAGGGAGCAGAGAAAAGCCTTGTACATCGCCTTCATTGCCCTTACAAAGGCCTTCGACCTCGTGAGCAGGGACGGACTCTTCAAGATCTGGGCCAAAATTGGCTGCCCACCCACCCTACTCAGCATGATACAATCGTTCCACAAGGACATGAAGGGCACGGTCGTGTACGACGGCTCAACTTCTGAACCATTCAACATCAAGAGTGGTGTTAAACAGTGGTGCGTTCTTGCTCCAACCCTGTTTGACATCTTCTTCGCGATCCTCGTCAAGCATGCCTTTGGAACAACCACAGAGGGCATCTATCTCCGTACAAGATCTGATGGAAAGCTCTATAATCTATCCAGACTCCGAGCAAAGATAAAAGTACAGATGCGAATCCTCAGGGAGTTCGTCTTCGCCGACGATGCAGCGATCACCACAAACACAGCATAAGGCCTGCAGCAGCTACTCAACCGCTTTGCCGCAGCCTGTTCCGCATTCGGCTTGACAATCAGCTTGAAGAAGACACAGGTGATGGGACAAGACGTCAATGAGCTACCCTATATAAACATAGCAGACTATGTGCTGGAGGGAGTTCACGAGTTTGTGTACCTGGCCTCCACAATCTCAGACACCCTTTCCCTGGACACTGAACTCAACAGGCGTATCGGGAAGGCCGCAACAACACTGGCCAGGCTCACAAAATGCGTTTGGGAAAATGCCAAACTGACAGTGCACACCAAGGCACAAGTCTACATGGCATGTGTGGTGAGTACACTTCTCTACGGCTTGGAATCCTGGACCCTGCGCTCTCACCAGGAGACGCGGCTTAATACCTTTCACATGCGGAACCTGAGATGCATCCTTGATATCACATGGAAAGACCACGTCACCAAGAATACAAGACTCGAGAGAACATGAGTCTTCTCTGAGGAAGCGAGATAAGGTAAGGTAATTATGAGGTGAAAGTACTAGACCAGTATGATTATACAACACTTGGAAGGGATATTAAGATGATCTGGGATATATATGGACGACGTGAAGGAATGGAAAGCTGCCACTTGGGCCATCGGGGATCGAACGTGGACCTTGCAAGAATTGAGAGGACGGAGTGGAGTAACGGTGCCCAAGCACTGGGACCATCAGGGATCGAACACAAGAGTATTTTATAAGCAGCACAGATCTAATAAATGTTAGCAAACTGAAGTGAACACAACTTGTTCTCACCAGTTCTTTAAGGTTTATCAATTAGTTACTGAACTTAGTTAATGAATCAGTATTAAAGTTATGTTTATCAGTTAGTTATTGAACTACGCCTGGAACCCGTAGGTGCGGGACTCTGAAGTCCTCCTCCTTGGGCTCTAGCAGCCCCAGGCTCTGCTTCAGGAGGCTGGGGTCGTTCTTGCCCTTGGTGGGGTGGTTCTTCTCCGGCCCCGACCACGACGGTCTCCGGGTTATGAGTCCCTTCACCAGCTTCCAGGTCAACTCCGGAGCTCACAGTTCCTGCAACGGCGCTGGAACCAATCGTATTGGTGTTTGCCTTTCCATTGGAGACTTTCGGCGCCGTGGAGAGGGCGGACCTGCTGCATGGTTGACAGCTTCTCCCCCGTATCAACCTACCCTGGCTTTGTGCCCTGGAGAGGCCACTCCAGACCGACAACCAGAGCGCAACTCCATAGTCTCCTGAGACTGATGAATGTCTGCTACTACTACGACTAGAAGATATAGGTAATAATATATATGTAATAGTATTAGTTAACACAAAACTATATATTGGAGGAACTCTACAACCTGTAATAAGAAGTCTTGTACTTTGAATGTAACCAATGTTATAACCCTTTTTGTGTAATGAAATTTTAAATAAAATAAAATGACAAAATAAAAAAATATAGGGGATGGTATGAAAAGACAATATGTGTACGCGGGTGCCCCACAAGGCTTCCCCGGATGCTGCATGTCGTCTTCTTCGAGGTCGAGGGTCCTACAAACGCAACCAAAGATGGTACCCCCTATATATTTATATAACCAATATCTATAAAATAGAATGTTTATCCGAGGTTGGTGACCAGACACTTGGTGGGACCAGCCTCGCCCAGCTTTCCAAGATGAGTCATGTTGGGTAGGGGAGCGTCATAGCCTAGTCGGTGTCGGCCGAATTGAAATACTTTAAGAAATATCAGCATTTATATTAATAGCAAACCAAAGACAACCGTGCAGTACTAACATCTATGTAGGAGAAATCCACAAGGGCCGTGACGAGGGTTCGAACCTGCGTCCGAGAGCATCCTAGAAAATGAAGTAAGGGCGAAGAGGTAGAGCGGCTTATTGACAGAGCTCGGGTGCATGGGGGGAATTGTGTAAAATCCTGGTTTGTGTCTCGGAGAGGCTGCAGGATCCAAGTAAGGTCAGTAGAACTTCTGGTTGCAATTCTTTTACCATGTCGTAGCTCAGTCGATTAAGGCAGCGTCTGGGATGCTCTCGGACGTAGGTTTGAACCCTCGTCACTGCCCTTGTGGATTTGTTCATTTGATGCATCACGCTATTGTGATTTCTGTGTGTAATCTATGTAGGAGCTTATGATATATTAATAGCAGTGCTTATAAGCAACACATCCATCCTCCATCGTACATATATTGATGTAATGGACAATTGGATAGTAGAATTTGGTATTATTGAATTTGTATAAACCGGCAAAGGTTTTGTCAAATCAAATCAAATGTTTATTCAGGTAAAGTACATACATACAAGGTCAGATACAAACATGTTGTTGGATTTATAGATAGAGCTTGTACATACAATGTCTAAAGCCACTATTACGCAAAGCGTTTCGGGAAAGGTTGGCCCGAACCTTTGTATTTGTTTCTCATAAAACCTAACGTAACTTACCATCCAAGGCCTAATACATGCTAACTGAGGCCAAATACAGTAAATATACATGTTATACTAGGCCTAGGAATATATATATGTTTGGTTTTAGCTGTATTTTTCCTGGACTATAAGGTGAATAGTACCAAGTTCTACTATGTAATTGTCCATTACGTCAATATTTAATTTATATGTACGGTGTTCCACAAAGTTACAAAATGTACAGGAGGATGGATTGTATTCATTAGAGATAAAAAAAAATTCTTTTGGTTTGTTATGGTAGGAAAATATTAGACTGTAGCAGAGCGTAGTTTCGATCTACGGACCTCTAGTGGGATTATGGGCCCAGCACGCTTCCACTGCGCCACTCTGCTCCACAATACATAGTTATATGACTCTCAATATTAATAATTAGTATAATGGAGTATTAGCCAGTTTCCAAATTGGTATAAGTTTTTATGATTTAATAATTATTGTCAATATACTTTGTTATTAATTTTAGCTCTTTGAAGAGAAGGGAAGGGAAGGAACTATCAGGGGGAAAGCGCCAAGCCATTACAACTATATAGCACTGGCAAGGGGTCAGGATAAGGATTTGGGATGGGACGGGGGGAAGGAATGGTACCCAACCACTTGGACGGTCGGGGATTGAACGCCGACCTGCAAGAAGTGAGACCGTCGCTCTACCGTCCGATCCAAGTGGTTGGATACTTTGAGTTTATTTCAATGGGTTATGAAAACAAACATTTAAAAAGTCAAATGTTTCTGCCCGGGATCGAACCGGGGACCTTGCGCGTGTGAGGCGCACGTGATAACCACTACACTACGGAAACCTGAAGTGCATAGTGACCTGTTATTATATGGACCAAATCCGGTTAATTGCTACCGAAGATGCACATAGTTTTTCTTCAGCGATATAATATGATCAAAACACATTGCTTGAGTAATTATATAAATTATAAAATGTTTAATAACGAAAATAGAGAAAATCCTGTTTTATGTGTGTACGGCGTGTGTGACGTCACGATAACATGAGAGGTTTAGTTTAGTTTAGTTCACTTATTATGCACCCCATATCCATCTTGTGGGAGGTAGTGGAAGGGGTTACAGAGGCACATAATTTATTTTTATTTATTTATTTATGCATATACAAGAATGTACATAAGGAATGTGAGGATACAAATATGGTAATTACAGTCTTGTAAAGCCACTAGCACGCGCAGCGTTTCGGGCAGGTCCTTAATCTAAGAAAATTTTAAGGAGGTAAATACTTGCAACATTTATAAACAAAAAATGATAACAGATTACATGGAATGAAAAAAAAGATGAGAGAAAATTATAGGTACAGTATATTAAAGCACATAGGTAGCTATGATTGATTGCAATGACAGCTTAAAATGGTAGTTGACAACAAATTGGTAGGCACAATACAGCAGAAACAATATAAGATTGATTGCAATGACAGCTTGAATGGTAGTTGACAAAAAATTGGTAGTCACAATACAGCATATGGCTAGCACATAAAAGAAGACAGCAATGAACACAATGATAAGGTTGTTTGATATTACATAAAAATTAGGAGATTGGGTAACACTAGGTACAGAGCAAATTTAAAGCTCAGTGTAGGAAACTAAATAGATGAAGTTAGGTACTTTTTGGTTTTGCTTTTAAATAAGGCAAAAGTTTTACAGTTTTTCAATTCACTAGGGAGTGAGTTCCATAAACTAGGTCCCTTAATTTGCATAGAGTGTTTACACAGATTAAGTTTGACCCTGGGGATATCAAAGAGATATTTATTTCTGGTGTGGTGATAATGGGTCCTATTACATCTGTCCAGGGAGAGTTTCAGAGCATGGTTTGCATTTAAGAACAGGGTTTTGTAAATGTAGTTGACACAAGAGAATGTGTGGAGGGAGTTAATATTTAGCAAGTTTAGAGATTTAAACAAGGGAGCTGAGTGTTGTCTGAAAGCAGAGTTAGTTATTATTCTGATAGCAGATTTTTGCTGTGTGATGATGGGCTTAAGGTGGTTTGCAGTGGTAGACCCCCATGCAGAGATACCATAATTAAGATAGGGGTAGATTAGTGCATAATATAGTGAGAGGAGAGCAGAGTTAGGAACATAATATCTGATTTTGGAGAGTATACCAACTGTCTTAGAGACTTTCTTAGTTATGTGTTGAATGTGGGTGCTGAAGTTGAGTCTCTTGTCTAGGAATAGGCCAAGAAACTTGCCATCATTTTTATTACTGATGTTAATGTTGTCTATCTGTAGCTGAATTGCATTTGATGATTTGCTTCCAAATAAGATGTAGTAAGTCTTTTCGATGTTTAATGTTAGTTTGTTCGTTGACATCCATAAGTGGACTTTTTTTAATTCATTATTCACAACATTATTTAGTGTATGTGGGTTGAGGTTTGAGTAGATAAGGGTAGTATCGTCAGCAAACAATATAGGTTTGAGAATATTGGAGACATTAGGCAGATCGTTTATATATATAAGAAATAGAAGAGGTCCTAAGATGCTGCCCTGTGGCACTCCAACGGTAATTGGTAGAGTGGAAGAAGTTGTATCATTGATGGTTACATATTGGTGTCTGTCACTAAGATAGGATCGGATGTAGTCAAGGGCAAGGCCTCGGATTCCATAATGCTGGAGTTTAAGTAAGAGGTAGTTGTGATTAACAGTATCAAAGGCTTTTCTTAGGTCAATGAAGAGTCCAATCGGAAACTCATTTTTGTCAATGGCTGAGTAGATAATGTCAAGGAGACTAATGATTGCATCATTGGTACTCTTTTGGGACCGGAAGCCAAACTGGCAGGGGCTGAGTATGTCGAATTTTACGAGGTAGGAATAGAGCTGTTTGTAAATAATTTTTTCAAATATTTTTGATAGAATGGGTAGATTTGATATTGGTCTATAATTGTTTATGTCCGCCGGATTGCCTCCTTTATGGACAGGCGTTACTCTTGCTTTTTTGAGGATATCAGGGAAGGTGTGACACTCTATAGATTTGTTGAACAGTAGTGCTATGGGTGGGGCAAGGGCATGGGAGGCTCTCTTGTACACAATGGGCGGAATTTCACTGGTGTTCCCTGCCTTGGTTTTTAGAGAGTGTATGATGGACACAACATCTGCCGGGCTGATTGGTGAAAGGAGAAGAGAGTTTGGATAGCTGCCTGAGAGATATGTGTTAATATGTGTCTGAGTCTGTGGGATTTTACTGGCAAGATTAGCACCAACCGATGAAAAGAAACTATTAAATTCATTTGCCATTTCTAAATCAGTTGACGGTATATCCCCATCCTTGTAGAGTTTTATTTGGTTATGTGAGTGTTGTTTAGTTCCTAGGTGGCCTCGTAGCCTGGTGGATAGCGCGCAGGACTCGTAATTCTGTGGCGCGGGTTCGATTCCCGCACAAGGCAGAAACAAATGGGCAAAGTTTCTTTCACCCTGAATGCCCCTGTTACCTAGCAGTAAATAGGTACCTGGGTGTTAGTCAGCTCTCACGGGCTGCTTCCTGGGGGTGGAGGCCTGGTCGAGGACCGGGCCGCGGGGACACTAAAGCCCCGAAATCATCTCAAGATAACCTCAAGAAGGATACTAGAGATAGTTTTCCAAGTGTTTTTCATGTTGCCTTTTGCTTCATTGAATCTATTCACATAATATGCAAGTTTTGCCTTTCTTATGATACTGGTAAGCATTGATGAGTACCTTTTAGCTACTTCCTTTGAAACTAGGCCAATCCTAACTTTCTTTTCATATTCATGTTTCTTGTTGATTGAGTTGAGAATGCCACTTGTGAGCCATGGATTGTTTAATCTTTTGTCAGTTACTTGCTTTGTAAGAATGCTTTGTAATAATGGGTTCAGGGACTGATCCCCACAATTCACTTAGCTAAGCAAGTTTCAGTCTTGATAAGCTAGTTACAAAATTCAATATACGTCGTCACATCATCAATGCGTTCGCGATTGACCACAAGTATGATTTCTAAATTAAGCAACTGGCATATGTGGAGAGCTAGTGTCACAATTGATATGTTTGTCCTGCACACCGCCCCCCATCCAGTGGGGGGTGGGCGGTGTGCAGGAGGTACTTAGGTACTGCCCTACCCTATCACTTAGGTACTATCTACAGTTAGGAAACTAGAAATATTTGGCAAAAATTTCTGGTAGCAGATCATTTTGAATTAAATATTTACACATCTCTGGAACATTTGTTATAGGAAGCAGGAGGAAGTGTTATTAGATCTTCAGAGTGCGGGAGCAGGTGTTTTTAAGGCTTCAGAGAACAAGAGCGAGCGGGAAAAAGCAGGAGAGAGTGATTTTAGGGCTTCAGAAAGGGGGAGGAAGTGTTTTTAAGGCTACAGAGAGCGGGATGAAACAGGAGGAAGTATTTTTATGGATTCGGAGAGCGCGGAAGGGATTGTTATTAGGGCTTCAGAGAGCGGGAACGAGTTGCAGGAAGCAGGATAAATAATTTGTAAGGCTTCAGAGAGCGGGATCGAACGGGAGGAAGAAGGAAATGATTTTAGGGCTTTCGATGGCGGGAGTGAGCGGTAAGAAGCAGGAGGAAATATTTGTAAGGTTTTAGAGAGCGTAGCCTCCGTAACACAGTTGGTTAGCGTCCAAATGTTTCTCGCTGTAGGGCTCTCGATCCACATGTCAGTTGCTTAGTTTAGAAACTGTACTTGTTGGCGGTCTCGAGCCTATTGTTGATGTGATGATGTGCATTGAATTTTGTAACTCTCTCAGCAAGATTAACTTGCTCAGCTAAATGAATTGTGGGGTTCAGTCCCTGAGGCCATATGTGCCTCTATAACTCTTTCCACTACCACCCACAGGACGGGTATGGGGTGCATATTAAATGAACTATATTATGCCCGAAACGCTTTGCGTAATAGTGGCTTTAGGCATTGTATGTACTAGCTCTACCTATAAGTCAACCAATCTTTGTAAA
Organism: Procambarus clarkii; assembly: GCF_040958095.1. Classification (NCBI taxonomy): domain Eukaryota; kingdom Metazoa; phylum Arthropoda; class Malacostraca; order Decapoda; family Cambaridae; genus Procambarus; species Procambarus clarkii. The sequence goes on from NC_091204.1 coordinate 26,138,415, forward strand.
AATTTCTTGTATGTATGTACCTTACCTAAATAAACATTTATTTATTTATTTATTTATAAACTATGGTTATCCCATGGAATTGTCTAACTAGCGAAGTCGTTAAATACCAAGATATTACCTCAGTTCAAAATCCAAATAGAAACAATCCTCATGAACCATGGGGGGAGGGGGGGGATCTTTGACAAGCCGATGGCTTCCACTATCCGTCGAGGACACTAGAGACAGGTAAATTCAAGTACAAATCTCCCACGTTCGTTATTGTGCCTTTATTTATTAACATATAGCTAGCTCAACCTGTAATTTGTAATTACTTATATTGAAGGGGGTAGCAAGACACTGCTATGTACCTACATTTGTAATGAAAAAACATGAATAAAATACTTTAAAATAATTTCGTAGCAGAGCGTAGTTTCGATCTACGGACCTCTGGGTTATGGGCCCAGCACGCTTCCACTGCGCCACTCTGCTGCTGGTGTTATTTGGATGATACATTTTATACATCGTTTATAATATTGTAATTGGTAATATTTTCTTCATAAATAAAAGTATCAGTGTTTCTGCGCAGTAACGCACCAGTACGCACTGATCTTGCGCATGGGATGCGCACATCATGGTTACTGTGCACAGCCAGCTGCGTATGACATACATCATAGCATGGGTATGTGATCACTGCTGCACACGATGGGTATGGGTTCACTACCACTCATGAACAGGACATGTATTGGAGGCACTAACGCTCACAGGATAGGTATACATGGGGTCTACAGGATAAGTATGGGATCCACTCAGCCCTGGAGGCTGATCTGTCGTGTTTGTTGAGGTCTATAGCAACTCTTCTTGCATGTAAACATTCCAAGCATAAGAATTATATTTAGTGTCTGGACCCTGATTCATCAGTCAGTTACGCAAGTACTTACGAACATGTTATCTCAATCTTTGGCGACTTTACACATTAAACAGTTGATGAGCTCCGAAGGACTGGGAGGCTGTTTATAATTATATATTATTTTCTAAATTGTTGTGTTATGCCGCCAGAACTTGGTATGTAGATGTTCAACCCGTCCTCCTAATAGAACGGCGCCTTTTGACGAATACTCTTCCCAAGACCAACAATTGTCGTATTAGAAAATGGTAGCGGCTCGTGAAACTGCAGCCCATCCTCTTGTATTGGTAGTACTTATAGTAACGATGAGGACCACAGTAAATATATCAACGTACGCAACGTACGTAACGTACGCACGTACGTATGCAACGTACGGACCACAGTAAATATATCAACGAAACGCTGCGCGTACTAGTGGCTTTACAAGAAAGTAAATACTGTACTATCCAATGTATTCTCACAAACCCAATGTACCTTCTTGTATATATATAAATAAATAAATAAATAAATAAATAAATAAATAAATAAACGTACAACGCAATTACAAAGTAGAAATTTGTACTATTGAATTTAGACAAACCGGAAAAGGTTTTATATTTATGTTGCAAAGACAACCTTAACCAACAGAACCTTCCTAGGCCTAATACACGCTATCTGAGGCCTAATATCGTACATACTAGACCTATACTAGCTATACTAGACCTTGGAATTTATATATTTTGTTTAACCTTATTTTTTCAGACTATAAAGTTGTTAGTACTATATACTTCACTTCCGACTATAAAGAGTCTATAATTATGACTATAATTAAGAATTCAAACTATAAAGTGATCAGTAAGTACTATTATGTAATGACTTAGTACGTCAACGTTTGTACTATGGAGCATATACAACAACTACTGTGTAAACAGGAGGATGGGTCGCGACGTTGACGTACTGTGCCGTTCTCTGTTGTGTTAGGATAAGGTCACTTACGCGCGAGAGTTTGTTGACGTTGGCAGACTTGAGGAGGACGGGCTGGATCACGGGGCCAAGTGTGACATCGCTGTCAAGTGTGTTATGTCGGTCTTGTCTGAGGTCAACCCCTAGAGTTGGCCTAAATAATCGCCCCCGGGTGGGGCTCGAACCACCAACCTTTCGGTTAACAGCCGAACGCGCTAACCAATTGTGCCACGGAGGCTCGAGGAACGTACTAAACAAATTTGTAATAAGGCGGAATTACTTAGATATCGAAGTGTGATAATTATCTGAGTTTACTTGAGAGCTACTAATAGTGGCCTCGATGAGGACAGGAGGCCGGCGGCTTGTCGAAGGTCTCCCCATTTGCCTTGATGATCTTTTCCTGATGATGATAATTCCTATAGTGTCCTTTACAGTCTCCGTGGTGTAGTGGTAAGACACTCGCCTGGCGTTCCGCGAGCGCTATGTCATGGGTTCGTATCCTGGCCGGGGAGGATTTACTGGGCGCAATTCCTTAACTGTAGCCTCTGTTTAACGCAACAGTAAAATGTGTACTTGGATGAAAAAACGATTCTTCGCGGCGGGGATCGTATTCCAGGGACCATAGGATTAAGGACTTGCCCGAAACGCTACGCGTACTAGTGGCTGTACAAGAATGTAACAACTCTTGTATATATCTCAAAAAAAAAAAAAAAAAAAAAAAAATGCCTAAAGTAACCTTGTGTCTAGTGGTCACGACGGAGACGGGAAGCCGGCAGCTTGTCAATGGTTCCCCCATTTTTCCTAAGTTTCCTCCTTTTCTTTCTTTACTAATTTTCCTCCTTTCCCCCCACAAAAAAGAGTAACAACAACAAAAAGACTCTGGGGTTGGAGTCCCTGTGCCTTCTTGTACCAACTTCCAGGTTAACTCCGGAGGTGGAGCCCCCTGGGGGCAGTTCCTTGTTGCCTTCAATCTCGTTCTGACAGTTCCTGCGACGGCGCTGGAACCAATCTTATTGGCGTTTGCCTTTCCAATTGAGACGATCGGTGATGTGGAGAGGGGGGACCTGCTGCATAGGTGACAGCTTCTCCCCCTTATCAACCTACCCTGGCTTTGCACCTTGGAGAGGCCACTCCAGACCGACAACCAGAACGGAACTCCATAGTCTCCTGAGACAGATGGACGCCTACTACTTGGATGGTCCACCAGTTTTTACACTCTTGTAAAGCCACTAGTACGCATAGCGTTTCGGGCAGGTCCTTTATCCTAATACGGCTAAGTCCTAAGATTAATATTAATCTTAATTATTAACTCCGGAATACGACCCGTCAAATCGTTTCACTGCTGAGTGAAGAGAGGCGTAATGTTAAGGATTGGAACCCAGTCAATCCTCCCCGGCCAGGATAAGAACCCAGACTAAATTGTTCGCGAAGTGCGGGGGCTAGTGTTTCACCACTGCGCCACGGGGACTGCATACACGGGGACCAGTCATTGAAAGTTGCCCAACAATTGGGAACTCTAATAAGAAAGTCAACTTTATTTTCAAGGAAATTAAGTTATCAAAATGTAAACATCTCTGGTGCGCCCACATTTGGACTGCTGTATCAAGCATAGAGGCCTCAGCTTCAGAACATATCTGCTGTGGAGAAAGTACAACACAGAGCGACAAAAAGCATCTCAGAACTAAATCGGATCCCATACCAGGAACGGTTGAGGGCCCCAGGACTAACACAGCAAGCCAGACGGGGCATGGCGGCTCCCATACCAGGAACGGTTGAGGGCCCCAGGACTAACACAGCAAGCCAGACGGGGCATGGTGGCTCCCATACCAGGAACGGTTGAGGGCCCCAGGACTAACACAGCATGCCAGACGGGGCATGGTGGCTCCCATACCAGGAACGGTTGAGGGCCCCAGGACTAACACAGCAAGCCAGACGGGGCATGGTGGCTCCCATACCAGGAACGGTTGAGGGCCCCAGGACTAACACAGCAAGCCAGACGTGGCATGGCGGCTCCCATACCAGGAACGGCTGAGGGCCCCAGGACTAACACAGCAAGCCAGACGGGGCATGATGGCTCCCATACCAGGAACGGTTGAGGGCCACAGGACTAACACAGCAAGCCAGACGGGGCATGGTGGCTCCCATACCAGGAACGGTTGAGGGCCCCAGGACTAACACAGCAAGCCAGACGGGGCATGGTGGCTCCCATACCAGGAACGGTTGAGGGCCCCAGGATTAACACAGCAAGCCAGACGGGGCATGGTGCTCCCATACCAGGAACGGTTGAGGGCCCCAGGACTAACACAGCAAGCCAGACGGGGCATGGTGGCTCCCATACCAGGAACGGTTGAGGGCCACAGGACTAACACAGAAAGCCAGACGGGGCATGGTGGCTCCCATAGAAACTTATAAAATACTGAACAAATTGGAGGATTTAGAGAATCCAGACCACTACTCTAAAAGGTCGCATGTAACATATACATGATGCAACAGCTTTATCAAGCTCAACAGGTCACCATCACACCCTCCATCCATCTACACAACTCTAGTATCACCTAGATATTGGTACTGGTAATGGCTCGAAAGAGCCTCCTCATACGGGCTATTCATGCCCGAGCCACCTTTAGGAAGGCTTAATCTTTATCAATCATTCAAGTCAAAATATAGGAAAAAAAAAAAGGTTTTCCCCCCAAAGGGCTATAGACCCCTGGGACAGCCTACCTGCCAACGCCTTAAATCCCACCACTCACAATGGGTGTATTATAGGCGATTTTTTTATATATAAAATAAACACAAAATGTACAAAAAAAAGGACAGAATAATATTATATAAACATGGAGCATGAAACAGACATGAAGGAGAAAAACACATAGCGCAGAGAACCCAGAACCCCGTACAGTATACAGAACCCCCGTACTGTATACAGAAACCCATACAGTATACAGAACCCCATACTGTATACAGAAACCTGTGCAGTATACAGAACCCTGTACAGTATACAGAACTTCGTACAGTATACAGAACCCCGTACAGTACATAAGGGAGTACTTAAGCAACAGGAAACAGCGAGTTACGGTGAGGGGGGAGACATCAGAGTGGCGAGATGTCACCAGCGGAGCCCCACAGGGCTCAGTACGTGGACCCACTCTGTTTCTAATATATGTAAACGATCTTCCGGAGGGTATAGACTCGTTCCTCTCAATGTTTGCTGATGATGCAAAAATTAAACAATTTTATAACTGCTGCTGATAATGTCAATTGGGAGTCCGAGTTAGGTAACATAGGGGACATCAACCTAGCAGTGCAATCTTTTCTACAAACAACTCTTAGCCTTTATAACACCCACTGTCCTATGCTTACAAAACAAGTCACAAACAAAAGGCTTAACAATCCTTGGCTTACAAAGGGAATACTTAAATCCATTAACAAAAAACACGACCTTGAGAAGAAGTATAGGCTAGGAACCGTCTCCAAAGAATTCTCAAAGAATTACTCGTTATTGCTATCTAAAATAATTAGACGAGCCAAAACTAAATACTATGAAGATAAATTTACCCAAATAAAGAGCAACATTAAAAAAACTTGGAGCTGTAACCTACCTTACCCCTCTGTTGTCAACCCATGTATGTTTTTTTTTTTCAAAACAACGCTGTTTGAATGTAATTTTCTGTAATAATTTGTAATTGTATTTGTGCTGCTTTTTCAGCCATGTTCCCCCCTCTTTTACCTCTATTTTTATTTGTTCTCAACACATTTTATTCTTTTTACCCATTAGTATTAAGCTTTAGTCATTAATGTTTTTCCTGCCCGAAATGCTTTGTGTAATAGTGGCTTTAGGCATTGTATGTACTAGCTCTATCTATTAATCCAACAAACTTTGTAAAATCTCTTTATGTATGTACCTTACCTAAATAAACATTTATTTATTTTATTTTATTTTATTATGAGAAGAATCAAGACGGATGAAGATAGACAGAGACTACAGGATGACCTGGACAAACTGGAGGAATGGTCTAGAAAATTGCTGCTAAAGTTCAACTCAGGAAAGTGTAAGGTAATGAAATTAGGCAAAGGAAGCAGGAGGCTGAACACAAGGTACCATCTGGGAGGTGAAATCCTGCAAGAGTCAAATAGAGAGAAAGATCTAGGGGTTGATATCACACCGAACCTGTCCCAAGAGGCCCACATCAAAAGGATATCATCAGTGGCATATGCTAGACTGGCCAACATAAGAACTGCCTTCAGAAACTTGTGTAAGGAATCGTTCAGGACCCTGTATACCACTTATGTCAGACCAATCCTGGAATATGCAGCTCCAGTCTGGAGTCCATACCTAGTTAAACACAAGACAAAGTTAAAGAAGGTTCAGCGGTATGCCACCAGGCTCGTCCCGGAACTGAGAGGTATGAGCTACGAGGAAAAGCTAAAGGAGCTGAACCTCACGTCCTTGGAAAACAGAAGAGAATGGGGAGACATGATAACCCCCTACAAAATTCTCAGGGGAATTGACAGGGTGAACAAAGACAAACTCTTCACCACAGGTGGGACACGAACAAGGGGATACAGGTAGAAACTTAGTACCCAGATGAGCCACAGAGACGTTAGAAAGAATTTTGTCGGTGTCAGTGTAGTTAATAAATGGAATGCACTAGGAAGTGATGTGGTGGAGGCTGACTCCATACACAGTTTCAAATGTAGATATGATAGAGCCCAGTAGGCTCAGGAATCTGTACACAAGTTGATTGACAGTTTAGAGGCGGGACCAAAGAGCCAAAGCTCAACCCCCGCAAGCACAATTAGGTGAGTACAGACAGCACAGTTTCGCCTCCTTCTCTGGGGCGAGACAGCATGCTTCTTCCTTGTGTTTTGAGCTGAACAAATACCTGCGTTTTCAGTTCATCCTCGTCGCCAATGTGAAGTTGTGTGTTGCTGAGGAAGTCTTGGTTGTAGGGTTGATATAAAGCCAATGCCAGGGTTGATATAAAGCCAAAGCCAGGGTTGATATAAAGCCAATGCCAGGGTTGATATAAAGCCAATGCCAGGGTTGATATAAAGCCAAAGCCAGGGTTGATATAAAGCCAATGCCAGGGTTGATATAAAGCCAATGCCAGGGTTGATATAAAGCCAAAGCCAGGGTTGATATAAAGCCAATTCCAAGCGTACGACTTAGTCAAACTAGAAATGCTTTACAATTCGAGGGACCTCGAATGTCGAATGACCTTCCCAATTATGTTAAAGACTGTACCTCTCCCAACCAGTTTAAGATAAAAACTAAGTACTACCTAATTAACTCAATGTAACCTACCTCACCCCCAAAATGTCAACCCTTGTCTTCTATTTTAAACAATGCTGTTTTGTTGACCAAATTGTACTTTTGCTTTCTTTCTGCCATGTTCCCCCCCCCCCTTTTTATATTTTTTTCTTATTTTTCTCAACACAATTTATACTTTAATCTCAATTAGTATTAAGTTTTAGTCTTAGTGTTTTTCCTGCCTGAAATGTTTTGCGTAATAGTGGCTTTAGGTATTGTATGTACTAGCTCTATCTATAAATCCATCAACTTTTGTATCTTACCTTGTATGTATGTACCTTACCTGAATAAAAATTTATTTATTTATTTATTTATTTATAATGCTTGGCTACTGACTTTAATACTTATAAAGATACATGACTAGCAGCATCCAAGCCTGGCGGGCGTCCTGTACGCTCTCTGTTGTTAACATACTGCTGGCGTATGAAACAGCGCATACAAATGGATGGTGCCGTTTGCTATGAACATGACATCGTCCATTCTCAGTTAGGCGCTAGAGAAACTTACAAGGAAACGTCTCTTGGAACACTTAAAAAATTAAGATTTCTCTCAAAGCACCAGCATGGATTTAGTTAAGGCTGATAATGCCATACGATTTTCTAAAGGTTATGATTAAATACAAATGATAAAACTAATGGAAGAAGGGTTAGCTGCCATTATTTTCATTGTTAATCAACAAATGAGAAGGCCCCAGGAATAGTACAGGCTGGAAAGCTATTTCTTGATTCTGTTAACACAACAAGGTTGTTATAACTGAAAAATGCTGCTATGGGGGATCTAGTATTACTCTGGTGTAGGGGCAGTTAGAATTAAGATGTATCTCTAGTTGTGGAGATCAGTAAGGCCCGGCCCCCCAAAAAAATATAAATCATGATTAACAATTGACTACAAGGCAATGTCAGTTTAGAGGTAGATCATAGATCTCCTACCCAGGAAGAATGGATACTCCTTTAAAACTAACTTATTTATTAACCCCTTAACAACCCCCCATATACATCCACACCAATAACAATAATAATAATTACTTTACCACCCTACCTTACGTTAAAAGCCTTGGTCCACATAAGCAGGATGCACAAGCTAGGGTAAAGTTTACTAGGGAAGCACTTGAAGCTTGGGGCAGCTTAGGGGTAGTGAGCCCACTTGGTACCTTATCACAACACAACACTAATGGGTACCCAAAACACTGGCAAATACTACCCCAAGGTCTCCACCAATCTTACAATCCCACAGTAGGCAAACTTAAATATACCATACTAAACTTAGTACACTTAAACATACAAATAGGTAAGGGACAGTAGAAGGAAGAAGGGGAGAGAGGTGCAGAGCCCCACAGTCCAGATGTTTACACCTCGAACGCCACCAGAGAAGACCGCATCCAGCGACCAGATCAGGGCTCCCGAGTTGTGTGGTGCCGGGAAGAGCCTAATTGATCGTGCAGCTATACACATTACAAATCCTCACCAATGTACAATATTGTTTACTTTACTCATTCTACGGATAGTTAATAATTACTACAATGTTATACTTAATCCACAACAAGCTCAAGAGTCTGAATGCTTGTGAGCAACAAGATTCGTCTTATGTCTGGCAAGGAAGATACGAACAAATACACCTCGCCATGTGTCCCAAATAATATAAAGTAGTTTATTTAGCTCAATTTGACCTCTGGTTTCCACTGGTGAACCCAGGGTCGTAACAAAGGTGAAGACTGCTAGGATGGTACACACGCACATGGACATATAATTTACATCAAAGTTGTGAGAAACGTTTAGGTGACCACAAGACTATTATCTAGGCAACGCAGTGTCCCAGACTTACTAATGTTCCACAGTCACATCCATATTGATTGAATTATTTATTTATTTATTTATCTATTTATTTATTTAATTAATTTTTTATTTAAGGTAAGGTAATTATCAAAAGAAGGCACCAAACCGGGAAGGCTATGTAGCACTATCAAAGCGCGAAATAATCAGAGGGCGCTAAATATCACCAAGAATGCCAATACGAGAACAAAAACGCATAAGGCGAACGATATCAAAAGTATCCGATTCACCTAGAATTCTATCGAGGGACAAGTGACCGCGAGGGACGGTCGGAAAGCAAGACACGCTCGTCCTGGAAGTCAGGACATTCAACAAGGATATGCACAACTGTAAGAGGGACAACGCAATTCGGACAATAAGGAGCAGGGCGGCGCTCCATTAAGTGACCGTGGGTTAAGCGGGTATGACCAACCTGCAGCCGTGCCAAAGCAGTTTCCCACCGCCGGTTACGGTGGCAGGAGGAAGGCCACGGGGACACACTACGTTTGAGAGTACGCAGCTTGTTACCAACCACAGAGGACCAATAACACTGCCAACGGGCAAGAATGGAAGAATGAAAAACAGGATAAAAGTCGGAATAAGGAATACCTTTACGGGAGATGGGACAAGAACAGAAAGCTTCCTTAGCGGAAGCATCCGCACGCTCATTGAAAGAAACACCAATATGGCTGGGAACCCAGCAAAACTCTACTGATTTAAATTTACTAGAAATAAGAAACAGCCAATGTTGAATCTCGATGACCACCGGATGGACAGGATTAAAGGACCCTAGAGCCATGAGGGCACTACGAGAATCAACTACAACCAGAAAGGAGGAATGAGAATGAGAAAGCAAGAGACGAAGATCATAGAGAATAGCATAAAGTTCTGCCGTAAAGACGCTAGCCTCCGAAGGGAGGCGACACATATAAGTACGGTCAGGAAAAACAACAGAGTAGCCCACACCGTCCGCAGACTTAGACCCATCAGTGAAGATGGAAATAGAGTGGGAGTGCGAAGAAAAGTGCTCAAGGAAGAGGCTTTTCAGAATCGTAGGAGGGGTAAAGGCTTTAGTAATACAAGTCAAGGACGTACAAAACTTGGGAAGGGGGACTCTCCACGGAGGTAAGGAAGGAACAATACGAGGAGAAACATTAGAAATATGAACAGAAAGAGAATCCTGTAAGCGAGATAACCGGACAGAAAGTGGGAGACAATGAAGAGGAACAGGAACACAAGGAGGAGGAAAAGTCAATGCACGACACTTGAAACAATCACTTGAAACAATCGAGGGATCCCACCTCCACCACGTTCCTCGTGGGAGGAAATGATGTTGGTCGAGTTAGGAGTGAGGAACTGATTCAGAGGTATAAAACAGCCATAGAATTAGTTAGGAGCAAGGGAGGAATCCCGATCATATGTGGCATTCTTCCAAGAAAGGGAGTGGGAAATGAATGGATGTCGAGGGCAATTGGTGTCAATTGCCGGCTGGAAAGATATTGCAAATCAAATGCAATATCTTTCATAGACAACTGGGAACACTTCTATGGAAGAAATGAAATGTATGCTCGTGATGGGGTGCATCTATCGAGAGCTGGGGTTGTTGCTGTTGCGAACTCGTTGGAAGAAGTGGTTAGAGGTGTTTGTTTGGGTTTAAACTGTTAGTAGGTAGAGGTATGGGAATTGATTTGGAGGAAGGAGGTAATAAAAGTATGTGTTTGTGGGAGAAAGGAATTTGCAAAATGATCAGGGAAAGAGAAGGGCCTCAAAATAACAATTCACTTAGGGTATATTACACTAACAGTAGAAGTCTAAGAAATCAAATTAACGGATTAAATGCTCTTGTCTGCACAGAAAAAATAGATATTATTGCACTTACCGAAACGTGGATGAATGTAGAAAATTAAGAACTATTAGCTGAATATCAAATAAATGGATTTAAACTATTTCACACAGATGAAAGATATTAGACGAGGAGGTGGAGTAGCCATATATGTTAGGGACAATTTGAAATGTAGTCTCAAAGAGGGAATCAAAACTGAGCCACACACAGAAACTATTTGGATAGAATTAAACGAAAAAGCTAATAATATTATAATAGGAGTTATATATAGGCCACCAAATTTAGACAGAATGGAAGCAAAGCATCTATGGGATGAAATATCTAGAGCATCTAGATCTAACATTATTTATGTCATGGGTGACTTTAATTTTAGTGGAATAAACTGGTTAAACAAAACAGGGAATAGGGAAGCAGAAGATATTCTAGAATTAATTGACGATTGCTTTCTTACTCAACACATTAAGGAACCAACACGGGAAAATAATATTTTAGATTTAGTGTTAACTAACAGGGAAACACAAATTAATGACATTGAAATAGGGAGTGAGCTAGGGAACAGTGATCACAAAGAAATCAGATTTAGCATAGAATGGAATAGACCTGTAGGAGAAAATTCTGTTAGAGTGCCAGATTTTCGAAAAGCTGATTTTAATAGCCTAAGAATTTTTTTGGGTCAAATTGATTGGAAAGCCTTGGGTATGGGGTGTGAACCGGTCTTGGAGCGAGACATGAACCCAGCGATAGGTGACTTAAATGGGGATTTCGATGTGGATTCAATATATAACTTATTTAAGAATATTCTAAACAAAACACAGGAACGTAGTATACCATACAAATTGAATAGATAGAATACTAATGACCCAAAGTGGATAACAAAGAATTTGAAGAACCTTATAGGTAAAAAGAGAGCTTGGTACAAAAGGATTAAAAATGGGGAGGTCACTTTAGAACAGGAATTCGTACAACTGGTTAGAAATGTTAAAAAATAGATAAGGAAAGCAAAAAGAAACTATGAAGTTCGCATAGCAGGGCAAGCAAAGACAAATCCTAAAGGGTTTTTTTCAGTTATATCGTACTAAGACTAGGGAAAGGATAGGTCCAATAAAAACTGAGACAGGTCAAATAACAGATAGTGATGAAGAGATGAGTAGTATTTTTAATAAATATTTTGTATCTGTATTTACTAAAGAGGAACTTAACAATATGCCTTCAGCCGAACAAGTCTATGTGGGTGGGGACGAGGACAGGTTGACGAGTTTAGCAGTTACCAGGGAGGATGTTCTTAAACAAATAGTAAAACTCAAACCAAACAAATCCCCAGGGCCGGATGAAGTGTTTGCTAGGGTACTTAAAGAATGCAAAGAGGAGCTTTCCGAGCCACTGTCTACCATATTTAATAAATCAATAGAGTCAGGCAGAGTGCCAGAGTCATGGAAGGTAGCTAATGTGGTACCAATTTTTAAGAAAGGAGATAGATCACTTGTGTCAAACTATCGGCCAATTAGCCTAACGTCTATTGTGGGAAAGTTACTTGAATCAATAATTGCAAATACAATTCGTCTCCATCTTGAAAAACATAAATTAATAATTGAGTCGCAACATGGTTTTATAAATGGCCATTCATGTTTAACAAATTTGTTATCTTTTTATTCTAGCATAGTTGAGGCAGTTGATAGTGGTAAGGATTGTGATGTTGTGTACCTTGACTTTAGCAAAGCTTTTGATACAGTGCCACATGAAAGACTGATTAAAAAGATAGAGTCTCATGGTATTGGGGGTGCTATATTAAGCTGGATTAGGGCATGGCTATACCAAAGGAAACAGAGTTAGTATAAATAGAATCAAGTCAGAGTGGGAAAATGTTGGAGTGCCTCAAGGCTCTGTCCTGGGACCTCTGTTGTTTATAATATATATAAATGATTTAGATTCATTTACATTTAGATTCACCTGGCTGGTTAGATTCATCCAGTCAGTCAGGTGCTGTCACAGTTTGAGGTTGTGTTAGCTGGAGCTCTGGAGTAACATTATTATTGCAATAATGGAAGGATTAGTAAATGATTTGGTGAGTTTGGTTGGAGCTCTGAGAGCAGAGATGGACTCCCTGCGGGAGGAGGTACGACGGCTGAGACTTCGAGAGGAAACGAAGGAGGAGACCAATGTTGACGAGATCTCATCGTGGAGAGTAGTGAAAGACAGGGGTCTTAAGAAGGCTTTGACAAGGCCGCCTACAGACGCCCTAAGGATGGCAAATTCATTTGCCTTGTTGGAGGACGAGTGCTGTAGTACGCCTGCAGCGAGGAAATCAGCGAGGAACGGCGGAGCGCAGGCCCCTCAGGCTGCTCAGAAAGTTAGGGCGGTACCGAAGCGAATTTTGGTTGTGGGAGATTCCCAGGTGAGGTATTTAGACAGAACGTTTTGTGTCAGAGATAGGGGGAACAGATTAAGGGTTTGCTATCCAGGAGCTGGAATTGGTGATATTGTTGAAAACATGAATGATATTATGACGGGAAATGGGAACAAACCCATTATTTGTATTAGTGCAGGGGGTAATGATGTTGGGCGAGTTAGGAGTGAGGAACTAATACAGAGATTTAGGACAGCCATTGAATTAGTTAGGAGCAAGGGAGGAATCATATGTGGCATTCTTCCAAGAAAGGGAGTGGGAAATGAATGGATGTCGAGGGCACTTGGTGTCAATTGCCGGCTGGAAAGATATTGCAAATCAAATGCAATATCTTTCATAGACAACTGGGAACGCTTCTATGGAAGAAATGAAATGTATGCTCATGATGGGGTGCATCTATCGAGGGCTGGGGTTGTTGCTGTTGCGAACTCGTTGGAACCAGTGGTTAGAGGTGTTTGTTTGGGTTTAAACTGTTAGTAGATAGTGGTATGGGAATTGATTTGAAGGAAGGAGGTAATAAAAGTATGTGTTCGTGGGAGAAAAGAATTGGCAAAATGATCAGGGAAAGAAAAGGGCCTCAAAATAACAATTCACTTAGGATATATTACACTAACAGTAGAAGTCTAAGAAATAAAATTAATGAATTAAATGCTTTTGTCTGCACAGAAAAAATAGATATTATTGCACTTACCGAAACGTGGATGAACGTAGAAAATAGAGAACTATTAGCTGAATATCAGATAAATGGATTTAAACAATTTCACACAGATAGATATATTAGACGAGGAGGGGGAGTAGCCATATATGTTAGGGACAATTTGAAATGTAGTCTCAAAGAGGGAATCAAAACTGAGCCACACACAGAAACTATTTGGATAGAATTAAACGAAAAAGCAAATAATATTATAATAGGAGTTATATATATGCCACCAAATTTAGACAGAATGGAAGCAAAGCATCTATGGTATGAAATATCTAGAGCATCTAGATCCAACAGTATTTATGTCATGGGTGACTTTAATTTTAGTGGAATAAACTGGGTGAACAAAACAGGGAATAGTGAAGCAGAAGATTTTCTAGAATTAATTGACGATTGCTTTCTTACTCAACACATTAAGGAACCAACTCGGGAAAATAATATTTTAGATTTAGTGTTAACTAACAGGGAAACACAAATTAATGACATCGAAATAGGGAGTGAGCTAGGGAACAGTGATCACAAAGTATTCAGATTTAGCATAGAATGGAATAGACCTGTAGGAGAAAATTCTGTTAGAGTGCCAGATTTTCGAAAAGCTGATTTTAATAGCCTAAGAAATTTTTTGGGTCAAATAGATTGGAAACTCTTGGGTATGAGGTGTGGGCCGGTCTTAGAGCGAGACATGAACCCAGCGATAGGTGACGTAAAAGGGGATTTCGATGTGGATTTAATATATAACTTATTTATGAATATTCTAATCAAAGCACAGGAACGTAGTATACCATACAAATTGAATAGGTCGAATACTAATGACCCAAAGTGGATAACAAATAATTTAAAGAACCTTATAGGTAAAAAGAGAGCTTGGTACAAAAGGATTAAGAATGGGGAAGTCAGGTTAGAACAGGAATTTATACAACTGGTTAGAAATGTTAAAAAAGAGATTAGGAAAGCAAAAAGAAAGTATGAAGTTCGCATAGCAGAGCAAGCAAAGTCAAATCCTAAAGGGTTTTTTCAGTCATATCGAACTAAGACTAGGGAAAGGATAGGTCCATTCAAATCTGAGACAGGTCAAATAACGGATAATGACAAGGAGATGAGTAGTATTTTTAACAAATATTTTATATCTGTATTTACTAAAGAAGAACTTAACAATATGCCTTCAGCCGAACAAGTCTATGTGGGTGGGGATGAGGACAGGTTGACGAGTTTAGCAGTTACCAGGGAGGATGTTCTTAAACAAATAGTAAAACTCAAACCAAGCAAATCCCCAGGGCCCGATGAAGTGTTTGCCAGGGTGCTTAAAGAATGCAAAGAGGAGCTTTCCGAGCCACTGTCTACCATATTTAATAAATCAATAGAGTCAGGCAGAGTGCCAGAGTCATGGAAGGTAGCTAATGTGGTACCTGTTTTTAAGAAAGGAGATAGATCACTTGCGTCTAACTATCGACCAATTAGCCTATCGTCTATTGTGGGAAAGTTACTCGAATCTATAATAGCAAATAAAATTCGTCTTCATCTTGAAAAACATAAATTAATAATTGAGTCGCAACATGGTTTTATAAATGGCCGTTCATGTTTAACAAATTTGTTATCTTTTTATTCTAGCATAGTTGAGGCAGTTGATAGTGGTAAGGATTATGATGTTGTGTACCTTGACTTTAGCAAAGCTTTTGATACAGTGCCACATGAAAGACTGATTAAAAAGATAGAGTCTCATGGTAATGGGGGTGCTATATTAAGCTGGATTAGGGCATGGCTATACCAAAGGAAACAGAGAGTTAGTATAAATGGAATCAAGTCAGAGTGGGAAAATGTTGTAAGTGGAGTGCCTCCAGGCTCTGTCCTGGGACCTCTGTTGTTTATAATATATATAAATGATTTAGATTCAGGTTTGAGTAGCAACATTTGCAAATTTGCCGATGATACGAAAATCGGTAGGGAAATTAATTCGAAGGAGGACTCACTATCACTTCAAGTTTATCTAGATAGGGTTTTGAAATGGTCAAAGTATTGGCAGATGCAGTTTAATGCTGATAAACGTATAGTTCTGAGGTTAGGTAATGATGATAGAGTTACAAGATACGAGCTAGATGGTGTTGAGATTGCGAAGTCGGATTGCGAAAGGGATCTGGGAGTTATGATTAGTAAGAATTTAAAACGAAAGGATCAATGCATAAATGTTCTTAATAAGGCAAATCGGACACTTGGATTTATTAATCGCAGCGTTAGTAACAAGACACCTGGTGTGGTTCTCAAGCTATATCTTGCTCTAGTTAGGCCCCATTTAGATTATGCAGTTCAGTTTTGGTCGCCATATTATAGAATGGATATAAATTCACTTGAACGTGTCCAGCGTAGGATGACTAAATTAATTCCCCAAATTAGAAATCTTTCATATGAAGAAAGATTAACAAAGCTTAAATTGCATTACCTTGAGGTTACCTTGAGGTGCTTTCTGGGGCTTAGCGTCCCCGCGACCCGGTCGTCGACCAGGCCTCCTGGTTGCTGGACTGATCAACCAGGCTGTTGGACGCGGCTGCTCGCAGCCTGACGTATGAGTCACAGCCTGGTTGATCAGGTATCCTTTGGAGGTGCATTCACTGGAAAGGCGAAGAGTTAGGGGTGACATGATACAGGTTTACAAGTGGATGAATGGACATAACAAAGGGGGATATTAATAGAGTATTAAATGTGTCAACACAAGACAGAACACGAAACAATGGGTATAAATTGGATAAGTTTAGATTTAGGAAAGACTTAGGTAAATACTGGTTCGGTAACAGGGTTGTTGATTTGTGGAACCAATTACCGCGTAACGTGGTGGAGGTGGGGTCCCTCCATTGTTTCAAGCGTGGGTTGGACATGTTTATGAATGGGATTGGGTGGTTATAGATAGGAGCTGCCTCGTATGGGCCAATAGGCCTACTGCAGTTACCTTGTTCTTATGTTCTTAACTTCAGATCTACAAGATCTTGTTGAAGTTCTCGGTGTACTAGCTGCTGCTTTTGCTCAGGGAGAAGAATTGTTGTTTAACGAGGGGGATGCACTTTCACTAATCCAATGTACCTTCTTATATATAAATAAATAAATAAATAAATAAATAAATAAATAAAATAAAAGTGAAAATAAAACACACTTGTCAGCTCTATGCCCAGTAGTGCATCCACTATGGGAGAGCTGTTTCCTTTTAAAAGTATAATCATGTGGCATTATGTTTAAAGAAACAATTCCAAGTACATTCTTTGATTGAAAAACATGAGGATAAATACAAGTGTTAATTGTAAATTACTAGTTATAAACAAAAATAAGAAACAGGAAAAATGAAATGTGGACCCAGACAAAAACATTGGAACGCTTAGGTGAAGAGGGGTGCGCGACCGCCTCCATATAAGCAGCACCAGCCGGTGATATCCAGCAGTCACGCAGGGTGCAGTCGCACCTCCACAGATCTCCAGTATCATCTATTGATACTGGTAATTGCTCAGAAAGGCCTCCACTTACGGGCTATTCATGCCCGTGCCACCTTTTAGGTGGCTTAATCTTCGTCATTCATTAATCTTCGTCGATATCCAGCACGAGCATTAAGGGAAAACCTTGACACAAACTGCACCTATCATAAAGAAGAAGCACCACCATTGACCGCAAAGTGCTCACATCAAGTCTAACTCTAAGAAACAACACTCAAGCCTTGACGCTTCTCCCAACATCCGGGGGAGAAAACCTTCACACAAACTGCACCTGTCATAAAGAAGATGAAGACTCACCAATGTCCACAGTGTCCGAAGGTATTCACCCGTCCTTCATATGTGAAGCGTCACATGTTAGTGTATTCAGGTGAGAAACCTCATGAGTGTCCTGAGTGTGGGAAGCGATTCAATCATGTTGGAAATATGAAGTCTCACATGTTAGTGCATTCAGGTGAGAAACCTCATGAGTGTCCAGAGTGTGAGAAGAAATTCAGTCGTCTTGGAGATATGAAGTCTCACATGTTAGTGCATTCAGGTGAGAAACCTCATGAGTGTCCAGAGTGTGAGAAGAAATTCCGTCGTCTTGGAGATATGAAGTCTCACATGTTAATGCATTCAGGTGAGAAACCTCATGAGTGTCCTGAGTGTGGGAAGAGATTCAGTCGTCTTCACCATATGAAGAAGCACAGGATGGTGCATGGGGATGAGAAACCTTTTCAATGTGCTGAGTGTGGTAAAAAATTTAGTTTTCGCGAAACTATAATACAGCACATGTTAGTGCATTCAGGTGAGAAACCTCGTGAGTGTCCAGAGTGTGAGAAGAGATTCAGTCGTCTTGCAGATATGAAGACTCACACGTTAGTGCATTCAGGTGATAAACCTCACAAATGTCCAGTGTGTGGGAAGAGATTCAATCACCGTGGAAATATGAAGAGGCACAAGATGATACATGCAGATGATAGACTAAACACTTGGAAGTGTGGAAGATAAGATAGTGGTAAGACACTCGTAAGACCTGGCGTTCCGCGAGCGCTATGTCATGGGTTCGTATCCTGGCCGGGGAGTATTTACTGGGCGCAATTCCTTAACTGTACAATACAATACAATACAATTTTATTTAGGTAAGGTACATACATACAATAAATATTTACAAGGATTGTTTGACTTATAGGTAGAGCTAGTATATACAATGCCTAAAGCCACTATTACGCAAAGCGTTTCGGGCATGATAAACTTAAATGACAAGCTTAATACTAATTGAGCATAATGAGTAGAATGAAAACATAGATGAAAAAGCAGCACAAATACAATTATGTCGACAAACAGCGCTCTTTAAAGAAAAAAAAACAGACATTCGTTGACAATAGAAGGGTAAGGTAGGTTACAGGGAATTTATTAGGTATAGCTTCGCTTTTAACTTAAACTGGTTGAGAGAGGTACAGTCTTTAACATGGTTGGGAAGGTCATTCCACATTCTGGGCCCCTTGATTTGTAGAGCATTTCTAGTTTGATTAAGTCGTACTCTAGGAATATCAAAACTGTATTTATTTCTGGTGTGATGCTCATGGGTTCTGATACAACCTTCTATGAAGCTTTTGAGATCAGGATTGGCATTATAGTTTAGCGTTTTATATATGTATAATACACATGAGAGAATGTGCAGTGACTTAATGTCTAACATATTCAGAGATTTAAGTAGGGGTACCGAGTGATGTCTGGGGCCAGAATTGGATATTGTCCTAATAGCAGCTTTGTGTTGAGTAATTAGAGGACGTAAGTGATTTTGGGTAGTAGAGCCCCAAGCACAAATACCATAGTTGAGATATGGATAGATAAGGGAGTAATAGAGAGTCACCAGGGCAGGGCGTGGTACATAATATCTGATCTTAGAAAGAATGCCCACAGTTTTTGAAACTTTTTTTGATATGTTTAGAATGTGTCCCTGGAAACTAAGCTTGTGGTCAATGAGAATGCCAAGGAATTTGCCATCTAATTTGTTACAAATTTGGGTATTGTTTATTTTGAGATTTATTTGATTAGAGGATTTATTGCCAAACAGAATATAAAAGGTTTTGTCAATGTTAAGGGTGAGTTTGTTGGCAGTTAGCCACAGATGGACTTTATTTAGCTCAGTATTTACTGTGGCATTTAGAGCAAGGGGATCAGGACTGGAGTAAATGAAGGTTGTGTCGTCAGCAAATAGAATTGGTTTGAGGTGTTGGGAGGCATTTGGAAGGCATTTGGAAGGTCATTAATGTAGATGAGAAAGAGGAGAGGGCCAAGTATGCTGCCCTGGGGAACACCAATGTTGATGGGTAGGGTGGGAGAAATTGTATTATTCACAGAAACATACTGGAGCCTGTCAGTAAGGTAGGATTTGAGGTATTGTTGGGAGTGTCCTCTGACTCCATAATGATGTAATTTAAGAAGAAGGTTTTGGTGGTTGACAGTGTCAAAAGCTTTACGCAGGTCCACAAACAACCCAACAGAGAACTCATTTTTATCAAGAGCTGTATGAATCGAGTTAGGCATACTAATAAGTGCATCGTTAGTGCTTTTTTTGGGTCTGAAGCCATATTGGCAAGGGCTAAGTATATTGAGTTTGGCTAGATATGAGTATATTGAGTTTGGCTAGATATGAGTAGCCTCTGTTTAACGCAACAGTAAAATGTGTACTTGGATGAAAAAACGATTCTTCACGGCGGGGATCGTATTCCAGGGACCTGGAATATCGACCCAAGACGATACAGCTTCGACACAGAACAGGCAGCAGAACCTATTTATGAGTTCTACTCCTGATTATAAATATTTCACCAAAGAGTATATTGAAGGCTGATTGGCATTTATAGCTGTCAGTCAAGTTAATATGAAATTTAAATTTATATTATTTTAGACATTTATCACTCTAAATTTATCAGAAATTTATTACTCTAGCCAAACTTTCTCAGTTAGGCTACCGTGGTGCAGTGGTAAGACACTCGCCTGGCGTTCCGCGAGCACTTTGTCATGGGTTCATATCCTGGCCAGAGAGGATTTACTTGGCGCAAATCCTTAACTGATTCTTCGTGGTGGGGATCGGATTCCAGGGACCTGGCCCGAAACGCTACGCATATTAGTGGTTGTACAAGAATGTAACAAGTCTTGTATATATCTCAAAAAAAAAGTCATGCTGTAATTATCTGGGAATAATATTTTACCCGATTTACCTGAGGGGTGCTAACTCGAGTTGCCTCGATGAGAACAGGAAGTCGTCGGCTTGTTGAAGGTTCCCTTCCCCTTCCCAGTTTGCCTTCATGATTTTTTTCCAGGTATATTTTGAAATTCAGCACAGTTTTGGCAGTTATGGCTTCGGTGGGTCAGCAGTTCCATCCATCAATAACCCTTTGAGTGAAAAGTGACCTCAAAAGCTTCATTGACAAGTTACGTTACAAGCTTCGTTGTAACAGAACCCATGAGCACCACACCAGAAACAAATAGTTTTGATATTCCTAGAGTACGACTTAATCAAACTAGAAATGCTCTACAAATCAAGGGACCCAGAATGTGGAATGACCTTCCCAATCATGTCAAAGACTGTACCTCTCTCAACCAGTTTAAGATAAAAACTAAGCACTACCTAATAAATTCCCTGTAACCTACCTTACCCCTATATTGTCAACCTATGTCTGTTTTTTTAAAAAACGCTGTTTGTCGACCTAATTGTATTTGTGCTGCCTTTTCTGCCATGTTCCCCCCTTTTTTTTATTTTAATTGTTCTCAACACATTTTATACTTTAACCTCAATTAGTATTAAGTTTTAGTCTTTAATGTTTTTCCTGCCCGAAACGCTTTGCGTAATAGTGGCTTTAGGCATTGCATGTACTAGCTCTATCTATAAATTTTTGTAAAACCTCTTGTATGTATGTACCTTACCTGAATAAACATTTATTTATTTATTGTTTATTTATTTTATTTAAAAAGCCTGATTCAAAGTTAATTAGCCTGATTGGCAATTATATTATCCTGACTGTCAATTTATATAAAAAAAATATATCAAAGAGATATTTATTTATGTTGTGGTGCTTGTGGGTTCTATTACGTCTATCAATGGAGAGTTTCAGATCAGGGTTGGCATTTAGGAACAAGGTTTTGTACTTGTAAATAGCACAAGAGAATGTGTAGAGTGAGTGTATATGTAGCATGTTCAGGGATTTAAACAGTGAGGCTGTGTGCTGTTTGAAGATAGTTTTATTGTTCTGATAGCAGATTTTTATTGGGTGATTATGGGCTTGAGGTAATTTACAGTGGATGAATGAGCCCCATGCATAGATACTGTATGTTGAGATACCACCCCTAATTTACAAAAAAGCCTCTAGATTTTTAGCTCCAGCCATTGCATTGCTCTACAACAAATTATTTGAACTCTAAGCCTTTCCTGATATTTTGAGAAAACAAGCAAGAGTAACTTTAGTCCATAAAAGCAGCAATCTCACTGAAGTCAACAATTTTAGACCAATATCAATTCTGCCTATTTTGTCTAAAATATTTTAAAGAGTTAATTTATGCACAGCCTTACTCCTATTTATACTTAGTTCTTGCCATAATGGCTTCAGGCCCAATAAAGGACCAATCATGCCCGGTTAGTATGATTAATTTCATTTATGCAGCTCTTGGAAAAATTGAGTACCTTATTAATTTATTTGTTGACCTACATAAGACGTTTTGACACTGTAAACACATTAACTTTCTTAAATTGCAACATTACGGAGTAAGAGGTCACTCCCTCCAATACCTACAATCTTACCTCAGTGACAGGCTTCAGTATGTCTCTGTGAATGATTCCAATTTTCCCACTCTACCCATTAACACTGGTGTCTCACCGGGCAGTATTCTTCACCCTCTCGTCTTTTTCATCTCTCGCTCCCTTTCCAGCCTGTTGCCATCGGGAGGGGGCTTGGTTGGCGGATGCTAGAGTGTGATGCTCCATGGGACAGTGTCCTCTGTCCTTTTGAAGCCTTATGCTCCTGCTGCCTTCTTCACTAATTGTGCTGAATGCTTTTTCCTACTAAGTTTAATTTTTCCTTCCCCATTCTCCTTTTTAAATGCTATTTCCCATCGACTTTTTGATATTCTTGATCATTCTTTTAGATGTCGTCTTCTGTTTTGACACTGGGTGTTAGGTGAGGCACAGTCTCTCGCCCATAAAACTGTGGTACCCGAAATTGTTGAGCAAAGGACACTTTTATTGTCACTCTTTTCTTTCGTTGCTGAGCCCAATCTTGATGGACTGATGGTTCTTAAAGTGGTGATTGCAGGGCATATATCCACTATGCACCCCTGGGGGCGCCCATGCCTTATTGGGTGTCCTATCCTCTAATTGTGGCGCCATGGTGGGTATGGGGGCTTGTTTGTTGATTATGAAATGATTACCTGTTCATTTACATGCTGATATCTTACCCTTATTTTTAACTTCTCAGATGTGGGGTGAGAGACCAGACCCTCGAGTCGGATTGTGAAGGAAAGCCGGGCCCTGTAGCCCCCTGCTACTTTGGTCCCAGACCAAGCAGCTCCGGATTTTCCCTGCTTGATGGTGTTTTGGGAGTTCTTCTAGTCCCCGAGACCAGGCTTGACTTAAGAGAGCTTGGTCTACCAGTCCCGACTATCTCTGCTCCCCTTCTACCTCTGTGGCAGGGTTGACCCCCAAGCCCCCAGTGATGACCACCTCATCACATGGAGTGGCTTCATCTCTCATTGTAACAACTGCGCCTTTTACCCCCCGCCTCTTACTGGGGGTGCTCGGTGCCGTCCTCTCCACAGTCACACTTGCACAATTCCTTCCGGTTCTAATACCTTCCAAGCTTTGTTTGGTCCTGCTACATGGACTAAGTATTTTAATCTCGGTCATGTTAATTCTACTCGTCCTGATGATTTATTCATCCATAAACACCTAGTTGATACCTGGTTGATGGGGTTCTGGGAGTTCTACTCCCCTAGCCCGGCCCGAGGCCAGGCTTGACTTGTGAGAGTTTGGTCCACTAAGCTGTTGCTTGCAGCAGCCCTCAGGCCCACATACCCACCGCAGCCAGGTTGGTCCGGCACTCCTTGGAGGAAACTACTTTCCTCTTGAAGATGTCCACGGTTGTTCCGGCAATATTTTTTATGCTCGCTGGGAGGGTGTTGAACAACCGTGGACTTCTGATGTTTATATAGTTCTCTCTAATTGTGCCTATGGCACCCCTGCTCTTCACTGGTTGTACTCTGCATTTTCTTCCATATCGTTCACTCCAGTTTGTTGTTATTTTACTGTGCAGATTTGGGACCTGGCCCTCCAGTATTTTCCCACTTGTATATTTTTTTATATTTCTCTCATCGTCTTTCTAGCTAGTACATTCGGAGAGCTTTGAGACGATCCCAATAATTTAGATGCTTTATCTCGTTTATGTATCCCGTATGTTCTCTGTACTCCCTCTATTTCAGCAATCTCTTCTGCTCTAAATGGGGAAGTGAGTACTGAGCAGTACTCAAGATGGGACAGCACAAGTGATTTGAAGAGTACAACCATTGTGATGGGATCCCTGGATTTGAAAGTTCTCGTAATCCATCCTATCGTTTTTCTGGCTGCTGCAATATATGCTTCATTATGCTCCCTAAAATTTAGGTCGTCAGACATCATTATTCCCAAATCCTTTACATGTTTCTTTCCTACTATGGGCAAATTTGATTGTGTTTTGTACCCTGTATTATGTTTAAGGTTCTCACTTTTACCGTATCTGAGTACCTGGAATTTATTGCTGTTAAACATCATGTTATTTTCTGTTGCCCAGTCGAAAACTTTATTAATATCTACTTGTAGTTTTTCAATATCTTCAGCAGAGGTAATTTTCATGCTGATTTTTATGTCATCTGCAAAGGATGATACGAAGCTGTGCTTTGTATTTGAGTTTATATCTGATATGAGAATATGGAAAGGCAGTGGTGCAAGGACTGTACCTTGAGGTACTGAGCTTTTAACTGCTCTTGGACTCAATTCTATATGGTTGACTGTTATTCTCTGTGTTCTGTTCGACAGAAAAGTGAGTATGCAGCGTCCTACTTTTCCAGGTATTCCCATTGACCTCATTTTGTGTGCTATCACTTCATGGTCACATTTATCGAATGCCTTTGCAAAATCTGTGTATACCACATCTGCATTCTGTTTTTCTTCTAATGCCTCAGTGCTTTTGTCGTAATGGTCAAGTAACTGAGAGGCATGATCTTCCTGCTCTAAATCCATGTTGGCCTGGATTGTGGAGGTCATTGGTCTCCATGAAACTAGTGACCTGACTCCTGATCACTCAAATACAGTACTTTCATTATGTGGGACGTTAGTGCAACTAGTCTATAATTCTTTGCCAATGCATTGCTACCTGCCTTGTGTGGAGGGGCTATGTCTGCTGTTTTAAGAGCATCTGGTATCTCCCCCGTGTCCAAGCTCTTCCTCCACACTATACAGAGTGCCTTCCTCCTGCTCGCTCCCGATCTCTGAAACCCTATTAATACTTCCTTTTGCTACCTCCCGCTCTCTGAAGCCTTAAGGGGGTCTAATCACGGGAAATAAAAAAAATTTCCGATTTTTTTGAAAATTTAATCATGGAATGGTTATAGAAGGGGCTGCAACTGGTCCAAGTTTCAGCATCACACCCTAAATAGAAATGGAGAAAAAAAAATACAGAACGTATTATGCAACGAATTTTCAACATTTTCAAAAAATTTCAGGGAACACATGTCAACTAAAATCATTTTTATAACACTCAGATATCACATTAGCATGTAATAAAGGATTTCAAATAGGGGTTTTAGCCAAAAAGCGTTTAGTGCAAGTGCCTACTAGTGCCCATTGTAGTGCCACCTTGAGGACCAACAATTCGGACCAATTACAATGGGTTAGTATGTTTTAGTGTTATAATTGGATATTTTGTAATAAATAATTGTAATATATATGTGCAGGCATATATATATATATATATAATATATATCTATATATTATATATATAATATATATATATATATTTGCATTTTTTTTTTCCCCCATTTTTTTTTCCGCTTGTTATCAGGGGATATGCATGGAACTTACACACCATGCTGAACGGATGCCTATCTGCACTTGTACCGTACTTGTAGTCAATCGTGAACCCATTGTTGGTGTTACGACGTATATTGAATTTTGTAACTCGCTTATCAAGACTAACTTGCTTAGCTAAATGAATTGTGGGGTTCAGTCCCTGAGCCCATTATGTGCCTCCGTAACCCTTTCCACTACCGCCCACAAGATGGGTATGGGGTGCATAATAAGTGAACTAAACCAAACTAAACCTCTCATGTTATCGTGACGTCACACACGCCGTACACACATAAAACAGGATTTTCTCTCTAGTTTCGTTATTAAACCTTGTTTAATTTATATAATTACTATAATTATATAATTAGTGTTTTGATCAAATTATATCGCTGAAGAAAGCTATGTGCATCTTCGGTAGCAATTAACCGGATTTGGTCCATATAATAACAGGTCACTATACTTCAGGTTTCCGTAGTGTAGTGGTTATCACGTGCGCCTCACACGCGCAAGGTCCCCGGTTCGATCCCGGGCGGAAACATTTGACTTTTTAAATGTTTGTTTTCATAACCCATTGAAATAAACTCAAAGACCTAAAATTAATAACAAAGTATATTGACAATATTTATTAAATCATAAAACTTATACCATTTTGTAATATGTTAATACTACATTATAGTAATTATTAATATTGAGAGTCATATAACTATGTATTGTGGAGCAGTGTCGCAGTGGAAGCGTGCTGGACCCATAATCCAACTAGAGGTCCGTAGATCGAAACTACGCTCTGCTACAGTCTAATTTTTTCCTACCATAACAAACCAAAAGAAATGTTTTTATCTTTAATAAATACAATCCATCCTCCTGTACATTTTGTAACTATGTAGAGCATCGTACATATAAATTATATATTGACGTAATGGACAATTACATAGTAGAACTTGGTACTATTCACCTTATAGTCCGGAAAAAATATAGCTAAAATCAAACATATATATTCCTAGGCCTAGTATAACATATATATGTACTATATTTGGCCTCAGTTAGCATGTATTAGGCCTTGGATGGAAAATTACGTTTGGTTTTATGAGAAACAAATACAAAGGTTCGGGCCAACCTTGCCCGAAACGCTTGGCGTAATAGTGACTTTAGACATTGTATGTACAAGCTCTATCTATAAATCCAACATGTTTGTATCTCACCTTGTATTATGTACTTTACCTGAATAAACATTTGATTTGACAAAACCTTTGCCGGTTTATCCAAATTCACTAAAACCAAATTCTACTGTCCAATTGTTCATTACATCAATATATGCACGATGGAGGATGGATGTGTTGCTTATAAGCACTGCTATTGATATATCATAAGCTCCTACATAGATTTTGTAATGAAGTAAGGGCGAAGAGGTAGAACGGCTTATTGACAGCTCGGGTGCATGGGGGGAATTGTGTAGAATCCTGGTTTGTGTCTCGGAGAGGCTGCAGGATCCAAGTAAGGTCAGAAGAACTTCAATTCTTGAAGTTGATTTTCTTTTACCATGCGACATGGTTGCAATTCTTTTACCACGTCGTAGCTCAGTCGATTAAGGCAGCATCTAAGATCCTCTCGGACGTAGGTTCGAACCCTCGTCACGGCCCATGTGGATTTCTCCTACATAGATGTTATTACTGCATGATTGTCTTAGGTTTGCTCTTAATATAAATGCCGATATTTCTTAAAGTATTACAATTCGGCCGACACCGACTAGGCTGTGACGCTCCCCTACCCAACTTCTTATTACTTAACGACTTCTTATTCTTAACGACTTCTTATTACAGGTTGTAGAGTTCCTCCAATATATAGTTTTGTGTTAACTAATACTATTACATATATATTATTACCTATATCTTCTAGTCGTAGTAGTAGCAGACATTCATCAGTCTCAGGAGACTATGGAGTTGTGCTCTGGTTGTCGGTCTGGAGTGGCCTCTCCAGCGCACAAAGCCAGGGTAGGTTGATACGGGGGAGAAGCTGTCAACCATGCAGCAGGTCCGCCCTCTCCACGGCGCCGAAAGTCTCCAATGGAAAGGCAAACGCCAATACGATTGGTTCCAGCGCCGTCGCAGGAACTGTGAGCTCCGGAGGTGACCTGGAAGCTGGTGAAGGGACTCATAACCCGGAGACCGCCGTGGTCGGGGCCGGAAAAGAACCACCCCAGCAAGTGCAAGAACGACCCCAGCCTCCTGAAGCAGAGCCTGGGGCTGCTAGAGCCCAAGGAGGAGGACTTCAGAGTCCCGCACCTGCGGGTTCCACGCGTAGTTCAATAACTAACTGATAAACATAACTTTAATATTGATTCATTAACTAAGTTCAGTAACTAACTGATAAACCTTAAAGAACTGGTGAGAACAACTGTGTACACTTCAGTTTGCTGACATTTATTACATCTGTGCTGCTTATAAAATACGTTTGTGTTCGATCCCCGATGGTCCCAGTGCTTGGGCACCGTTACTCCACTCCGTCCTCTCGCTTCTTGCAGGGTCCGCGTTCGATCCCCGCTGGTCCAAGTGGCAGCTTTCCATTCCTTCACTTCGTCCTTATATATCCCAGATGATCTTAATATCCCTTCCAAGTGCTGTATAATCATACTGGCCTAGTACTTTCACCTCATAATTACCTTACCTTACCTTGCTTCCTCAGAGACTTTTCCTTCCTGATTTTGTCTTCTCACGCCTCAGTTGTCAGTTGATGATGTATGATGAAGTGGATGAATGTATGACTGTTGAGTTCTTCATTAAGCAGGAAGAGTCGTGGCCAGACTGGGAGGTCGGACCCGGTGTTCACGCGGTCACCAGTTGGACCCGGTGTTCACGCGGTCACCAGTTGGACCCGGTGTTCACGCTGTCACCAGTTGGACCCGGTGTTCACGCTGTCACCAGTTGGACCCGGTGTTCACGAGGTCACCAGTTGGACCCGGTGTTCACGCGGTCACCAGTTGGACCCGGTGTTCACGCGGTCACCAGTTGGACCCGGTGTTCACGCGGTCACCAGTTGGACCCGGTGTTCACGCGGTCACCAGTTGGACCCGGTGTTCACGCGGTCACCAGTTGGACCCGGTGTTCACGCGGTCACCAGTTGGACCCGGTGTTCACGCGGTCACCAGTTGGACCCGGTGTTCACGCTGTCCGACCCCGTGAACACCGGGGTGTTCAGGGTGTTAACACCGGGGTGTTCAGGGTGTTAACACCGGGGTGTTAACACCGGGGTGTTCAGGGTGTTAACACTGGGGTGTTCAGGGTGTTAACACCGGGGTGTTCAGGGTGTTAACACCGGGGTGTTCAGGGTGTTAACACCGGGGTGTTCAGGGTGTTAACACCGGGGTGTTCAGGGTGTTAACACCGGGGTGTTCAGGGTGTTAACACCGGGGTATTCGGGGTGTTAACACCTGGGTGTTCGGGGTGTTAACACCGGGGTGTTCAGGGGGTTAACACCGGGGTGTTCAGGGTGTTAACACCGGGGTGTTCAGGGTGTTAACACCGGGGTGTTCAGGGTGTTAACACCGGGGTGTTCAGGGTGTTAACACCGGGGTGTTCAGGGTGTTAACACCGGGGTGTTCAGGGTGTTAACACCGGGGTGTTCAGGGTGTTAACACCAGGGTGTTCAGGGTGTTAACACCGGGGTGTTCAGGGTGTTAACACCAGGGTGTTCAGGGTGTTAACACCGGGGTGTTCAGGGTGTTAACACCGGGGTGTTCAGGATGTTAACACCAGGGTGTTCGGGATGTTAACACCGGGGTGTTCGGGGTGTTAACTGCCGAGAGTTCGAACTCTCGGTTTAGTCTTCCTTTTTTCCATATATTGGCTACAAAATACTTTAGTGTTAGTTCAATAATATTTGTCATCTATTTAATCATATTTTATATTTTCAATCACGTTTTATATAACGATTCTTGCAACTTTCACATATTATAATATATATTATTATTATAATATTATAAAACAGTAATAATATGTTGTGAGTGTTGCAATACAACAATAACATTGTGAGTGTTGCAATACAACAATAACATTGTGAGTGTTGCAATACAACAATAACATTGTGAGTGTTGCAATACAACAATAACATTGTGAGTGTTGCAATACAACAATAACATTGTGAGTGTTGCAATACAACAATAACATTGTGAGTGTTGCAATACAACAATAACATTGTGAGTGTTGCAATACAACAATAACATTGTGAGTGTTGCAATACAACAATAACATTGTGAGTGTTGCAATACAACAATAACATTGTGAGTGTTGCAATACAACAATAACATTGTGAGTGTTGCAATACAACAATAACATTGTGAGTGTTGCAATACAACAATAACATTGTGAGTGTTGCAATACAACAATAACATTGTGAGTGTTGCAATACAACAATAACATTGTGAGTGTTGCAATACAACAATAACATTGTGAGTGTTGCAATACAACAATAACATTGTGAGTGTTGCAATACAACAATAACATTGTGAGTGTTGCAATACAACAATAACATTGTGAGTGTTGCAATACAACAATAACATTGTGAGTGTTGCAATACAACAATAACATTGTGAGTGTTGCAATACAACAATAACATTGTGAGTGTTGCAATACAACAATAACATTGTGAGTGTTGCAATACAACAATAACATTGTGAGTGTTGCAATACAACAATAACATTGTGAGTGTTGCAATACAACAATAACATTGTGAGTGTTGCAATACAACAATAACATTGTGAGTGTTGCAATACAACAATAACATTGTGAGTGTTGCAATACAACAATAACATTGTGAGTGTTGCAATACAACAATAACATTGTGAGTGTTGCAATACAACAATAACATTGTGAGTGTTGCAATACAACAATAACATTGTGAGTGTTGCAATACAACAATAACATTGTGAGTGTTGCAATACAACAATAACATTGTGAGTGTTGCAATACAACAATAACATTGTGAGTGTTGCAATACAACAATAACATTGTGAGTGTTGCAATACAACAATAACATTGTGAGTGTTGCAATACAACAATAACATTGTGAGTGTTGCAATACAACAATAACATTGTGAGTGTTGCAATACAACAATAACATTGTGAGTGTTGCAATACAACAATAACATTGTGAGTGTTGCAATACAACAATAACATTGTGAGTGTTGCAATACAACAATAACATTGTGAGTGTTGCAATACAACAATAACATTGTGAGTGTTGCAATACAACAATAACATTGTGAGTGTTGCAATACAACAATAACATTGTGAGTGTTGCAATACAACAATAACAGTGTGAGTGTTGCAATACAACAATAACATTGTGAGTGTTGCAATACAACAATAACATTGTGAGTGTTGCAATACAACAATAACAGTGTGAGTGTTGCAATACAACAATAACATTGTGAGTGTTGCAATACAACAATAACAGTGTGAGTGTTGCAATACAACAATAACATTGTGAGTGTTGCAATAGCAAAAATAACATTGTGAGTGTTGCAATACAACAATAACATTGTGAGTGTTGCAAAACAACAATAACATTGTGAGTGTTGCAATACAACAATAACATTGTGAGTGTTGCAATACAACAATAACATTGTGTTGCAAAACATAAATAACTTGTTGCCTACATTGCAACTAAGAAATAATGTATAGCAAGTATTTCAGGACAGAAATAACGTGTTGTGAGTTTTGCATCACAGAAAAATATGATGCAATACTCACTCACAACACGGTAATTATGTTACAATAAATTATTCCATACTGGTGCAACACTCACAACACGTTATTCTTGTGTTACAACGTTGTGACACCTATAACATGTTATTACTGTATTGCAGTACTCACAATACATTATTCTGGGTTATAACTCTCAAAATACGTTATTTTCTTTGTTGCAAAACAATTTTTTTTATTTCTGCAGTTGAACAATCACAATATTTTATTTCTGTGTTGCATCACTCACAACACG
This sequence comes from Procambarus clarkii, assembly GCF_040958095.1. Taxonomy (NCBI): domain Eukaryota; kingdom Metazoa; phylum Arthropoda; class Malacostraca; order Decapoda; family Cambaridae; genus Procambarus; species Procambarus clarkii. The sequence continues at coordinate 26,169,844 of NC_091204.1, forward strand.
TTATTTATATTTTGCAACACTCACAATTTGATATTTGTGTTGCAACACTCACAACACTTCATTCCTGTGTTGCAACACTCACTACACTTCATTCCTGTGTTGCAACACTCACAACACTTCATTCCTGTGTTGCAACACTCACAACACTTCATTCCTGTGATGTAATACTCACAACACTTCATTCCTGTGTTGCAACACTCACAACACTTCATTCCTGTGATGTAACACTCATAACACGGTATTCCTTTACACTGCAACACTCACATATGCCTTCGTGTTATATCTGTGTATTTTTCCTTCTCTATATATGGACTGTCATTTACAGCAAGGTTGTCATTCAGGATTCTTTCCTCTCTAGCATCAGTAAAGAAACATAGCGAAAAATATGTTAAATGCCGTAACATATTGAAAGGAATTGACCATAATTACCTTAACTATAACTTTAATAACAATCCCCGTGACGCAGTGGTTGTTTTTGCACTCACAAAATTGATAAATTTTGCTCAACACTCACAACAAGTTCTGTTTTGCAACACTCGCAACATCTCCTTCTTGTGTTCCAACACTTATAACTTCTTATTTCAGTGTTGCAAGACTCTCAACACCTTATTCCTGTGTTGCAACACCCAAAACATGCCGTTCCTGAGCGTTGCAACACTAACAACATGTCTGTGTGTATTCGTTTTAAATCTGTGTATTTTGGATATGAATATGACAAGTTTTAACTTCAGTCATGTTTTTCATTCACGATTCTTTAACTTCTTGAGTCAATAAAGTTATGTAATCAAAAACATTTTAACTGCCGTAAGATATTGACAGCAACAGGATAATTACCTTCACGAATACTATAATATTACCATAATTACCTGAACTATTACTATAATATTAACATAATTACCTGAACTATTACTATAATATTACCATAATTACCTGAACTATTACTATAATATTACCATAATTACCTGAACTATTACTATAATATTACCATAATTACCTGAACTATTACTATAATATTACCATAATTACCTGAACTATTACTATAATATTACCATAATTTCTTTAATTATTACTATAATTTTACAAAAATTACCTAATTATTACTATAATATTAACATGATTGTCTTTATTAGTACTATAATTTTGCCATAATTACCTTAACTAGAAGTAGGCATCGGTCAACCCCGTGCGGGTTATGGAGTTGTGCCCTGGGTGTCTAGTTGTTATAGTGTAGTTGGATGCTGCGCCTGCTGTGGCTGTGAAGGTCAACCCCGTGCGGGTTATGGAGTTGTGCCCTGGGCGTGTAGTTGTTATAGTGTAGTTGGATGCTGCGCCTGCTGTGGCTGTGAAGGTCAACCCCGTGCGGGTTATGGAGTTGTGCCCTGGGTGTCTAGTTGTTATAGTGTAGTTGGATGCTGCGCCTGCTGTGGCTGTGAAGGCCAACCCGAGAATGACAGTCCCAACTGCAGCGAGTGCAGGTAAACGCCGAAGCGGGTGCGTCTGACAGTGGTCGAGACCTCCTCTGTTGATGTTGATGCTCATCTGCTTGAGGTCGCGTTTGCAGCCGTCTTTGAAACGCAGTTGAGGTCTTCCGGTGGGTCTCCTTCCTGATGCCAGTTCTCCATACAAGAGGTCCTTCGGTATGCGGCCATCGACCATGCGTGTGACATGTCCCAGCCATCGCATGCGTCTCTGTTTCAGGAGAGTGAACATTGAAGGGACTCTTATTCTCTCGAGTACAGTGTTGTTGGTGAAGTGGTCTTTCCACGTGATGTCAAGGATGCGTCTCAGGTTGCGCGTGTGAAAGGTATTAAGCCGTCTCTTCTGGCGAGAGCGCAGGGTCCAGGATTCCGAGCCGTAGAGAAGTGTACTCACCACACATGCCATGTAGACTTGTACCTTGGTGTGCACTGTCAGTTTGGCATTTTCCCAAACGCGCTTTGTGAGCCTGGCCAGTGTTGTTGCGGCCTTCCCGATACGCCTGTTGAGCTCAGTGTCCAGGGAAAGGGTGTCTGAGATTGTGGAGGCCAGGTACACAAACTCGTGAACTGCCTCCAGCACATAGTCTGCTGTATTTATACAGGGTAGCTCATTGACGTCTTGTCCCATCACCTGTGTCTTCTTCAAGCTGATTGTCAAGCCGAATGCGGAACAGGCTGCGGCAAAGCGATTGAGTAGCTGCTGCAGGCCATATGCTGTGTGTATGATCGCTTCGTCGTCGGCGAAGAGGAACTCCCTGAGGATTCGCATCTGTACTTTTGTCTTTGCTCGGAGTCTGGATAGATTATAGAGCTTTCTATCAGATCTTGTACGGAGATAGATGCCCTCTGTGGTTGTTTCAAAGGCATGCTTGACGAGGATCGGGAAGAAGTTGCCGAACAGGGTTGGAGCAAGAACGCACCACTGTTTAACACCACTCTTGATGTTGAATGGTTCAGAAGTTGAGCCGTCGTACACGACCGTGCCCTTCATGTCCTTGTGGAACGATTGTATCATGCTGAGTAGGGTGGGTGGCCAGCCAATTTTGGCCAAGATCTTGAAGAGTCCGTCCCTGCTCACGAGGTCGAAGGCCTTTGTAAGGTCAATGAAGGCGATGTACAAGACTTTTCTCTGCTTCCTGCACTTTTCTTGAAGCTGTCTCAGGGAGAACACCATGTCAGTGGTCGACCTCTGCTCGGAAACCACACTGTGACTCAGGGTACACTCTTTCAGCAAGAATCTGAAGCCTGACCAAGACGACCCTGGCGAAGAGTTTGCTGACGACGCTGAGGAGGGAGATGCTACGATTGTTGTTGACATCGCTTCTGTCACCTTTATTTTTGTAGAGAGTGATGATGTTTGCATCTCTCATGTCTTGTGGCACCGAGCCCTCCCTCCAGCACTGGCACAGAAGTTCATGAAGCTCAGATTTAAGTGTTCCACGAGCGCACTTGAGAACTTCAGGCAGAATCCCGTCGTCTCCTTGGGTCTTCCCTGAGGAAAGTGAATCCAATGCTTTCTCAACTTCTTCCACAGTCGGTTCAGGGTCAAGTTCTTCCATGATGGGCAGGAACTTGTTTGCATCCAAGGCTTCTACGCTGACCAAGTTCTTTCTGGAGTAGAGTTCGGAGTAATGCTCTACCCAGCGATTCATCTGTTGATCACGGTCTTTAATGATCTCTCCAGTGGCTGACTTAAGAGGAGCCGTCCTGTTTTGTGTAGGGCCTGTTGCCTGTTTGATCCCTTCGTACATGCCTCCTATGTTGCCAACAGTGGCCGCAGTCTGGATGCTGGAACAGAGTCGGAGCCAGTAATCGTTAGCACAGCACCTCACAGTTTGTTGAACTCTACTGCGGGCAGTACGGAGGGCCTGTAGGTTCCTTTCTGAGGGCAGGTTTTTGTAGGATGAGAGAGCTCCTCTCTTTTCCTCTACAAGGGGTAAGAGTTCCTCTGCACTGGCCTCGAACCAATCTGCTGACTTGTTCTGCCTCTTACCGAAGGTGGATATGGCAGTTGTAACACGGGACGGTATTGGCTCTACTCTGTCCTTTACCCTGTCCGTGACTATGCTTACTGAAACTTAAACCGAATTCCAAAGGACCCCAGAGTATACTCTATAGCCGAGTCCCACGCCACTTGGTCTTAGCTGTTTGACCGGCTAAGCTTCTATAGCCACGTGACGTCGTACTAGGTTTTCTAGCAAACTCAAGGGATCGTCAAGACACCCTTGGTTTGGTTGCAGGTAGAGAGTTTAAGAGAACACCAACTCCTACTCAGGTTAAACGCCTCCTAGACAAAAGTACTCAGGACACACGGAACAAAGTTGCTTATGTTGTCCAAGTGTTTAACGAGCTTAAATGTTACCTTAATTCCCTTGACACTTAACCATGGCTCATCAAACAAAAACAATTAAGTTTCTTTCTTGGAATATTCGAAGTGTTTATCTTCGGATGAATGACGTAATCTTGTATGCTAAAATGAGAGACGTGGATGTGATGTGTTTACAGGAACCATATACGTCCACAACTATCAAGAAGGCCCCACCCAGGATACCTGTGTATATAGCATACAACAACAGTATTGGAACTGGTTTACTAACGTATATTAAGAGTGGATTAATCTGTAAACTAATTAAAAATCACAGGAGTGATAGTATACAATACCAAAAAATTCAAATTACAAACTGCAAATAGTCATTTCCTACTGTATAACATATATGGACGATGTAGTGTACTTAAAGCAGACCTGCTACCGACACCTACAGGTAACACAGCTATGTTATGTATGGGTGACTTTAATGCTCGTCACACTGCTCTTGGTGATGTTCAGTGTAACAATAATGGAAGGGTCTTCTTGAAATACCTTAATGATCATAATATTACTGTGTATGATACTGATAAACAGACCCATTTATTGGGGGGTAGACTGGATTATGTGATTGGATACAGCCTAGTAGATAGCAATGTTACCGTTAAGCTCATCCCAGAACTAGTAAGTGATCATTTTGCAATATATTGTGAATACAATGTGGCGGATATTAGGTCCAATCCTCATCCTAGAGTTAAAATTAACATTCCAGACAATCTTAAACAGCACTTTAAGGCTTATGTACATAAGTGGTACACTGGGTATACACCTGTATCAGTGGACCACTTTTACAATGATCTTGTCAGTATCATTACCAGTTATTATGATACCTGGGTTAAATCAAGGAAAAAAAAGAACACTCGTTCTTCCTCATGGACAGAGGATCCTATTATTATTGCAGAGCTAAAGTGCTTCAGCTGCTGACTCTTATAAACGAGACAAAACAGCTGACAATTTAATTGCATTCCTTAATGCCAACAGAGATTTTCGCGAGCTTAAGGGTCAAGTTAAGAACACATATTGGGAACAATTCTTACAAGGTATCAATAGAACTACAACATTATCGGAAATGTGGAACAAAATTAAAAACATTACCAAACCTTCAGCCCCAGTTCAGCTTCATCATACTCCTGCAGAATATGCTGACATGCTCCTAGCTCAATGGTCTAGTGTCTCACAAATTTCTTCCTTACCCCCAGATATACAGCAGCATTTAAGACATACCAACATTAACAGAAACTTTAATATTGAAATAGCACGCTCCTCACCAGATTTAACAGATCAGTTTCCAATAACCCCCTTTGAATTAACATCAGCATTAGGAAAACCTAAACAAACTGCCCCTGGTGAGGATGGTATAACTTATAACATCTTGAGCTTACTGAATGATGTCCTTAGCCACCCTCTGCTTGATGCATCTCTCAAATGAGTCTCTCACAAGGTATCTTGCCAAAGAAATGGACACAAAGTCTCATAATACTAATTCCTAAACCTAACTCTCAAAAATTCAGGCCCATTTCCCTTACATCTTGCATGTGTAAAGTCTTGGAGAGAATTGTTCTCAGTCGTGTCATGTTTTAGGTCAAAGAAAAACTGGCCCCAAACCTATATGGGTTCATGACCAAGTGTAGCACACAAACATGCTTTGCTGAATATTTTGTAAACTCCCAGGATGGGACACAGGCAGCCTTTATTGACCTAAAGTCAGCTTTCGATGTAGCGAATGGCGAAATAATATTAGAGCAACTTGCTGAATTTGGAATCAAAGGTAATCTTCTGAGTTGGATAAAGAGCTACCTATCCAACAGGCATGCTAGTATCCTATTTAAAGGAGTTAAAAGTACAAGAACAGATGCATTCGAACTAGGCACACCTCAAGGTGGTGTCCTAAGCCCTATGCTCTTCAATATACCTATGCACAAACTTATCCATGACATACCTGTACAACCTACGGAAACTGTTATATATTATGCTGATATTTGTATTATGGCACACAGTAAACCAAGGCTACAAGTGTTACTTGATGCATTCTCCAAGAAAGTAGTAGAATGTGGCCTCATAATCTCTGTTGATAAAACAAGGGTTCTTATTCCCCATTCTCTTCATGTTAACTATACTATTAATGGAATGCCCGTGGAGACTTGCGAGTCTTATAAATATCTTGGAGTCGAGGTTAATGATACAAATCTCGTCAGCAACCTGCGCAAAAAACTAGTTGAGCGTCTTAAACCTATCAAAACTCTTGTTGGCAAAGGATTTGGCATTAACATAAAATATGCTCGTAGTTTTTATATTGCCTTTACACGATCTGTTGTTGATTATTATGCCTTGCATCTTCTTAATTTTTCTCTTAAAGAATTACAAGGCCTAGATGTAGTACAGAATGATGCCATGCGCATCATCCTGGGTTGTCCTAGAACTGTCAGAATTGTTAACATGAGAAAGGAACTAAACTTACCTTCCATTTACGAAAGAATAGTTCTACTTAGTACTATGTTTTGCGGCAAAACTTTGAAAAATAATGGTCCCCCCAGCTCTATTCAAATTAAATTGAGATCCATTCTAAACAATTCTGACTGTTCCCTCAATCCGCCGCAAAAAGCTCCCAACAGTGTGTGGCTCAGTTGTTGTGCCTATAATCTTCAGAAACTGAATGTGTCTCTTAACCCTGATAAAACTGTTCACTATATTCCCCCTTGGAAAGATGTGGAGGTCTCTCTGCATTACACTCCCATCAGTGTAAAATAAATGTATAACACTGACATTTTGAGATGTATAACATTAGAAGCTATTGACAGTCATCTTCAAATTCTCAAACCGACTGAATCCTATGCCTTTACTGATGGCTCTGTGCAGTTAGGCACTGGTAGAACAGGTTGTGCATGTGCAGTGTATAAAGGGAATGAAATGGTCATATCTAGTACACAGAGATTGAACAACTGGGCAAGCACGACACAGACCGAGCTATTGGGTATTTATCTAGCCACTGAATACCTTAAGCTCAATGGTGGTGGAGTTATTTTCTGTGACTCTAAAAGTGCTCTGCAGTCCTTAAATAACCCATCACAATGTATGTTGGAAGTAGCTTGTAATATTAAATGAAATGTAATTTTTGCCAATGATAATAACTCTTGTATAAAATTTGTGTGGATCCCATCCCATGTTGGAGTTGGAAAACATGACTTTGTAGATCGATTGGCCAATGAGGCTCGCAGGAAAGAAAACATTGATTATGACTTTGGACTATGTAATGCAATTATTAATAACATACAAATTAAAGAAATTACTTCAGATTTAGAAGAACTAAGAAATGCCCAGAGGCCTGAAAGCTGCAGTATTAAGAGTTATGACAAGTTTTGTAATAATAGGTATTTGAATGGTCAGCACAGTAACCGAACCAGGCAGTGTGATGTAGTCATTGCGCGAATTCGCCTTGGCTATAGAAACATCTGGCAGGTTAGTGAGGCTGAGCCACTACCAGAATACTCAGATTGTAAATTCTGTGATAAACCTTTAATGCATTCACTAGAACACTATATTGTTGAATGTGAAACCGTAAAGGACTTTAGACCTCCTGGCCTCTTGTACCACCAACTGTTTAACTATTTTATTGACTCAGGTGTTCTGGACGACCTCCTAACAATTTATCCAAAATTTGCTTGTCCATTTTAAAGAATGAAGAACAATTTTTATTTATATCACTTCTAAGCTGCATCACTTATGAACCATCCCTGCCCTTGTGTGGCAGTGCACAATAGAAAGTTGTTTTCACATATCCATACATTAAAACATTGATTGTAACCATGATATATATGTGCTTCAGCCTACAGTTTAGACCTATTGTCTTATGTATGACCCTCTGTCCTGCATGACAGTGAATACCAGCATTATCCTCACTTTAATAAGACTTTATCAAAATCCTCAGATTAGGCAAAATTGTAATTATTTTTGTCAATAAAGATGTTAATAATAATAATCAACTGAGAAAATCAAAGAGTGACCGCCCAGAGCCATGCTGGCCGGGAGCGACACTGTATCCACCTCTACGAGTCAGCTGACTCCTCTCTTTCAAATATCTCAAGCTCATATACAGACATATCTCGATCACGAACTCCTAATTCATATATCAACAAAATAAAGACTATAATACACAACCTTACATAATAATACATATCAATAATTCAGTACATTAAAGATTATATCATGATATAAAAATATGTGAACAAAGAATTCATATTGGCAGGACATGGTAACACTGGCGGGAGAGGGGAGGAGGGGTTAAGGGAGGATTTCAAGACGTCTGCCAGCCAGCCATTATACATAAGTATACATGAATACAATATAAAGTATATATATATATATATATATATATATATATATATATATATATATATATATATATATATATATATATATATATATATATATATATATATATATATATATATATATATATATATGTCGTACCTAATAGCCAGAACTCACTTCTCAGCCTACTATTCAAGGCCCGATTTGCCTAATAAGCCAAGTTTTCCTGAATTAATATATTTACTATAATTTTTTTCTTATGAAATGATAAAGCAACCCTTTTCTCTATATATGAGGTCAATTTTTTTTTATTGGAGTTAAAATTTACGTAGATATATGACCGAACCTAACCAACCCTACCTAACCTAACCTAACCTATATTTATAGGTAAGGTTAGGTTAGGTAGCCAAAAAAAGCTAGGTTAGGTAGGTTAGGTAGACGAAAAAACATTAATTCATGAAAACTTGGCTTATTAGGCAAATCGGGCCTTGAATAGTAGGCTGAGAAGTGCGTTCTGGCTATTAGGTACGACATATATATATATATATATATATATATATATATATATATATATATATATGTCGTACATAATAGCCAGAACGCACTTCTCAGCCTACTATTCAAGGCCCGATTTGCCTAATAAGCCAAGTTTTCATGAATTAATGTGTTTTCGTCTACCTAACCTACCTAACCTAACCTAACCTAGCTTTTTTTAGCTACCTAACCTAACCTTACCTATAAATATAGGTTAGGTTAGGTTAGGTAGGGTTGGTTAGGTTCGGTCATATATGTACGTTAATTTTAACTCCAATAAAAAAAAATTGACCTCATACATAGAGAAAAGGGTTGCTTTATCATTTCATAAGAAAAAAATTATAGTAAATATATTAATTCAGGAAAACTTGGCTTATTAGGCAAATCGGGCCTTGAATAGTAGGCTGAGAAGTGAGTTCTGGCTACTAGGTACGACATATATATATATATATATATATATGTCGTACCTAATAGCCAGAACGCACTTATCGGCCTACTATGCAAGGCCCGATTTGCCTAATAAGCCAAGTTTTCCTGAATTAATATATTTTCTCTAATTTTTTTCTTATGAAATGATAAATCTAACCATTTCATTATGTATGAGGTCAATTTTTTTTATTGGAGTTTAAATTAAGGTAGATATATGACCGAACCTAACCAACCCTACCTGACCTAACCTAACCTATCTTTATTGGTTAGGTTAGGTTAGGTAGCCGAAAAAGTTAGGTTAGGTTAGGTAGGTTAGGTAGTCGGAAAACAATTAATTCATGAAAACTTGGCTTATTAGGCAAATCGGGCCTTGCATAGTTGGCTGAGAAGTGCGTTCTGGCTACTAGGTACGACATATATATATATATATATATATATATATATATATATATATATATATATATATATATATGTCGTACCTAGTAGCCAGAACGCACTTCTCAGCCTACTATTCAAGGCCCGATTTGCCTAATAAGCCAAGTTTTCATGAATTAATTGTTTTTCGACTACCTAACCTACCTAACCTAACCTAACCTAACTTTTTCGGCTACCTAACCAAACCTAACCTATAAAGATAGGTTAGGTTAGGTTAGGTAGGGTTGGTTAGGTTCGGTCATATATCTACGTTAATTTTAACTCCAATAAAAAAAAATTGACCTCATACATAATGAAATGGGTAGCTTTATCATTTCATAAGAAAAAAATTAGAAAAAATATATTAATTCAGGAAAACTTGGCTTATTAGGCAAATCGGGCCATGCATAGTAGGCCAAAAAGTGAGTTCTGGCTACTAGGTACGACATATATATATATATATACATATATATATATATATATATATATATATATATATATATATATATATATATATATATATATATATATATATATATATATATATATATATATATATATGGTAACATGCAGTAATTGTCTTGTATCTATGAGAAACTGCCCTATTTGCAGACGCACCATTTCACATGTCCTTCGACCGATTATTTCCTAAGACAAAAAAGGCATAGAGACTAATTTATTTATGTAAATAAAAATTGTACAAATGTCGAGTTGTTTTTTTATATTCATAAATTAGTATAAATAAGCTCACATTTTCATGAACAGTATTTTTTTTTTGGGGGGGGGGGGGATTAGATTGCAATTGCTTATTTACTGCCCTAAAATCATTGATCCGGGGGGTGGGGGCGAGATACTGCCTCATTTAGAGAAATTTGCTACCTTTTGAGAACTAGCACTCAAAGGTTATAAAAAAGATTAACAACTTTATAATTAGAGAGGCTGCTAAGATAATGAATCATTTAGTGAAATTTGTAATGTCCAATATCTCGGACGTTGGGGAACTGAACCAGGACCCGCACGAAGGTTGTTCAACATTCCGCTCGAATATGGACAAAAATAGAATCTCTCTCTCTCTCTCTCTCTTTCTTTCTGAGGTAAAGAACCTTTTTGAGACCTAGCACTCAAAGGTTAAAAAAAAAAGATTAACACCTTTATAATTAGAGAGACAGCTAAGATACTGCATCATTTAGTGAAATTTGTAATGTCCATTAGCTCGGACGTTGGGGAACTGAACCAGGGCCCGCACGAAGGTTGCTCTGCTCCTGTGCAAATGAGGAAACATTTGGGAGAAAGAGAGGAAGCAAGATTTACTCCCTTAGAAAACATTTATAAAAAAATTTGTGGCCAGAGTTTTGAAAATATTCGCAACTTTCATTTTTTATACAGAATGAAACTCTTAATTAATAAATAATATATATCCTGAAGAATAAATCTTCCTCTATGAGACATATATTTTTAATTAGTTTTAAAAGTTTGTATTTACTGTAATGATGAAGCCTTCCAACCATGGCTCATTAAAAGTTTTTTTTTGTTTATGAAATCGTGTAAGTATTTATGCAATATTTATTATAAAACAATCATAATACGCAGTGGCATATCATTTTTATAAAGAGGCTTTATAAGGTAAATATAATAGCAATGCGAAACTTTTTCTATCTGACGTATTATTTTAAATAAATACATTTGGGCAAAAAACATGTCTATTGCCCGCGTAAGCGACTTGGGTGGGCTCTTGCAGATTCTATGTATTTTAATCTCTAAACATTCGAGTGCCAAGAACAACTCTCGTGCAGGCCCGCATTCAGTTTTCGACGTTCAAGCTTTTGCTATAGTAAATGTCTCTAAAAATGAGGCCGTATCTCGCCCTGACCAACTGTTTTTGGCTCAATTGTAATCCATCCAGCCGCAAGTCAGCTGGGCAGGACCCAGTGCAGGTTTGGAAGGCTTTGGAAATTAAAGCACCATAAGATTGTGAGTGTTCAAGTTTAGGGGGGACTAAGTATTTTGCGCGAATGTGAAAGCCCTGGGTTTATTTGTGTAAGTTAAAAATTGAGTTTTTGTTTGTGTATAAGAGTTTAGCAATGTGTTTAAGTAAGATTGTGCAACTGTGAAAGCCCTGGGTTTATTTGTGTAAGTTAAAAATTGAGTTTTTGTTTGTGTATAAGAGTTTAGCAATGTGTTTAAGTAAGATTGTGCAACAGTTTTAAGTTTAGGGGGGACTAAGTACAGATAGCGCCAGTCGTTGCGCTATACGAAGTTATTGGGCCCCCACCACAATAGCTGAAAACTATTATGATGTTAAAAAATTAAATTTAATACAGAATACGAACATATTAAATAGCTTAAACCACTCAACTACTTTCCTTTATAGTATATTTATGAGTGTCAAATTAGTATTTGGAGTGTCAAACCCCAACACAATATGGCTGAGGCCCCACTATTTAAACTTCTCTTCGTATGCTATGAAATATCACAGGTATTGTTAATGCTTGTAATGTTTATTACAAAAGATAGACATACATTTGATGCTATTTTTCATATTAAAATCTAATTTGAGGCCCGAAAAATATATCTATAAACAGGTTAGAACCATACAAATGCAAGTATGCCTTTTTCACCAGTATTCAACTGAATACCACAGAAAATGGAATCTTTACTTTAGCTACAGAAAACGGAGCAATGCCGAGGGGGGATGACTGGAATAAACAGTTTCCAACCTGACTCTTCTCGCACATAAACATGTCTTTCTTGACCTCATTTCAAATTATATAGAGTACTGAAAGCTCATTTTCCATAGCAAATATACTAAGGAACTCATTTTACGACTAGAACGCAAACTAGGACCCCTCATTCAGATTCAAAACACGAGAATTATTGACAGAACATTTCCCCACTATCAAGCACACAGGACTCTTTAAAGCTATCTTAACTTCTTTAAAACCCCAATATGACCCATCTCACATGCAGATCCTGTTCTATGACTCGCCCTTCATGTCAATGTACCCCACAGTATCATACAAATTCAAGATAAGGCTTACTACACCTATATATCCAAACTTGGTCTTTGTAAGGAATCTTGACCCCCCCTTGTATGCTTGACCCCCACTGGGGTTATCCACCTCTGACCATTACAGAAAATGGAGCTGTGCCCAAGGACTCCCTATACTATTCAGTCATAGCCTCATTAAAGTACTCCAAAAACTTCTATATTCGCTTTCAACTGCGTTTCTTGGTTTGAATCTATTGAACATTCACCCTCTGATCCATTCAAAAGTAAGGGCCCCCAAATTGATACCGTAGTACTCTCGTAACACCCCCGGGACAAATCGTGCATTTTTGCTCATGCCATTAAAATACTCCAAAAACGTTTATATGCCTTTCACCAGTGTATTTTTTGGTTTCCAACTATTGAACATTCATCCTCGGTACCTCTCATAAGTAGAGACCCCCTCCTTGAGGCCCTAGACTCATCTTAAAAGCTCGAGACAAATCGTGCAAAAACAGGTTAGGATAGGGCACCAGTTCCTCAGGTACACCATGGGTGGTGGTCCCCCCGGGACCCCAGGGGGGACCACCACCCCACCACCGCCAGCCAGCCAGGAGCGCGCTGACTGTGCCCTAACCTAACCACCTAAAACAAGAGGGATGGACTACCTGGCCCGCCAGGGTCAAGTCGGCATGGAAGTGCCCAACCGTTTCTGAAATTTTTTTTACCTCAATCTGTCTCCTTATTCACTACTCTGGTCCATGGTGTGTTGTGGTATTACCATACTGGACCATGGTGTGTTGTGATATTACCATACTGGTCCATGGTGTGTTGTGATATTACCATACTGGACCATGGTGTGTTGTGATATTACCATACTGGACCATGGTGTGTTGTGATATTACCATACTGGTCCATGGTGTGTTGTGATATTACCATACTGGTCCATGGTGTGTTGTGATATTACCATACTGGTCCATGGTGTGTTGTGATATTACCATACTGGACCATGGTGTGTTGTGATATTACCATACTGGACCATGGTGTGTTGTGATATTACCATACTGGTCCATGGTGTGTTGTGATATTACCATACTGGTCCATGGTGTGTTGTGATATTACCATACTGGACCATGGTGTGTTGTGATATTACCATACTGGTCCATGGTGTGTTGTGATATTACCATACTGGATCATAGTGTGTTGTGATATTACCATACTGGACCATGGTGTGTTGTGATATTACCATATGGGTGTGAGGTGGTGTTATGACCACACATACGCCAGTATGATCATACTGTAGCTGGTGTATGATGTGCTCAAACTGTATAGTGATATCTTGGCTGATTAGCCTAGTATCACGAATATTAATTTATGTAGGTATTCTCTTTTCGTCAACACACTAGAATTAAATGTGTATTGCCAATGTATGCCACATATATCTATGTATATTATATATCTGTACCATAAGTCCTTGCCATGTATTTGTGGATATATATTAGAAGTCTAGTGAATAGCAATAGCCTAATGTTATGTAGCTTGAAAAACATCCGTATGAGCTTATATTATGGAATGCTACATAATGCTGTATTGGAAATATTCTGTGAACTATGATGGAGAATGTATAAATTTAGGTCTCGGATGTATTACTGTCATGTATGCTGTGTAATTGCCCTTTCATTATTGTTCATTACATTGTCCTCTAACATTAAATTAGATTTTGGCACTGTGAGATGTATACCACATAGACATGGTTTTGATACACATGTTTTATATATATATTTATTTATTTATTTATTAATTTATGCATATACAAGAATGTACATAAGGAATGTGAGGATACAAATATGGTAATTACAGTCTTGTAAAGCCACTAGCACGCACAGCGTTTCTGGCAGGTCCTTAATCTAAGAAAATTTTAAGGAGGTAAATACTTGCAAAATTATAGACAAAAAATGATAACAGATTACATGAAATGAAAAAAAAGATGAGAGAAAATTGTAGGTACAGTATATTAAAGCACATAGGTAGCTAAGATTGATTGCAATGACAGCTTGAATGGTAGTTGACAAAAAAATTGGTAGGCATAATACAGCAGAAACAATATAAGATTGGTTGCAATGACAGCTTGAATGGTAGTTGACAAAAATTGGTAGTCACAATACAGCATATGGCTAGCACATAAAAGAAGACAGCAATGAACACAATGATAAGGTTGTTTGAAATTACATAAAATTTAGGAGATTGGGTAACACTAGGTACAGAGCAAATTTAAAGCTCAGTGTAGGAAAACTAAGAAGATGAAGTTAGGTACTTTTTGGTTTTGCTTTTAAATAAGGCAAAAGTTTTACAGTTTTTCAATTCACTAGGGAGTGAGTTCCATAAACTAGGTCCCTTAATTTGCATAGAGTGTTTACACAGATTAAGTTTGACCCTGGGGATATCAAAGAGATATTTATTTCTGGTGTGGTGATAATGGGTCCTATTACATCTGTCTAGGGAGAGTTTCAGAGCATGGTTTGCATTTAAGAACAGGGTTTTGTAAATGTAGTTGACACAAGAGAATGTGTGGAGGGAGTTAATATTTAGCAAGTTTAGAGATTTAAACAAGGGAGCTGAGTGTTGTCTGAAAGCTGAGTTAGTTATCATTCTGATAGCAGATTTTTGCTGTGTGATGATGGGCTTAAGGTGGTTTGCAGTGGTAGACCCCCATGCACAGATACCATAATTAAGATAGGGGTAAATTAGTGCATAATATAGTGAGAGGAGAGCAGAGTTAGGAACATAATATCTGATTTTGGAGAGTATACCAACTGTCTTAGAGACTTTCTTAGTTATGTGTTGAATGTGGGTGCTGAAGTTGAGTCTCTTGTCTAGGAATAGGCCAAGAAACTTGCCATCATCTTTATTACTGATGTTAATGTTGTCTATCTGTAGCTGAATTGCATTTGATGATTTGCTTCCAAATAAGATGTAGTAAGTCTTTTCGATGTTTAATGTTAGTTTGTTCGTTGACATCCATAAGTGGACTTTTTTTAATTCATTATTCACAACATTATTTAGTGTATGTGGGTTGAGGTTTGAATAGATAAGAGTAGTATCGTCAGCAAACAGTATAGGTTTGAGAATAATAGAGACATTAGGCAGATCGTTTATATATATAAGAAATAGAAGAGGTCCTAAGATGCTGCCCTGTGGCACTCCAACGGTAATTGGTAGAGTGGACGAAGTTGTATCATTGATGGTTACATATTGGTGTCTGTCACTAAGATAGGATCGGATGTAGTCAAGGGCAAGGCCTCGGATTCCATAATGCTGGAGTTTAAGTAAGAGGTAGTTGTGATTAACAGTATCAAAGGCTTTTCTTAGGTCAATGAAGAGTCCAATCGGAAACTCATTTTTGTCAAGGGCTGAGTAGATAACGTCAAGGAGACTAATGATTGCATCGTTGGTGCTCTTTTGGGACCGGAAGCCAAACTGGCAGGGGCTGAGTATGTCGAATTTTACGAGGTAGGAATAGAGCTGTTTGTAAATAATTTTTTCAAATATTTTTGATAGAATGGGTAGATTTGATATTGGTCTATAATTGTTTATGTCCGCCGGATTGCCTCCTTTATGGACTGGCGTTACTCTTGCTTTTTTGAGGATATCAGGGAAGGTGTGACACTCTATAGATTTGTTGAACAGTAGTGCTATGGGTGGGGCAAGGGCATGGGAGGCTCTCTTGTACACAATGGACGGAATTTCACTGGTGTTCCCTGCCTTGGTTTTTAGAGAGTGTATGATGGACACAACATCTGCCGGGCTGAATGGTGAAAGGAGAAGAGAGTTTGGATAGCTGCCTGAGAGATATGTGTTAATATGTGTCTGAGTCTGTGGGATTTTACTGGCAAGATTAGCACCAACCGATGAAAAGAAACTATTAAATTCATTTGCCATTTCTAAATCAGTTGACGGTATATCCCCATCCTTGTAGAGTTTTATTTGGTTATAATAATAATAATAATAATAATAATTATAATAATAATAATTTTTATTTAGGCAAAGGTACATACATAAAGAGATTTTACAAAGTTTGTTGGCTTTATAGATAGAGCTAGTACATACAATGCCTAAAGCCACTATCACGCAAAGCGTTTCGGGCAGGAAAAAACACTACTGACTAAAGCTTAAAACTAATGGGTAAAAAGAAAAAAATGCGTTGAGTACAAATAAAAATAGAGGTAAAAGAGGGGGGGAACATTGTTGAAAAAACAGCACAAATACAATTATAAATTATTACAGAAAATTACATTAAAACAGCGTTGATTTGTAAAACAAAAAAAAAACAAAAAACATACATGGGTTGACAATAGAAGGGTAAGGTAGGTTACATGGAATTTATTAGGTATAGCTTCGTTTTTAACTTAAACTGGTTGAGAGAGATACTGTCTTTAACATGGTTGGGAAGGTCATTCCACATCCTGGGCCCCTTGATTTGTAGAGCATTTCTGGTTTGATTAAGTCGTACTCTAGGAATATCAAAACTGTATTTATTTCTGGTGTGGTGCTCATGGGTTCTGTTACAACCTTCTATGAAGCTTTTGAGATCAGGATTGGCATTACAATTTAGCGTTTTGTATATGTATAATACACATGAGTGAATGTGCAGTGACTTAATGTCCAACATATTCAGAGATTTGAGTAGGGGTACCGAGTGATGTCTGGGGCCAGAGTTGGATATTGTCCTAATAGCAGCTTTGTGTTGAGTAATTAGAGGACGTAAGTGATTTTGGGTAGTAGAGCCCCAAGCACAAATACCATAGTTGAGATATGGATAGATAAGGGAGTAATAGAGAGAGTTGCTTAGTTATAAGATGCTGCCACAGGGCAGCATCTTAGGACCTCTTCTATTTCTTATATATATAAACGATCTGCCTAATGTCTCCAATATTCTCAAACCTATATTGTTTGCTGACGATACTACCCTTATCTACTCAAACCTCAACCCACATACACTAAATAATGTTGTGAATAATGAATTAAAAAAAGTCCACTTATGGATGTCAACGAACAAACTAACATTAAACATCGAAAAGACTTACTACATCTTATTTGGAAGCAAATCATCAAATGCAATTCAGCTACAGATAGACAACATTAACATCAGTAATAAAAATGATGGCAAGTTTCTTGGCCTATTCCTAGACAAGAGACTCAACTTCAGCACCCACATTCAACACATAACTAAGAAAGTCTCTAAGACAGTTGGTATACTCTCCAAAATCAGATATTATGTTCCTAACTCTGCTCTCCTCTCACTATATTATGCACTAATCTACCCCTATCTTAATTATGGTATCTCTGCATGGGGGTCTACCACTGCAAACCACCTTAAGCCCATCATCACACAGCAAAAATCTGCTATCAGAATAATAACTAACTCTGCTTTCAGACAACACTCAGCTCCCTTGTTTAAATCTCTAAACTTGCTAAATATTAACTCCCTCCACACATTCTCTTGTGTCAACTACATTTACAAAACCCTGTTCTTAAATGCAAACCATGCTCTGAAACTCTCCCTGGACAGATGTAATAGGACCCATTATCACCACACCAGAAATAAATATCTCTTTGATATCCCCAGGGTCAAACTTAATCTGTGTAAACACTCTATGCAAATTAAGGGACCTAGTTTATGGAACTCACTCCCTAGTGAATTGAAAAACTGTAAAACTTTTGCCTTATTTAAAAGCAAAACCAAAAAGTACCTAACTTCATCTTCTTAGTTTTCCTACACTGAGCTTTAAATTTGCTCTGTACCTAGTGTTACCCAATCTCCTAATTTTTATGTAATTTCAAACAACCTTATCATTGTGTTCATTGCTGTCTTCTTTTATGTGCTAGCCATATGCTGTATTGTGACTACCAATTTTTGTCAACTACCATTCAAGCTGTCATTGCAACCAATCTTATATTGTTTCTGCTGTATTATGCCTACCAATTTTTTTGTCAACTACCATTCAAGCTGTCATTGCAATCAATCTTAGCTACCTATGTGCTTTAATATACTGTACCTACAATTTTCTCTCATCTTTTTTTTCATTTCATGTAATCTGTTATCATTTTTTGTCTATAATTTTGCAAGTATTTACCTCCTTAAAATTTTCTTAGATTAAGGACCTGCCAGAAACGCTGTGCGTGCTAGTGGCTTTACAAGACTGTAATTACCATATTTGTATCCTCACATTCCTTATGTACATTCTTGTATATGCATAAATTAATAAATAAATAAATAAATATATATATAAAACATGTGTATCAAAACCATGTCTATGTGGTATACATCTCACAGTGCCAAAATCTAATTTAATGTTAGAGGACAATGTAATGAACAATAATGAAAGGGCAATTACACAGCATACATGACAGTAATACATCCGAGACCTAAATTTATACATTCTCCATCATAGTTCACAGAATATTTCCAATACAGCATTATGTAGCATTCCATAATATAAGCTCATACGGATGTTTTTCAAGCTACATAACATTAGGCTATTGCTATTCACTAGACTTCTAATATATATCCACAAATACATGGCAAGGACTTATGGTACAGATATATAATATACATAGATATATGTGGCATACATTGGCAATACACATTTAATTCTAGTGTGTTGACGAAAAGAGAATACCTACATAAATTAATATTCGTGATACTAGGCTAATCAGCCAAGATATCACTATACAGTTTGAGCACATCATACACCAGCTACAGTATGATCATACTGGCGTATGTGTGGTCATAACACCACCTCACACCCATATGGTAATATCACAACACACCATGGTCCAGTATGGTAATATCACAACACACTATGATCCAGTATGGTAATATCACAACACACCATGGACCAGTATGGTAATATCACAACACACCATGGTCCAGTATGGTAATATCACAACACACCATGGACCAGTATGGTAATATCACAACACACCATGGACCAGTATGGTAATATCACAACACACCATGGTCCAGTATGGTAATATCACAACACACCATGGTCCAGTATGGTAATATCACAACACACCATGGACCAGTATGGTAATATCACAACACACCATGGACCAGTATGGTAATATCACAACACACCATGGACCAGTATGGTAATATCACAACACACCATGGTCCAGTATGGTAATATCACAACACACCATGGTCCAGTATGGTAATATCACAACACACCATGGACCAGTATGGTAATATCACAACACACCATGGTCCAGTATGGTAATACCACAACACACCATGGACCAGAGTAGTGAATAAGGAGACAGATTGAGGTAAAAAAAATTTCAGAAACGGTTGGGCACTTCCATGCCGACTTGACCCTGGCGGGCCAGGTAGTCCATCCCTCTTGTTTTAGGTGGTTAGGTTAGGGCACAGTCAGCGCGCTCCTGGCTGGCTGGCGGTGGTGGGGTGGTGGTCCCCCCTGGGGTCCCGGGGGGACCACCACCCATGGTGTACCTGAGGAACTGGTGCCCTATCCTAACCTGTTTTTGCACGATTTGTCTCGAGCTTTTAAGATGAGTCTAGGGCCTCAAGGAGGGGGTCTCTACTTATGAGAGGTACCGAGGATGAATGTTCAATAGTTGGAAACCAAAAAATACACTGGTGAAAGGCATATAAACGTTTTTGGAGTATTTTAATGGCATGAGCAAAAATGCACGATTTGTCCCGGGGGTGTTACGAGAGTACTACGGTATCAATTTGGGGGCCCTTACTTTTGAATGGATCAGAGGGTGAATGTTCAATAGATTCAAACCAAGAAACGCAGTTGAAAGCGAATATAGAAGTTTTTGGAGTACTTTAATGAGGCTATGACTGAATAGTATAGGGAGTCCTTGGGCACAGCTCCATTTTCTGTAATGGTCAGAGGTGGATAACCCCAGTGGGGGTCAAGCATACAAGGGGGGGTCAAGATTCCTTACAAAGACCAAGTTTGGATATATAGGTGTAGTAAGCCTTATCTTGAATTTGTATGATACTGTGGGGTACATTGACATGAAGGGCGAGTCATAGAACAGGATCTGCATGTGAGATGGGTCATATTGGGGTTTTAAAGAAGTTAAGATAGCTTTAAAGAGTCCTGTGTGCTTGATAGTGGGGAAATGTTCTGTCAATAATTCTCGTGTTTTGAATCTGAATGAGGGGTCCTAGTTTGCGTTCTAGTCGTAAAATGAGTTCCTTAGTATATTTGCTATGGAAAATGAGCTTTCAGTACTCTATATAATTTGAAATGAGGTCAAGAAAGACATGTTTATGTGCGAGAAGAGTCAGGTTGGAAACTGTTTATTCCAGTCATCCCCCCTCGGCATTGCTCCGTTTTCTGTAGCTAAAGTAAAGATTCCATTTTCTGTGGTATTCAGTTGAATACTGGTGAAAAAGGCATACTTGCATTTGTATGGTTCTAACCTGTTTATAGATATATTTTTCGGGCCTCAAATTAGATTTTAATATGAAAAATAGCATCAAATGTATGTCTATCTTTTGTAATAAACATTACAAGCATTAACAATACCTGTGATATTTCATAGCATACGAAGAGAAGTTTAAATAGTGGGGCCTCAGCCATATTGTGTTGGGGTTTGACACTCCAAATACTAATTTGACACTCATAAATATACTATAAAGGAAAGTAGTTGAGTGGTTTAAGCTATTTAATACGTACTGGGAATCTGTTCGTATTCTGTATTAAATTTCATTTTTTAACATCATAATAGTTTTCAGCTATTGTGGTGGGGGCCCAATAACTTCGTATAGCGCAACGACTGGCGCTATCTGTACTTAGTCCCCCCTAAACTTAAAACTGTTGCACAATCTTACTTAAACACATTGCTAAACTCTTATACACAAACAAAAACTCAATTTTTAACTTACACAAATAAACCCAGGGCTTTCACAGTTGCACAATCTTACTTAAACACATTGCTAAACTCTTATACACAAACAAAAACTCAATTTTTAACTTACACAAATAAACCCAGGGCTTTCACATTCGCGCAAAATACTTAGTCCCCCCTAAACTTGAACACTCACAATCTTATGGTGCTTTAATTTCCAAAGCCTTCCAAACCTGCACTGGGTCCTGCCCAGCTGACTTGCGGCTGGATGGATTACAATTGAGCCAAAAACAGTTGGTCAGGGCGAGATACGGCCTCATTTTTAGAGACATTTACTATAGCAAAAGCTTGAACGTCGAAAACTGAATGCGGGCCTGCACGAGAGTTGTTCTTGGCACTCGAATGTTTAGAGATTAAAATACATAGAATCTTATAAAGCCTCTTTATAAAAATGATATGCCACTGCGTATTATGATTGTTTTATCATAAATATTGCATAAATACTTACACGATTTCATAAACAAAAAAAAACTTTTAATGAGCCATGGTTGGAAGGTTTCATCATTACAGTAAATACAAACTTTTAAAACTAATTAAAAATATATGTCTCATAGAGGAAGATTTATTCTTCAGGATATATATTATTTATTAATTAAGAGTTTCATTCTGTATAAAAAATGAAAGTTGCGAATATTTTCAAAACTCTGGCCACAAATTTTTTTATAAATGTTTTCTAAGGGAGTAAATCTTGCTTCCTCTCTTTCTCCCAAATGTTTCCTCATTTGCACAGGAGCAGAGCAACCTTCGTGCGGGCCCTGGTTCAGTTCCCCAACGTCCGAGCTAATGGACATTACAAATTTCACTAAATGATGCAGTATCTTAGCTGTCTCTCTAATTATAAAGGTGTTAATCTTTTTTTTTTAACCTTTGAGTGCTAGGTCTCAAAAAGGTTCTTTACCTCAGAAAGAAAGAGAGAGAGAGAGAGAGAGATTCTATTTTTGTCCATATTCGAGCGGAATGTTGAACAACCTTCGTGCGGGTCCTGGTTCAGTTCCCCAACGTCCGAGATATTGGACATTACAAATTTCACTAAATGATTCATTATCTTAGCAGCCTCTCTAATTATAAAGTTGTTAATCTTTTTTATAACCTTTGAGTGCTAGTTCTCAAAAGGTAGCAAATTTCTCTAAATGAGGCAGTATCTCGCCCCCACCCCCCGGATCAATGATTTTAGGGCAGTAAATAAGCAATTGCAATCTAATCCCCCCCCCCCAAAAAAAAATACTGTTCATGAAAATGTGAGCTTATTTATACTAATTTATGAATATAAAAAAACAACTCGACATTTGTACAATTTTTATTTACATAAATAAATTAGTCTCTATGCCTTTTTTGTCTTAGGAAATAATCGGTCGAAGGACATGTGAAATGGTGCGTCTGCAAATAGGGCAGTTTCTCATAGATACAAGACAATTACTGCATGTTACCATATGTCTGCAGGGCAGCAGTACGACACTCAACGCATTGTTAAAGCACACCTTACACAAAATATCAGCAGCCCAAGACGTTGGCGTAGATGTGTTCATCACAGTTTCAACATGGGATGTCGCATCAAAGTCTGTGGCCTCTTCGCCAGTTTCAACATCCATTTCATTAGCGACTATAGTCGTCTCTTCCGCCTATGTTTCAACAGGAGAAGGCAAAGCCCGCAAACCAAGATTAGTGCTCATGAATCCGCTCATTGATCCAACAACGTCGACATCCATTTCATTAGCTGTGGCGACTGTTTCCATGTCAGAGGGCGCGGATTGCCATTCCAGATTCGCAGGCTCTACCCTACCTTCCACATCCTCATGATGAATTCCCCTTAAACCCATTTCGGCTTTAGTGCTCTCTTGCATATACCACAACATTAATTCTATACATCTGGCCTCTGTAACAAACGGTAATAAATCTTTGGTGCTTTTGAGATATAGCCTTAAGGCAGGTCTCACACAGACATCAGGAAATCCAAAATGTTCAATTAATGCTGGGAAAAAACCCAAACCTTCCATCAGACCAGTTAAAAGATGTTCATCTATGGGTTTTATAGTTCGACGCTGCGAAGATTCTCTAGCATTCTTAATGAACTGTGCATCCTTTTTAATGTTGACAAAGGTGCACTCAGGATACCATTGCGCGTGCAGTGTCCAAGGGTCGTCAGCGGGTTCCCAATTACGAAAACCATTCCCACAGAAAAAGCAGCGCATGTGGTCACTTAGGCCTGTAAATTTAAGAAAAAAAATATTCCCAGAAAAAGCAGCGCATGTGGTCACTTAGGCCTGTAAATTTAAGAAAAAAAATATTCCCATTCATTATTATTATTATAGCTCACATCCGGCAATGTTGTAATACAAAAACACACACACGCGCGCACACACACACACACACACACACACACTTCCCGGGACCAAAGAGCCAGAGCTCCACCCCCGCAAGCACAATTGGGGGAGTAAACACACTTTTTTTTCAGATATATACAAGAGTTGTTACATTCTTGTATGGCCTAGCATTTCGGGCAGGTCCCTAGAATACAATCCCCACCTCGAAGAATCGTTTTTTTTACAACCAAGTACCCATTTTACTGTTGAGTCAAACAGACGCTACAGTTAAGGATTTGCGTCCAGTAAATTCTCCCCGGCCAGGAGGATACACACGCACACACTAAAAATAACAAAAACTCCAACAATATTTGTTTACCACAGAAGAAAAATCTTGATTCTGCCAATTCGTGAGATGTTTGCTTGACACAACCAGTCCAGCTGAGGTCGAATGTTTCCAAACGCTGTTTGTATGTTGCCAAGCCTGGATATCTAGGTTTAGCGTATGGAATTACCCCCAGAACCTGCAAATCATCTCCAGTCATTTTAGTTTCTTCCTCGCGGGGTGGGGTCTCTAAAAAAACAAAGATGCTCCATCACATATATGCATAAGACACAGGTTCTAAGTCAATTCTTTCAAAAACAAAAAAAAATAAAGAAAAATTATTTGAAAAGACTTCCTGCGTTTATACTTATTTTTTTTGTCCTCCCTCCACATCGCCAATACTAATTATTCACAGATAAACTAGTAAATTATATTTATACAATATACTCACGATCAGATGTTGCTATATTCTTTGGTTCGAATAGGGGTGAAAAGAAATCCAGCCCATATTCGAATGCCAGTTTGGTGATTTCCAAAGGAACGTTATTGTCCTTTTCGCCTCTTATGAAGGAACAATTTGGCGACACTTTCGCATGCCTACTACGGGGCGTATCGCCCTCAATCCAAGCATGCACAACTTTACAACAAAAGGCGCAGGAACAATGATCCGCAACTCTCAGATAATAAAATCCCTCATTCACCAGGTCTTGGAGGTTTAGCCACTCGACAGGCCAATTTATAAAGGTGTCTAAACGCATTTGGGCACATTTAAGACTGTCCCTGGAGTAAAACGTTTTAGTACGGGAAGGTTCCATTGTGTACTGGTGCGACACTGGCGAATGGAGGCAAGATCCTAGGCTATATATTGCCCGTCCTTTCCCTCCCCGAAATAAGTGTCAAAGATCGCTACATATGTGCTAGTTTCTTTTTTTTTTTTTGGTTTGGCAATTCTAGCCACCGCTACTCTTTTTTTTATGGCATAATTATGAGGAAACAGGGAAAGGAAAAAATGACTCGCAAATGTGCTAAATCATGTTGCATAATGCAGTGAATTAAAAAAAAAAGATGGCAGTTGGTAGTCTAGGAAAGGTGACCAAGTACTTATTTTTGGTGATAATTATCGAGAAATGTCATTAACTACATAAGGTATCCCTAATGTCAATAAGTTATCACAAACCTTCCAATAATGATGTGGCCTCCATGACTTTATATATATTTCATTAAGGGAATATGGTCTGACTATGGTTTTTTTTCATGTGGGGGGGGGGGGGGGGGGGGAACATTAAAAAAAAAATTGTAACATGTCGCACTGTGTTTGACCTTTTCTGCTTCTGAAAAAAAAGGTTGCCAGTGTTTGGGTATTAAGCTGACGTATATTGATATTTTATGGCAAGATATTTTGAGATACATATTGCGCTATTTGAGGTGTTTTTTTTTATACTAATTAAGTCAGTGAAAAAAAAATGTTCCTATGGGCTTCTTGTTGGTCGAGGCCCTTATAATAATAATATAAATATTTGCTCAGTACGTGGTAACTTTACACACGCACTAGCAGGGATGGAGATATAAGGGCGCAAAGCCCCCACGACGAATATTCGCAGGGTCGACACAGGGCGGTTGACTAGGCTTTATCCAAAACATAAGGGAAAGTAAAAAAAAAAGAAACATGGAGACGTGGCTGGAAACGCACACCGGATATTTAAACCGATGAAGAATTTTGCAATAATGAAACTTGCATTGTGTATCCTGTAAACTGCATATCTTGCGTCCCGTACGGGATGGCGAAGGACATATCAGTGAAATACAAACACGCAAGCGCCTATGGTGAACGCAGGCCTTTGTATAATCTCAAGAGATGTGTTCCCCATGATCGCCCAATTCCCGGTTCAATTCATGTCTCCAATCGTCGAGCTGAAAATCTCCCCTGCATTATTGCTGCTGCAGTGCAATATGGTATAGGGGCGCCTGTAGAGAACAATGAGATCGCCAAGTCGCATATAGAAAAATCCAAAGATCGTGATATGCTCACCGGATTAAAAGAAGATACAACGCAAAATCGCCTCATCTATTTCAAAAAGGCTATAGAAGCCATAACGAGATTCATCAAGTCTTCTCCGGAAATCGCACGAGTTGTATTACCTGTGGGTATTGGTCGCACCTGTGTTCAAAGAGATGAAGTTTGGGAGGAAACATATCTTCCAATTATCGAAGATCTGTATGAAAACTTAAAACATTACGATGTTAATGTTATATTGGTGCGTAATGACCAGAGCTCCAAGGAAAAAAAAATGCCCCTGGCAACTCTACGATGCGCAGTTGTCCCCCGCGCCGGCGTGAAAAGTGTATATAGACCCCCTTCCGAGTCACTACCTCACAAGCCAGCACTATGGAGCTCCCCTCCCTGATTGGCGACTTTGCCTCTTTGCCCATCTATAACAATCGTGATTGTCTGCTCTATGATTTGGATGCAACAAGCGTGCAGTTGAGCGAAATGGTGCACACTTTATGGGAACGATACCCCTATGCTCGATTGCATCGGAAAAACCTGCCGTACAAAAATCGTGCTGTTAGAACTGATAGAGATATCCCCGGCCTCATATTTGTTGGCGAAGCACCCGAATTCTGCAATAGGATGGATGACGACCCCTATGAAAGTTATGCTGTTTTACCGCACCTTATTGGATTAATCACCCAGTTTACCAACGGTCCAGCGACGCCATCTTCTTACAAAAAGCCCAGGTACGAAGCATGGAGTTTGGATGAGCATTTTTATGACGGCCTGAAAAATGATACCGAATACCAAAGATGGCGTTGGTTTGACAAAGCTCTGCGAAAAGCCATTGAACATATTCTTCAGAGAAGCCGAAGAGGACAAGTGGGAAGGATTATTTTCCCATATGGGTTGGGCAAGGCTTGCGGGCAGTATCTCACAAGTGGCGAACGCAACATATGGGAGACTAAATATTTCCCTGTGATGTGCAAATTAGCTCAGAAACTGCAAGAACGTGGTATAGACACTTTAATGATATGTCCTGTAAATAATGACACGCCAACTCGCTCTCCAACCCATGGCATCTTTAGACACAAGATTCCACGTATGGCCATTCCCCCTGTTTCTACGAATGATAAAGACTCTGTTTCTACTGTCGGACCTGCCGCTGACGTGAGAGAAGACGGGTCAGCTGTCGTGGAAGATGATCCATCTACCGGCGCCATGTCTGTTACTGTGGGTGATGAAGTGCTCACTATTGTGGAAGACGACGACAATGAAGACAAAGAGAAAATGGAAATGGAATATAATGAAGATGAGATTAGAAAAGCTGTAGAATCTATATTGTAATATTTCATACAAATTAAACCACAAAAAAAGAAATGTTAACCTGTATTTTTATTTACTTTACCTAATTTCTCTACACACACACACATTTATTTATTTATTGTTTCCTAATTTCTCTGTACAAAAAGAAAAACTATGAATTACATATTATAAAAGCCTCTAACAACTCTATGTGACAAGGTTTATATAAGACGAAGGTTATGTTAAAAAAACCTTTTTAATCGCTTCGAGATGTGTTCCAACTACATGCGAGCCAAATTACGGAGACTCAAAGATTCTATTATTGAAGTGGATTTCCCCAACGATGATATATTTAAACCCGGGGACTGTATTGTCTATGATCTTCCTGCCCTACACCAGTTTTCTAATGGTTACTCCCAACAGCTGTGGGAAAAATATCCTTATGGGGTGGTTGAAAAGAAAATATGTCCTGAAACGCTTTGTGCTGTAGTTACGGATCGTGACACTCCAGGAAATATAATCCTCTCCCCGCCACCAGAACCTAATGTGCAGCCTTATCTCTTAGCCCTCATATGTCAATATAGTGTAGGTGCGTCTATTGAAAATAATGACATTAACCAATTTCATATTAAGCACAGTAAAGATATTGATTTAGTAGCGGGATTGCGGAGAGATACAACTATCAACAGACGATGGTGTTTTAAAAAGGCCGTGAGTCGCATTATGAGCGAAGCCAAGAGTAATAATTCTATCAAACGGATAGTTATGCCATTTGGTATAGGCTGCAATTCTCGGGTGGGTTGGTCTAGAGCAGGTGAAGAAGAAGAAGAATGGCTGGCATCTTACTACCCTACACTGGCTCATTTGGCCCATGTAATGAAAAAATGCAAAAAAGAATTTGTGCTGGTGCGTCCTAAACAAGATGGAGCAGGGAAAGGTCAAGTACCGCCACAAGTAGTGAAAAGACCATCGAGTAAAAGGAGGAACCTTAGATCTTATTACACTAACGACAAATAATAAAAAAGTGCTTGTTTTTTTTTGTATATGTACTCATAATAAAAATAAAAAAATTGTATAAATGTCAAGTTTTTTTTTTTATCTGTTAAAGTAGTTTTTAAAAATAAGAGAGAGACCTCATCACTTATTCACCCCCATGACAAGTACTCTAGCAAATACTACCTGACATTTTTTTTTAACATATTTCATCTTCAAGGGGAGTGTGCAATAATAATAATAATAATGATACATGATTTTTTTTTATTTAGGTAAAAAACACATATATATATATATATATATATATACAAACAAAATAATGTTCTGGTTGAACAGAGTCTGGGTTGGGGACAAAGTCTCGGGATTTGGGGATAACCCCCCCCCCCATCAGGCCACCCGCACATTGTTCCTGTAGTATGTCCCCTTTGCATCATTAGTTCCTAAGAGTTATCTTGTGGGTGGAGCTCTATCTAGATCTGCCTTAATGACTGGATGCAAATTTTCCCTCCAATAAACCTCATCCTCTGGCGCAATTTCCTCAGCTTCGGAGGTGGAACAATAATCCCCATAATCCCCAAAGAAAATTTCTCTAAATGCATTCTGCGCTCGAACTTTGTCATGATAAATAAACCAGTTTTCACGCTGTTTAAAATCAATCCCCGCAAACTGTTTTTCTATTTCACCTTGGGCTTGCACCCACTCGATAATGTTGGGTATTCCATTATACGCCACATTAATCAAGCCTATTCCTATTTCGACAGGTAGTCTTATTTCTGTTTCGTCACAAAAACCGCCATATACGGTCTCAACGGCGTTAATTTTTTTTGTTTTCTGTCTTCGAACATGTGAGTCTTCTAAATCTGCGCCTTCATACTGCTTTTCAATTGCCGCCAAAGCCTTGACGCGTGCGATGAACTTGGGCAATTCCTCATACTCCACGACGCAATGACCTCGTGAAATAAATACCAGGGGCGATTCCCTGCATTGCATCTTCCTCTTTTCCTCAACATCTACAGCCTGATGGCCGAGCTCTGATAAAAGATATAACAGAAAAATTAATTGCATACGCCCATAGAGAGAGAGAAAAAATCGTTGAACTTTATTGGATTTCTTTTAGATTTAACTTTTAACTACTTGGAACGAATTATCAATGAGGCACAAACCATGACAAGTCCTGTAAAGTATTAGGGTTTATGCATACCATTTATAGTCTCCATCACAGCTTGGTCGTATGATCTCTCACTGAGAACCCCACACCCACCCCAGCCAGATATAGGCCGAGACCTCCTGAACTTGCTGCCAGGGGTCGCCAGTTTATTTTTTTTGTTTTTTATCTATAAGTTGGAATAAATAAGCTCGTATTTCCTTGAACGTTTTTTGACAAAATTCTTGATGTGGGAAACAAATACTCAAATGTGTGAGGGAATGAAAATGCGCGAAGAGGCCATAATGGTCCTAAGAACACACATTCTTTCCACAGTCACTGATAAGTCGCCAGCTGGATGGATTGCAATTGCTTATTTACTGCCCTAAAATCATTGATCCGGGGGGGTGGGGGCGAGATACTGCCTCATTTAGAGAAATTTGCTATGTGCAATAGCTCGGACGTTGGGGAACTGAACCGGGTCCTGCACGAAGGTTGCTCAACATTCCGCTCGAATATGGACAAAAATAGAATCTCTCTCTCTCTCTCTCTCTCTCTTTCTGAGGTAAAGAACCTTTTTGAGACCTAGCACTCAAAGGTTAAAAAAAAAAGATTAACACCTTTATAATTAGTGAGACAGCTAAGATACTGCATCATTTAGTGAAATTTGTAATGTCCATTAGCTCGGACGTTGGGGAACTGAACCAGGGCCCGCACGAAGGTTGCTCTGCTCCTGTGCAAATGAGGAAACATTTGGGAGAAAGAGAGGAAGCAAGATTTACTCCCTTAGAAAACATTTATAAAAAAATTTGTGGCCAGAGTTTTGAAAATATTGGCAACTTTCATTTTTTATACAGAATGAAACTCTTAATTAATAAATAATATATATCCTGAAGAATAAATCTTCCTCTATGAGACATATATTTTTAATTAGTTTTAAAAGTTTGTATTTACTGTAATGATGAAGCCTTCCAACCATGGCTCATTAAAAGTTTTTTTTTGTTTATGAAATCGTGTAAGTATTTATGCAATATTTATTATAAAACAATCATAATACGCAGTGGCATATCATTTTTATAAAGAGGCTTTATAAGGTAAATATAATAGCAATGCGAAACTCTTTCTATCTGACGTATTATTTTAAATAAATACATTTGGGCGAAAAACATGTCAATTGCCCACGTAAGCGACTTGGGTGGGATCTTGCAGATTCTATGTATTTTAATCTCTAAACATTCGAGTGCCAAGAACAACTCTCGTGCAGGCCCGCATTCAGTTTTCGACGTTCAAGCTTTTGCTATAGTAAATGTCTCTAAAAATGAGGCCGTATCTCCCCCTGACCAACTGTTTTTGGCTCAATTGTAATCCATCCAGCCGCAAGTCAGCTGGGCAGGACCCAGTGCAGGTTTGGAAGGCTTTGGAAATTAAAGCACCATAAGATTGTGAGTGTTCAAGTTTAGGGGGGACTAAGTATTTTGCGCGAATGTGAAAGCCCTGGGTTTATTTGTGTAAGTTAAAAATTGAGTTTTTGTTTGTGTATAAGAGTTTAGCAATGTGTTTAAGTAAGATTGTGCAACTGTGTAAGCCCTGGGTTTATTTGTGCAAGTTAAAAATTGAGTTTTTGTTTGTGTATAAGAGTTTAGCAATGTGTTTAAGTAAGATTGTGCAACAGTTTTAAGTTTAGGGGGGACTAAGTACAGATAGCGCCAGTCGTTGCGCTATATGAAGTTATTGGGCCCCCACCACAATAACTGAAAACCATTATGATGTTAAAAAATGAAATTTAATACAGAATACGAATCTGAACAGATTCCCAGTACGTATTAAATTGCTTAAACCACTCAAGTACTTTCCTTTATAGTATATTTTTGAGTGTCAAATTAATATTTGGAGTGTCAAACCCCAACACAATATGGCTGAGGCCCCACTATTTAAACTTCTCTTCGTATGCTATGAAATATCACAGGTATTGTTAATGCTTGTAATGTTTATTACAAAAGATAGACATACATTTGATGCTATTTTTCATATTAAAATCTAATTTGAGGCCCGAAAAATATATCTATAAACAGGTTAGAACCATACAAATGCAAGTATGCCTTTTTCACCAGTATTCAACTGAATACCACAGAAAATGGAATCTTTACTTTAGCTACAGAAAACGGAGCAATGCCGAGGGGGGATGACTGGAATAAACAGTTTCCAACCTGACTCTTCTCGCACATAAACATGTCTTTCTTGACCTCATTTCAAATTATATAGAGTACTGAAAGCTCATTTTCCATAGCAAATATACTAAGGAACTCATTTTACGACTAGAACGCAAACTAGGACCCCTCATTCAGATTCAAAACACGAGAATTATTGACTGAACATTTCCCCACTATCAAGCACACAGGACTCTTTAAAGCTATCTTAACTTCTTTAAAACCCCAATATGACCCATCTCGCATGCAGATCCTGTTCTATGACTCGCCCTTCATGTCAATTTACCCCACAGTATCATGCAAATTCAAGATAAGGCTTACTACACCTATATATCCAAAATGGTCTTTGTAAGGAATCTTGACCCCCCCCCCCTTGTATGCTTGACCCCCACTGGGGTTATCCACCTCTGACCATTAGAGAAAATGGAGCTGTGCCCAAGGGCTCCCTATACTATTCAGTCATAGCCTCATTAAAGTACTCCAAAAACTTCTATATTCGCTTTCAACTGTGTTTCTTGGTTTGAATCTATTGAACATTCACCCTCTGATCCATTCAAAAGTAAGGGCCCCCAAATTGATACCGTAGTACTCTCGTAACACCCCCGGGACAAATCGTGCATTTTTGCTCATGCCATTAAAATACTCCAAAAACGTTTATATGCCTTTCACCAGTGTATTTTTTGGTTTCCAACTATTGAACATTCATCCTCGTTACCTCTCATAAGTAGAGACCCCCTCCTTGAGGCCCTAGACTCATCTTAAAAGCTCGAGCCGAATCGTGCAAAAAAAACAGGTTAGGATAGGGCACCAGTTCCTCAGGTACACCATGGGTGGTGGTCCCCCCGGGACCCCAAGGGGGACCACCACCCCACCACCGCCAGCCAGCCAGGAGCGCGCTGACTGTGCCCTAACCTAACCACCTAAAACAAGAGGGATGGACGATCTGGCCCGACAGGGTCAAGTCGTCATGGAAGTGCCCAACCGTTTCTGAAATTTTTTTACCTCAATCTGTCTCCTTATTCACTACTGACCAGTATGGTAATATCACAACACACCATGGACCAGTATGGTAATATCACAACACACCATGGTCCAGTATGGTAATACAATACAATTTTATTTAGGTAAGGTACATACATACAATAAATATTTACAAGGATTGTTTACTTAGGTATAGCTAGTACATACAATGCCTAAAGCCACTATTACGCAAAGCGTTTCGGGCATGATAAACTTAAATGACAAGCTTAATACTAATTGAGCATAATGAGTAGAATGAAAACAAGAAATGAAAACATAGATGAAAAAGCAGCACAAATACAATTATGTCGACAAACAGCGCTCTTTAAAGAAAAAAACAGACATTGGTTGACAATAGAAGGGTAAGGTAGGTTACAGGGAATTTATTAGGTATAGCCCGCTTTTAACTTAAACTGGTTGAGAGAGGTACAGTCTTTAACATGGTTGGGAAGGTCATTCCACATTCTGGGCCCCTTGATTTGTAGAGCATTTCTAGTTTGATTAAGTCGTACTCTAGGAATATCAAAACTGTATTTATTTCTGGTGTGATGCTCATGGGTTCTGATACAACCTTCTATGAAGCTTTTGAGATCAGGATTGGCATTATAGTTAATATCACAACACACCATGGTCCAGTATGGTAATATCACAACACACCATGGTCCAGTATGGTAATATCACAACACACCATGGCGGTAATATCACAACACACCATGGTCCAGTATGGTAATATCACAACACACCATGGTCCAGTATGGTAATATCACAACACACCATGGTCCAGTATGGTAATATCACAACACACACCATAGACCAGTATAGTAATATCACAACACACCATGGACCAGTATGGTAATATCATAACACACCATGGTCCAGTATGGTAATATCACAACACACCATGGACCAGTATGGTAATATCACAACACACCATGGACCAGTATGGTAATATCACAGCACACCATGGTCCAGTATCGTAATATCACAACACCATGGACCAGTATGGTAATATCACAACACACCATGGACCAGTATGGTAATATCACAACACACCATGGACCAGTATGGTAATATCACAACACACCATGGTCCAGGTTGGTAATATCACAACACACCATGGACCAGTATGGTAATATCACAACACACCATGGACCAGTATGGTAATATCACAACACACCATGGTCCAGTATGGTAATATCACAACACACCATGGTCCAGTATGGTAATATCACAACACACTATGGTCCAGTATGGTAATAGCACAACACACCATGGACCAGTATGGTAATATCACAACACACCATGGTCCAGTATGGTAATATCACAACACACCACGAACCAGTATGGTAATATCACAACACACCATGGTCCAGTATGGTAATATCACAACACACCATGGACCAGTATGGTAATATCACAACACACCATGGACCAGTATGGTAATAGCACAACACACCATGGACCAGTATGGTAATATCACAACACACCATAGTCCAGTATGGTAATATCACAACACACCATGGTCCAGTATGGTAATATCACAACACACCACGGACCAGTATGGTAATATCACAACACACCATGGTCCAGTATGGTAATATCACAACACACCACGGACCAGTATGGTAATATCACAACACACCATGGACCAGTATGGTAATATCACAACACACCATAGTCCAGTATGGTAATATCACAACACACCATGGTCCAGTATGGTAATATCACAACACACCATGGTCCAGTATTGTAATATCACAACACACCTGAGTGATTGTGAGATGATGGTGATATAGCAGTGATAATAATATAAAAAAGATAGTGTGATAGTGATACTGAGGTGATGATACGACGGTGATAGTGAGGTGATGGTAATATAGCTGTGATAGTGAGGCGATATAGCAGTGATAGTATAGTGGTGATTTAGCAGTGATACTGAGGTGATGGTACTGTAGCAGTGATAGTGATATATCAGTATATGTAAGGAGGAAAAATATCAGTGAGGTGATAATGCAGTGAAAGAGAAATGATGTTGGTGTAGCAGTGATAGTGTTATGATGATATAGTGATAAAGGTATGTCCTTAAATTACATTGGCATCAAAACACGCAGTCCATGGTGATGCAGGAGTGATAGTGATGATGGTGGTACAGTGAACTAGAGTGGCAGCACAACACCACAGTAGTGATGGTGGTGGTACAGTGAACTAGAGTGGCAGCACAACACCACAGTAGTGATGGTGGTGGTACAGTGAACTAGAGTGGCAGCACAACACCACAGTAGTGATGATGGTGGTACAGTGAACTAGAGTGGCAGCACAACACCACAGTAGTGATGGTACAGTGAACTAGAGTGGCAGCACAACCCCACAGTACTGATTGTGGTGGTACAGTGAACTAGAGTGGCAGCACAACACCACAGAAGTGATGGTGGTGGTACAGTGAACTAGAGTGGCAGCACAACACCACAGTAGTGATGGTACAGTGAACTAGAGTGGCAGCGCAACCCCACAGTACTGATTGTGGTGGTACAGTGAACTAGAGTGGCAGCACAACACCACAGAAGTGATGGTGGTGGTACAGTGAACTAGAGTGGCAGCACAACACCACAGTAGTGATGGTACAGTGAACTAGAGTGTCAGCACAGCACCACAGTAGTGATGGTGGTGGTACAGTGAACTAGAGTGGCAGCACAACACTACAGTAGTGATGGTGGTCGTACAGTGAACTAGAGTGGCAGCACAACACCACAGAAGTGATGGTGGTGGTACAGTGAACTAGAGTGGCAGCACAACACCACAGTAGTGATGGTGGTCGTACAGTGAACTAGAGTGGCAGCACAACACCACAGAAGTGATGGTGGTGGTACAGTGAACTAGAGTGGCAGCACAACACCACAGTAGTGATGGTGGTGGTACAGTGAACTAGAGTGGCAGCACAACACTACAGTAGTGATGGTACAGTGAACTAGAGTGGCAGCACAGCACCACAGTAGTGATAATGGTGGTACAGTGAACTTGAGTGGCAGCACAACACCACAGTAGTGATGGTGGTGGTACAGTGAACTAGAGTGGCAGCACAACACCACAGAAGTGATGGTGGTGGTACAGTGAACTAGAGTGGCAGCACAACACCACAGTAGTGATGGTGGTGTGTTACGGACCCGAGTCCAGCGTCCGAGCCCGGAGCAGTGACGACCACGCCATCTGTGGGTCAGCTCCCGAAACACCCTCCAAATGGATGGCGCCATCTAGTGAGGACGAGATATACTGGCCACAAGGGCTAGTTTCCCGTCCTGATCAGCTCATAACACAGCCGCTGCTGATCCCTGGTGAGGTGACGCTTAGACAGCAACGCCATCTATGGAGTGGATAGGTGGGCGTTTGGGTCTGAGCCGGTAAGTGACGTGCCCTAGAGTGTCCCTAGTACTGATGACGTGTCTGATTACAGAGTCGACCTGGGACTGCTGAATCGGACAGTGGATCAGTCTACCCAAGGCAGCCGTCTCGTCTCCAAGTATTTGCTGCAGCAGCTGTGAGTCGCCCCCCGGATGAACACTGTGGTGTTAGCCTGCCGGTGACGTGGCAGTTGAGGGATTGTCGTACCCGGGACTGACTGGTGGAGACGCTTAACCACTGGGGTGTTGTGGCAAGGAGAGTGGTCTGTGGGATCACACGAGGCTCCTGACTAGGGCTCGCTACCCTAGTATCGGTCGTGGAGTGGCCTAACCAGCGCTGCTGATTGGAACCTGCCAGCTACCGGCTGGACTTGTGGTTGATGGCCTCCACGACGGTGCCCCCAGTGGAACTGTGATTTGGCTGGCCTGTGGCCAGGGTAGACTCAAGAGAATCGAAGGATTCGTCGTGAGGCCACAAGAGGACCAAGAGCTTAGCACCGTTGAGCACCGTGAACGTCCAGAGTCTTCAGAAGAAGACTACGTTGTACATTCTAGTGTTTATACCTCCCCCGTGTAATCTTTTATATATTATTTATGGTGACGGTAATAATTGTATCAAGTTTTTGCCTTTATTTCCCTTCCCCTTTTATTTACTTGCGTTACGGATCACATCCCTTGAAAGCCACTACTAGCTTGGGGCCGGATACCCAACCTCTAACAACATCAGAGAAAGAACCCGGTTGCGACCCGAGAGGGCCGTAACATGGTGGTACAGTGAACTAGAGTGGCAGCACAACACCACAGTAGTGATGGTGGTGGTACAGTGAACTAGAGTGGCAGCACAACACCACAGTAGTGATGGTGGTGGTACAGTGAACTTGAGTGGCAGCACAACACCACAGTAGTGATGGTGGTGGTACAGTGAAATTGAGTGGCAGCACAACACCACAGTAGTGATGGTACAGTGAACTAGAGTGGCAGCACAACACCACAGTAGTGATGGTGGTGCTACAGTGAACTACAGTGGCATCACAACACAGTAGTGATGGTGGTGGTACAGTGAACTAGAGTGGCAGCACAACACCACAGTAGTGATGGTGGTACGGTGAACATGAGTGGCAGCATAACACCACAGTAGTGATGGTACAGTGAACTAGAGTGGCAGCACAACACCACAGTAGTGATGGTGGTGGTACAGTGAACTAGAGTGGCAGCACAACACCACAGTAGTGATGGTGATGGTACAGTGAACTAGAGTGGCAGCATAACACCACAGTAGTGATGGTGATGGTACAGTGAACTAGAGTGGCAGCACAACACCACAGTAGTGATGGTACAGTGAACTAGAGTGTCAGCACAACACCACAGTAGTGATGGTGGTGGTACAGTGAACTAGAGTGGCAGCACAACACCACAGTAGTGATGGTGGTGGTACAGTGAACTGTAGTGGCAGCACAACACCACAGTAGTGATGGTGGTGGTACAGTGAACTAGAGTGGCAGCACAACACCACAGGAGTGATGGTACAGTGAACTAGAGTGTCAGCACAACACCACAGTAGTGATGGTGGTGGTACAGTGAACTAGAGTGGCAGCACAACACCACAGTAGTGATGGTGGTGGTACAGTGAACTAGAGTGGCAGCACAACACCACAGTAGTGATGGTGGTGGTACAGTGAACTAGAGTGGCAGCACAACACCACAGTAGTGATGGTGGTGATACAATGAACTAGAGTGGCAGCACAACACCACAGTCCACCACAGTCACCTCAGTAATGTCACTGTGGTTGACTGCTGCCCTCAACACATCCAGGCCGCTCACCACATGACCGAAGACATATGACCACTGGCGACCACCCTGGAGGTCCCTGGTGGTGATGGCGAACTGGGCACTCCTGGGATCCCCCGGATCATCGCAGCACAACACAGGTCCTGCCCGGCCTGACCCCCGGTACTGCCCCTGGAGGTCAGGAAGCAGTGGGGCTCCTCCCTCACCATCATTACTCTCGTAGTCTCCGCCCTCCACAAACTCCCGCGGCTCACCCTTGCACACCACCTGCAACAGTTTAGTGTTGCAGTAGGTGTGGCCCCGCTGGCCCGTACACAACAACACAAACTGTCTGGCCAGCGGAGTGTCAGGGGTCAGCTGGATGGTGACCCGCCCTCTTGTTGACCCCGCCCACCCGAGGTCACGGAACGCCAGGGTGCAGGAGGGCTCCAGCACGCCCACAACCTCACTCTCCTGCAGAAAATGAAATAAAGCATGCGGATATCTGTATAACAAAATGTTATCATATTAGTTATCAAAACTCAGTAAGTAGGTAATGTCAGTAAGAGAAGTGGGTGTAATAAAGTGACCTGGAGGGTGTGGGCGTGGGCGGGCGTGGGCTGACGCAGGAGTGGGTGGAGGTACAGCTGTCCGTCTTGTAGAGTTATCCTGGCGGAGCGGCGGCCATCTTGGTCTTCCTGGACGGCCAACACCCGGCCAGCCTCCACCAGCCTCTTGACGGGCTCCCTCATCCTGCGGAGGTCCTCAACCTGTGGACAGTGTCAGCCCCATTATCACCTGTGGTCAGTGTCAGCCCCATTATCACCTCTGGTCGGTGTCAGCCTCATTATCACCTGTGGTCAGTGACAGCCCCATTATCACCTGTGGTCAGTGTCAGCCCCATTATCACCTGTGGTCAGTGTAAGCTCCATTATCACCTGTGGTCAGTGTCTGCCCCATTATCACCTGTGGTCGGTGTTAGCCCCATTATCACCTGTGGTCAGTGTCAGCTCCATTATCACCTGTGGTCAGTGTCAGCCCCATTATCACCTGTGGTCAGTGTCAGCCCCATTATCACCTGTGGTCAGTGTCAGCCCCATTATCACCTGTGGTCAGTGTCAGCCCCATTATCACCTGTGGTCAGTGTCAGCTCCATTATCACCTGTGGTCAGTGTCAGCCCCATTATCACCTGTGGACAGTGTCAGCCCCATTATCACCTGTGGACAGTGTCAGCCCCATTATCACCTGTGGACAGTGTCAGCCCCATTATCACCTGTGGACAGTGTCAGCCCCATTATCACCTGTGGTCAGTGTCAGCCCCATTATCACCTGTGGTCAGTGTCAGCCCCATTATCACCTGTGGTCAGTGTCAGCCCCATTATCACCTGTGGTCAGTGTCAGCTCCATTATCACCTGTGGTCAGTGTCAGCCCCATTATCACCTGTGACCAGTGTCAGCCCCATTATCACCTGTGGTCAGTGTCAGCTCCATTATCACCTGTGGTCAGTGTCAGCCCCATTATCACCCGTGGACAGTGTCAGCGCCATTATCACCTGTGGTCAGTGTCAGCCCCATTATCACCTGTGGACAGTGTCAGCCCCATTATCACCTGTGGTCAGTGTCAGCCCCATTATCACCTGTGGTCAGTGTCAGCTCCATTATCACCTGTGGTCAGTGTCTGCCCCATTATCACCTGTGGTCAGTGTCTGCCCCATTATCACCTGTGGTCAGTGTCAGCCCCATTATCACCTGTGGTCAGTGTCAGCCCCATTATCACCTGTGGTCAGTGTCTGCCCCATTATCACCTGTGGTAAGTGTCTGCCCCATTATCACCTGTGGTCAGTGTCAGCCCCATTATCACCTGTGGTCAGTGTCTGCCCCATTATTACCTGTGGTAAATGTCTGCCCCAGTATGCAGGACCTGAAGCTCCAGCCACCCCCCCCCCCCCGTCTACTGGCAAGTGGATGGTGCTGGACCTGCATCTCCAGCAACCCTCTACTGGCAGGAGGGATGTTGATGGACCTGTAGCTCCTGCCCTCCTCTAATGGCAGGGGGGTTGTGCTGAACTTGTAGCTCCACCGCTATCTACTGGCAAGGTGTTGGTGCTGAACCTGTAGCTCCAGCCCCCCCCCCTCTACTGGCACGGGGTTGGTGCTGGACCTGTAGCTCCAGCCCCACTCTACTGCCAGGGAGGTTAGTGATGTACCTGTAGCTCCAGCTCCCTTCTCCTAGCAGGGATTTGGGCTGGACCTGTATCTCCTGCCCCCTTCTCCTGGCAGCGGGTAGGGGCTGGACTTGTAGCTCCCACCCTCTCTAATGGCAAGGGGTTTGTTTTGGACCTGTAGCTCGAGCCCCCCTCTTCTGGCAGGGAGGTTGGTGCTGGACCTGTAGCTCCAGCCCCCCTCTTCTGGCAGGGGGGTTAGTGTTGGACATGTAGCTCCAGCCCCCCTCTTCTGGCAGGGGGGTTGGTGCTGGACCTGTAGCTTCAGCCCCCTCTACTGGCAGTGGGTTGGTGCTGGACCTGTATATCCAGCCCCCATCTACTGGCAGGGGGTTGGTGCTGGACCTGTAGCTCCAGCCTCCCTCTACAGGCAGAGCAATGGTGCTGGATCTGTAGGTCTAGCCTCCCCTCTACTGGCAGGGGGTTGGTGCTGGACCTGTAGCTTCAGCCCACCTCTACTGGTGGGGTGGGGGGGGGGGGTTGGTGCTGAACCTGTAGTTACAGCCCCCCTCTACTGGCAGGGGGTTGGTGCTGGACCTATAGCTCCAGCCACCCTCTACTGGCAGGGAGTTGGTGCTGGACCTGTAGCTCCAGCCCCCTCTACTGGCAGGTGGTTGGTGCTGGACCTGTAGCTTCAGCCCCCTCTACTGGCAGGGGGTTGGTGCTGGACCTGTAGCTCCAGCCCCCCCCCCTCTACTGACAGGGGGATGGTGCTGGACCTGTAGCTCCAGTCTCTCCCTCTAGTAGCAGGGGGGTTAGTGCTGAACCTGTAGCTTCACCCCCCCCTCTACTGGCAATGGGTTGGTGGTGAACCTGTAACTCCAGCCACCCTCTACTGGCAGGGGGTTGGTGCTGGACCTGTAGCTTCAGCCCCCTCTACTGGCAGGGGGTTGGTGCTGGACCTGTAGCTCCAGCCCCCCCCCCCTCTACTGACAGGGGGATGGTGCTGGACCTGTAGCTCCAGTCTCTCCCTCTAGTAGCAGGGGGGTTAGTGCTGAACCTGTAGCTTCACCCCCCCCTCTACTGGCAATGGGTTGGTGGTGAACCTGTAACTCCAGCCACCCTCTACTGGCAGGGGGTTGGTTCTGGACCTGTAGCTCCAGCCCTTCTCTAATGACAGTAGGTTGGTGCTGAACCTGTAGTTCCACCCCTCCTCTACTGACAAGAGGTTGGTGCTGAACCTGTAGCTCCAGGCCCTCTCTACTGGCAGAGGGTTGGAGTTGGACCTGTAGCTCCATCCCCATTCTACTGACAGGGGGTTGGTGCTGGACCTGTAGCTCCATCCCCTTTCTACTGACAGGGGGTTGGTGCTGGACCTGTAGCTCCATCCCCCCTCTACTGGCAGGGGGATTCTGTAGGACCTGCAGCTCCCCCCCCCCCCTCTACTGAAGTAGTGTGGATGACAACGTACAGGTGATATTTTGTTTCAGGTCAAATATCACGCGTGTGAGTCAGGGTTTTGAGGTCCAATATCCCGCGTGTGAGTCAGGGTTTTCTGGTTCCAATATCCCGCGTGTGAGTCAGGGTTTTGAGGTCCAATATCCCGCATATGTCTTCTGGGTTTTTTAGGTAAATTTTTGTCAGTCGCAGATTTTAGAAGTTGTTAAAGTTCTTATGATGAAAATAATTTCCGAGACTTTAGAAGTTTGTTAAAGTTCTTATGATGAAAATAAGTAGGAAAATCTTAAAGAAATTTTTTAGAAAATATCGTGTTTGTGTCACAGCATTTCTAAGTGAACTCTACGGACATATTTTGCCTGTTTTCAACTTCGGAAAAATCACCTGTGTGAGTCAAGGTTTTCAGGTAAATTTAGAAAATCCCCTGTGGATCTTCGGGGGTTCCAGGTGAATTTGGGGAGTCACAGATTTGGAGTTAAGGAATTCTTATGAGGAAAATAATTTCTGAGATTTTAAAAGTTTGTTAAAAGTTCTTATGATGAAAATAAGTTCATACAAGTTTGTTAAAGTTCATATGGGAGAAGCTCAAATTTTTTCAGAGTTCAGTTTCAAGAAAATATTTCAGAGTTTCAAATAATCATAGAAGTTTATTTATATGTTTATGACCAAATTTTGTAAAAAAGACCATTTTCAGAGAATATTGTCTTAAATGTTTTGTTAAGGAAAACAGACAACTTAGCCATAACATTTAGTTTTATATCCATTTATGGCTATTTCACCTGTAAAGACCAAAATTGAACAAAGCCCAGTTATAGACAGAATTTCGTCAGAGACCAGTTTGCGCCCAAAATTCTTCAGAGTCCAGTTTGCTAGCAAAATTAGTCAGAGACAGTTTTAAGCTGAAATTTCATCAGAGTCCAATTATCAACAGAAATTCGTCAGAGTCCAGTTTTCTAGCAAAATTAGTCAGTGACAGTTTTAAGCTCAAATTCCATCAGAGTCCAATTATCAACAGAAATTCGTCAGAGACCAATTAACGACAGAAATTTGACAGAGTCCATTTTCTACCCAATTTTCATCAGAGTCCAGTTTATACCGAAAATTCGCCAGAGTCCACTTTGTGCCCAAAATATTCAGAGACCAGTTCATGATCGAAATTAATCAGAGTCCAATTGAAGACCCAAATTTGACAGAGACCACATTTTCGCTACTAGCAGCCCAATCCCCCTTAAATTTTAAACAGTCATATTTCAGTCGTAGTAAATAAAATCAAGTCAGTTACTGAGCTCCAGCTCTCGTCCCCCACCCTACTCCACCCTCAAGTCTTTGTTAATATCCTATCAATTCCCCTGAAATTTTTACCCTCTGTATTTCAGACACTGTAAATAAGATCAAAACAGTTAACGAGCTCCAGCTCTCGTCCCCACCTTAGTTCTCTTTCGTATCTTTGTAAATAACCCATCAATTTCCCTGAAATTTTTACCCTCTGTATTTCAGACATAGTAAATATGATGTAAACAATTATAAAACTCTAGCTCTTGTCCTCTGTCCAAGTTCACTCCTGTAAATTCATTACTATCAGTCCAAATCCCCCTGAGATTTAAACACCCAGCTACATTTTCAGACCTAGTAAATAAAAACCAGTTCAGTTATCAAGTTTCAACTCTTGTCCCCCAGCTTAGTTCATTTTGTACAAGTTCTTTATTTTCCGACTAAATCACCCTGAGATTTAAGATCACCTTATTTCTAACGTAGTAAAATTAATCTGGCCAAGCTCCATTTCCTCTGTCTTAGATCATTGAACATAAATATATCCGATCAAGTCCCTCTCCAGCCTAACTCTATCAGAGTAGTCACATAACCCCAACCTGTGTAATTATCTTTCATCCCCAACGTATCCAAACCTTCAATAATCATCATACTGTATTTGCATATTTTCTCTATATTCAGCTGTGTTCTTCACATTTTTTCTATGTTTGTGTTCATTCCATGTTCTACAAATGTTCACAGCATGCTCAGTTCAAATTTTTTCTACCATTTTCCCCACATGTTCACTATGTTCTTTGTCATGTTTTTATGTACATCATATGTTCTCTGTATAACTTTTATACTCAATATTCATGTTCTCAATGTTCTTAGCTTGTTCTTCACATGTTCAGTGTTCATTCTTTGTATTCCCTATGTTCCTTATCATGTCTTCATATTCTCTATAAGTTCATATTCCCTGCATGTTCACTCTATTCATCAACTTTTTCTTACATGTTTTCTGTGTTCACCGTATGTTCACTGTGTTCATTCCCCTACTTAGCCTCAATTTTTTTATGTTCTTTGTTTCTTTAAACCAATTTGTTTCTTCCATTCACTAACTAGTTCTTTGTCAAATATTATTATACTGCAATACAGTTCCCTCAACAATTTTAGTCACCAAGTTTTTATTTGCAAAACTATGTCAAAGTAATTCTCGTAGTCAACTTAATAGTTCTACCAACCCCGTTCTTAAACAAATCTACACTTTATTCAGTTCCAAATTTACAAAGACAAACCTTTCTTGTAACTTCTTAACTAAAAATCTTTCGCCAATTAACTAAAACATAGTGACTTTCCTCATTTCTCAACTAAACTTATTATCCAATCAACCAAAAAATAGTCAAAGGAATCTTTCCAACACTGTTCATAACTAAACTTATTCCCTAGTCATCAGAAAATAACCGTGTTCTTCATGTCTCAAACACATCAAAGTTGCACTCAAAGACATCCTTTGAGACATCAAAGACATCCTTTAAGACTTCAAGGGGACTCTTCGAGATATCAAAAGACACTCTCAAACACTCAAAGATTTACTCGCATCCTCAAAGTTATTCTCAGAGTCATCAAAAAGTTATTCTCAGAGACATGAAAGTTATTCTCAGAGACATAAAAGTTATTCTCTAAGTAACCTTTCGTTCGTCAGAGAAACTTTCTAAGACATCTTCGTTCATTAAAGTTAATCTCAGAGACATAAAAGTCATTCTCAGAGCTCTCAAACTTGTTCTCAAAGTCATCAAAGTTATTCCAAGAGACATCAAAGTTAATCTAAGACATCATCTTTCATCAAAGATATTCTCTCTAAGCCATCAATGTTCTTCTCTAAGACATAAAAAGTTATTCTCTATGTCATCAAAAAGTACTTCTCTGAGCTAACAAAATACTACTCATGTTCTCAAAGACATTCTCAAAGTCATCAAAGTTATTCTAAGAGCTAACAAAAGTTATTCTCAGAGTCACCTTCGTTCTTCAGAGAAACTTTCCAAAACATCTTTGTTCATCAAAGTTATTCTCGGAGTCATC
This sequence comes from Procambarus clarkii, assembly GCF_040958095.1. Taxonomy (NCBI): domain Eukaryota; kingdom Metazoa; phylum Arthropoda; class Malacostraca; order Decapoda; family Cambaridae; genus Procambarus; species Procambarus clarkii. Next base: position 26,214,708 of record NC_091204.1, read on the forward strand.
AAAAGTTATTCTCTAAGACATCAATGTTGTTCTCTAAGACATCAAAGATGTTCTCTAAATCATAAAAGTTAATCTCTAAGTCACCTTCGTTCATTAGAGAAACTTTCCAATCCATCTTCGTTGATCAAAGTTATTCTCAGAGTCATCAAAGTGATCTCTAATTCACCTTCGTTCTCCAAAAAGTTGTTCTCTAAGACACCTTCGTTCATCAAAGAAACTCTCCTTCTTCCATCATGTTATTCTTTAAGACATCTTCAGTCATAAAATTTCTCTCCAAAATGTAACTAGTTCAGCTTTTCATACCAAACCTGCACTTCTGTTAAAATATATTTTCTTAGTCACTTTACCCTAACACTGTTCTCTGAACTACACTGCTCAAACCTACGTAACCTATCCTCTCCACCCAATGTTACTTAGTTAACGTAACGTTCCTAAACCTAACTTTACCTATCCTAACATAACTTACCTTACCTTACCTATCTTACCTAACTTTACCTATCCTAACATAAATTACCTTACCTATCATACCTAACTTACCTAACCTAACCTAACTTATCCTGCTTAACCTAACTTACCTACATTTACCTAACTTAACCTGCTTAACCTAACTTTACCTATCCTAACTTAACCTAACTTATCCAGAATAACCTAACTTACCTACATTACCTAACTTAACCTGCATAACCTAACCTGCTTAACTTAACTTACCTTACCTATCTTACCTAACTAACCTGACTTAACCTAACTTATCCTGCTTAACCTAACTTACCTACCTTACCTAACTTAACCTGCTTAACCTAACTTACCTACCCTACCTAACTTAACCTGCTTAACCTAACTTACCTTACCTTACCTAACTTAACCTGCTTAACCTAACTTACATAATTTAACCTAACCTAACCTGCTTAGCCTAACTTACCTTACCTTACCTATCTTACCTAACTTACCTAACTTAACCTAACTTTTCCTGCTTAACCTAACTTACCTTACCTTACCTATCTTACCTAACTTACCTAACTTAACCTAACTTTTCCTGCTTAACCTAACTTACATAACTTAACCTAACCTAACTTGCTTTACCTAACTTTTCCTGCTTAACCTAACTTAGATAACTTAACCTAACCTAACTTACGTAACTTATCTTACCTATCCTAACCTAACCTAACTTGCTTTACCTAACTTAATCTTACATTCCCAAACTGATGTATCCTAACTTATCTAGTCCAACCAGACATGATCTAACATACATAATTATTCCTGCTTGTCTTTTGTGTTTCGTCAATCACTCTCTCATATTCATTTACTCTTTTCAGGGGTTAATTTCTCAAATGGACATTTTTGCATTTCAAGTGTTATTTGTTTAAGATTGGGTGTTTAACCATTTCAAAGGATTTTTGTTATATATGGGAATTTACTCGTTTCAAGGGCTAATTTCTCAAATGGTCATTTTTGCAGATCAAGGGTTATTTGTTAAAGTTCATCAAGTTGCTCATAAGTTGTATTTATTATGTTTGTTATCATTTATTCTTATTCCCCAACCCCTTAACCTAACCTCTTGTAATCTTAGTGTATTTAGTAGGTTCTATCATATGTTCTTATTCCCCAACCCTTTAACCTAACCTTTCAGATGTAGTTTATTGTGTTTTTGACGTATATGTTAAATATATTATCCTTTTCCTAACCTTTCAGATGTAGTTTTGTTTCTCCTTTTTGTATATTTTTACCCAAACCCACCATCCCACTTAACCTTCTTTCCCACCATCCCACCTTAAGTCTTGTTAAGTTAAGTCAAACCCTCTTGGCAGGGGGCTGGTGGTAAACCTGTAGCTCCATCCCCCTCTACTGGCAGGGGTTTGGTGCTGGACCTGTAACTCCAGCCCCCCCTCTACTGGCAGGGGGTTGGAGCTGGACCTGTAACTCCAGCCCTCCTCTAATGGCAGGGGGCTGGTACTGGACCTGTAGCTCCAGCCCCCTCTACTGGCTGGGAGGTTAGTGCTGTACCCGTAGCTCCTGCTCCCTTCTCCTGGCAGGGGGTTGGGGCTGGACCTGGATCTCCTGCCCCCTTCTCCTGGCAGAGGGTAGGGGCTGGACTTGTAGCTCCCACCCTCTCTAATGGCAAGGGGATGGTTCTGGACCTGTAGCTCCAGCCCCCCTCTACTGGCAGGGGGTTTGTGCTGGATCTGAAGCTCCAGCCCCCCCTCTACTGGCAGAAAGGGGTTGGTGTTGGACCTGTAGCTCCAGCCCCCTTCTCCTGGCAAGGGGTTGGTGCAGGACATGTAGCACTAGCCCCTTTCTACTGGCAGGGGGTTGGTGCTGGACCTGTAGCTCAAGCCTTCCTCTAATGGCAGGGAGGTTTGTGCTGAACCTGTGGCTCCATCCCCTTCTACTGGCAGAGGAGCTTTGGTTCAGGACCTGTAGCTCCAGCCCCCTTTCTCCTGGCAGGGTGTTGGTGCTGGACCTGTAGCCCCCCGCCCCTCTACTGGCAGGGGGTTGGTTCTGGACCTGTAGCTCCAGCCCCGCCTCTACTGGCAGGGGGTTCGTGCTGGACCCGTAGATCCAGCCCTCTCTACTGGCAGGGGGTTATTGCTGTACCTGTAGCTCCAGCCCACCTCTACTGGCAGGGGGTTATTGCTGTACCTGTAGCTCCAGCCCCCCTCTACTGGCAGGGGGTTGGTGCTGGACCTGTAGCTCCAGCCCCCTCTACTGGCAGGGGGTTGGTGCTAGACCTGAAGCTCCAGCCAACCTCTACTGGCAGGGAGTTGGTGCTGGACCTGTAGCTCCAGCCCCCCCTCTACTGGCAGGGGGTTGGTCCTGGACCACCTGGACCTGGGGGGTTGGTCCTGAAAAGGGGGGCTCCAGCCCCCCTTTAATGGCAGGGGGTTGGTGTTAGACCTGAAGGTCCAGCCCCCCCTCTACTGGCAGGGGGTTGGTGCTGGACTTGTAGCTCCAGCCCCCCTCTACTGGCAGGGGGGTTGGTGCTGGACCTGAAGCTCCAGTCCCCTCTACTGGCAAGGGGTTGGTGCTAGACGTGAAGCTCCAGCCCACCTCTACTGGCAGGGGGTTAGTGCTGGACCTGTAGCTCCAGCTCCGTCTACTGGCAGGGGGTTGGTGCTGGACCTGTAGCTCCAGCCCCCCTTTACTGGCAGGGGATTGGTGCTAGACCTGAAGCTCCAGCCATCCTCTACTGGCAGGGAGTTGGTGCTGGACCTGTACCTCCAGCCCACCTCTACTGGCAGGGGGTTAGTGCTAGACCTGAAGCTCCAGCCCACCTCTACTGGCAGGGTGTTGGTGCTGGACCTGTAGCTGCAGCTCCCCTCTACTGGCAGGGGGTTTGTGCTGGACATGTAGCTCCAGCCTCCTATACTGGCAGGGGGTTGTTGCTGCACCTGTAGCTCCAGTCCCCCTGTACTGCCATGGGGCTGGTGCTGAACGAGTAGCTCCAACCCCACTCTACTGGCAGGGGGTTGGTGCTAGACCTGTAGCTCCAGCCCCTTTCTACTGGCAGGGGGGTTGGTGCTGGATGTGTAGCTCTGGCACCCCTCTACTGGCAGGGCGTAGGTGCTGGGCCTGTAGCTACAGTCCCCTTCTATTGGCAGGGGTTGGTGCTGGACCTGTAGCTCCAGCCCCACTCTACTGGCAGGGGGTTGGTGCTGGACCTGTAGCTCCAGCCCCACTCTACTAGCAGGGAGTTGGTGCTGGACCTGTAGCTACAGCCCACCTCTACTGGCAGGGGTTGGTGCTAGACCTGTAGCTCCAGGCCCCCCCCCTACTGGCAGGGGGTTGGTGCTGGACCTGTAGCTCTAGGCTCCCCTCTACTGGCAGGGGGTTGGTGCTACACATGAAGCTCCAGCCCCCCCCCCTCTACTGGCAGGGGGTTGGTGCTGGACCTGTAGCTCCAGCCCACCTCTACTGGCAGGGGGTTGGTGCTGGACCTGTAGCTCCTGCCCCCCTCTACTGGCAAGGGGTTGGTGCTGGACCTGTTGCCACAGCCCCCCTCTACTGGCAGGGGTTGGTGCTACACATGAAGCTCCAGCCCCCCCTCTACTGGCAGGGAGTTGGTGCTGGACCTGTAACTCCAGTCCCCCTCTACTGGCAGGGGGGTTGGTGCTGGACCTGAAGCTCCAGTCCCCTCTACTGGCAAGGGGTTGGTGCTACACGTGAAGCTCCAGCCCATCTCTACTGGCAGGGGGTTATTGCTGTACCTGTAGCTCCAGCCCCCCTCTACTGGCAGGGGGTTGGTGCTGGACCTGTAGCTCCAGCCCCCCTCTACTGGCAGGGGGTTGGTGCTAGACCTGAAGATCCAGCCAACCTCTACTGGCAGGGAGTTGGTGCTGGACCTGTAGCTCCAGCCCCCCCTCTACTGGCAGGGGGTTGGTCCTGGGCCACCTGGACCTGGGGGGTTGGTCCTGAAAAGGGGGGCTCCAGCCCCCCTTTAAGGGCAGGGGGTTGGTGCTAGACCTGAAGGTCCAGCCCCCCCTCTACTGGCAGGGGGTTGGTGCTGGACCTGTAGCTTCAACCCCCCTCTACTGGCAGGGAGTTGGTGCTGAATCTTTAGAGGGAGCCCCCCTCAACTGGCAGGGGGTTGGTGCTGGACATGTAGCTGCAGCCCCCCCTCTACTGGCAGGGGGTTGGTGCTGGACATGTAGCTCCAGCCCCCCTCTACTGGCAGGGGGTTGGTGCTGGGCCTGTAACTCCAGCCCTCCTATACTGGCAGGGGGTTGTTGCTGCACCTGTAGCTCCAGTCCCCCTGTACTGCCAGGGGGCTGGTGCTGGACGAGTAGCTTCAGCCCCCCCCCTCTACTGGCAGGAGATTAGTTCTGGACCTGTAGCTCCAGCCTCCCCTCTACTGGCAGGGGGTTGATGCTGGACATGTAGCTCCAGCCCCCGTCTACTGGCAGGGGTTGGTGCTTGATCTGTAGCTCCTGCCCCACTCTACTGGCAGGGGGTTGGTACTAGACCTGTAGCTCCAGCCCCACTCTACTGGCAGGGAGTTGGTGCTGGACCTGGAGCTACAGCCCACCTCTACTGGCAGGGGGTTGGTGCTGGACCTGTAGTTCTAGGCCCCCCTCTACTGGCAGGGGGTTGGTGCTACACATGAAGCTCCAGCCCCCCCCCCCTCTACTGGCAGGGGGTTGGTGCTGGACCTGTAGCTCCAGCCCACCTCTACTGGCAGGGGGTTGGTGCTGGACCTGTAGCTCCAGCCCACCTTTACTGGCAGGGGGTTTGTGCTGGTCCTGTAGGTCCAGCCCCCCCCCCCCACTTCTACTGGCAGTGGGTTGGTGCTGGACCTGTAGCTCCAGCCCCCCTGTACTGCCAGGGGCTGGTGCTGGACGAGTAGCTTCAGCCCCCCCCCCTCTACTGGCAGGAGATTAGTTCTGGACCTGTAGCTCCAGCCTCCCCTCTACTGGCAGGGGGTTGATGCTGGACATGTAGCTCCAGCCCCCGACTACTGGCAGGGGTTGGTGCTTGATCTGTAGCTCCAGCCCCACCCTACTGGCAGGGGGTTGGTACTAGACCTGTAGCTCCAGCCCCACTCTACGGGCAGGGGGTTGGTGCTGGACCTATAGCTTCAGCCCCACTCTACTGGCAGGGAGTTGGTGCTGGACCTGTAGCTACAGCCCACCTCTACTGGCAGGGGGTTGGTGCTGGACCTGTAGTTCTAGGCCCCCCTCTACTGGCAGGGGGTTGGTGCTACACATGAAGCTCCAGACCCCCCCCCCCTCTACTGGCAGGGGGTTGGTGCTGGACCTGTAGCTCCAGCCCCACTCTACTGGCAGGGAGTTGGTGCTGGACCTGTAGCTACAGCCCACCTCTACTGGCAGGGGGTTGGTGCTGGACCTGTAGTTCTAGGCCCCCCTCTACTGGCAGGGGGTTGGTGCTACACATGAAGCTCCAGCCCCCCCCCCTCTACTGGCAGGGGGTTGGTGCTGGACCTGTAGCTCCAGCCCACCTCTACTGGCAGGGGGTTGGTGCTGGACCTGTAGCTCCAGCCCACCTTTACTGGCAGGGGGTTTGTGCTGGACCTGTAGGTCCAGCCCCCCCCCCCCCACTTCTACTGGCAGTGGGTTGGTGCTGGACCTGTAGCTCCAGCCCCCCTGTACTGCCAGGGGCTGGTGCTGGACGAGTAGCTTCAGCCCCCCCCCCTCTACTGGCAGGAGATTAGTTCTGGACCTGTAGCTCCAGCCTCCCCTCTACTGGCAGGGGGTTGATGCTGGACATGTAGCTCCAGCCCCCGACTACTGGCAGGGGTTGGTGCTTGATCTGTAGCTCCAGCCCCACCCTACTGGCAGGGGGTTGGTACTAGACCTGTAGCTCCAGCCCCACTCTACGGGCAGGGGGTTGGTGCTGGACCTATAGCTTCAGCCCCACTCTACTGGCAGGGAGTTGGTGCTGGACCTGTAGCTACAGCCCACCTCTACTGGCAGGGGGTTGGTGCTGGACCTGTAGTTCTAGGCCCCCCTCTACTGGCAGGGGGTTGGTGCTACACATGAAGCTCCAGACCCCCCCCTCTACTGGCAGGGGGTTGGTGCTGGACCTGTAGCTCCAGCCCCACTCTACTGGCAGGGAGTTGGTGCTGGACCTGTAGCTACAGCCCACCTCTACTGGCAGGGGGTTGGTGCTGGACCTGTAGTTCTAGGCCCCCCTCTACTGGCAGGGGGTTGGTGCTACACATGAAGCTCCAGCCCCCCCCCCCCCCTCTACTGGCAGGGGGTTGGTGCTGGACCTGTAGCTCCAGCCCACCTCTACTGGCAGGGGTTGGTGCTGGACCTGTAGCTCCAGCCCACCTTTACTGGCAGGGGGTTTGTGCTGGACCTGTAGGTCCAGCCCCCCCCCCCCCCCCCACTTCTACTGGCAGTGGGTTGGTGCTGGACCTGTAGCTCCAGCCCCCCCCCCCTCTTCTACTGGCAGGGGGTTGGTGCTAGACCTGTAGGTCCCATCCCCCTCTACTGGCCAGGGATTAGTCCTGGACGTTGTGATGGTGTCCCCTACAGTTTCTCCCATATGCCAGGTTTAAGAGTCATATCAGCTTACCTGCAGGTTCTCTGAGGCGCAGGGAATCTTTTGAGGTATGAGGCTCCCAGAATGGTTGTTAATTTGGGGAGAAATTTGCATTTGTAAATTTGCAGAGAAGTGGAAAATTCGCGCCCTGGGTACAGCAAAATGGCGCCGCCTGGCTTGCAAATCCATCATTTTGTGTACGATGCCCTCTGGTCGGTGATTAGCTGGCTGAGGTCACATGACTTCGTTGACCAATCAGAGCCCGCCCCTGGGTCTGTGACGTCACCGAGAGACCTGGCCCGCCTGCAGAGCACCAGGTGCTCAGAGATACTTGGCGCTTCGTTGAGAGCGGACGTACGCTGATTGATCTCTCTAGTTCTGAGGTCTAGGAGCCTCCATAAGTGGATATACACAGCCTGACGAGTATATAGTGACTAACAAGGACTGCAGAACTTCAGGGAAGTGTGAGGAAGCCTAATCCAGTGGTGAAAGGGCGCCGAGGACCGTGTGCTAATAGTTTTGGAGAAGTTGAGAGAGTTACGACGGCTGGAGGAGTGAGTGACTCGCTGTCGGTGGAACTCCAAAGCATTCAGAGCTGTTGTGATTAGATCACGCCCACTAGGAACTCAGATGGAAGAAAGTGCATCCTGATCCTTGAGTGTGGTCTCGGTGAAGGAATGCTTGAGGGAACAACGCATGCAGTGACGAATGGATGAGCCAACGCCCAGGAACATCACTCAGGGAATGAGCACGGAGATGCCGAGGATCTTCACACCTATGGACTGGTGATGCTTCTGGAACACTGGGAACAACGCGAGGAACGGAGTACCCAACGGGCGACTGGAGCCTAGGCGTCTGAGGACGGGATATGTTAAGGTAGATCATATTTCCCTTGATAGGCAAGATAGGCCTATTAATATGCTTATGCATTAATTAGAGTGCATATAAGTCATAGGAGTAGATTAGGCTGTGGGACAGCACGTATATATTATTCTACTGAGTGGTGAAGACAGCGTGTGGCCGCCCGTGGAGGAGTGAGGAGCGACGCTGACGGAGCCGCCCCAGTGAGGAGGGGCCAGTGATCCCTTTAATTCATCAGCTGATGCGAGCTGCTGGCGGCCACCAGACGAGCCTTGCTGTCATCATTATTATTATTATTTCCATAAATTCATACATGTATCTTGTGTGTTGTAGTATACTTTGAGTAAACTTTTACTATTTTATCACTGCTTTTGGTATAACCTCCATCTCATTGAGCTTTGTGGTTAATAACATGATTATACTGTACTGTTACTGGAATGACAGAGAGAGACCCTGTGTTGGCAACACGACATGAGATTTGAACACTGGTACTGGCATTCCCTAATGAGTGACCCTGAGATGGCAACATGACTGTACATTTGAATTCTAGTATTGGCAGCACACAGTAAGGTCCTAGGCTGCTGTAAATATATTATATTTGAACTAACGGCGTTGCTGGGATGCAGAGAGAATTACCCAGCTGGCGACCAGGAAGGAAGAAGTGGAAGTGAGGCTACGGCCGGAAGTCCGGCAAATTCTCTGCACGCACAGGTGGACAGGCCCGGTGGTGGAGTCACATACTGCAGGATTGAGTTTAGTAGTGTGGGCTGGGCCTTCTCCTCTCCTCCTTGGGTCCAAGGTCAAGTGATGACCGGTCTTGAGGCACAACTAGGAGAGCTCCCTGGGGTGAAATGTGATACCCTAGTGGAGGGAGTGAAGTCCCACGGCGTGAGGTTATAGGATCAGTAGCACGATCCCCCGCTGTTTAACTAACCTCATGTAACACAAGGCCAAGGTGAGCAGCGCGTGACAACCTGTAGCTCCAGCCTCTATATACTGGCAGGGGGTTGGTGCTGGACCTGTAGCTCCAGCCCCCCTCTACTGGCAGGGGGGTTGGTGCTGGACCTGTAGCTCCAGCCCCCTTCTTCTGACAGGGGGTTGGTGCTGGCATTGTTTGGGAGTTTGTTGGCAGTTTCAAGGCTTCAGTCTCTTGGAACCCAGCAGTGGTCTATTTTGGTTCACTGTCTTCCTGGATGCTTTCCCGGTAGGTTGGTGGAGTGTCACCCGCTCTCTGTGCCTCTGTGAGGGGGGCCAGGATCACGGGTTAAATCACCGAACCTGTGGCTCGGAGCCGGTGGCTGAGCGGACAGAACACTGGACGCGTGATCCTGTGATCCCGAGTTCGATTCTGGGTGCCAGTGAGAAACAACGGGCAGATTTTCTTTTACCTTGATGCCCCAGATACCTAGCAGTAAATATTTACCTCGGAGTTAGTCAGCTGGCATGAGCTGCTTCCTGGGGGTGGAGGCCTGGTCAAGGACCGGGCCGCGGGGACACTAAGCCCCGAAATCATCTCAAGATAACCTCAAGATAACCGTGCAGCACAGAAATGGTTCACATGTTTCATTCCATCTGATGCCTCTGTTTACCTACCAGTAAATCTTTATCCAGGAGTTAAGCATCTATTGTGAATTGTATGTTAAGGAAAGTCTATAGTTGACCTTGGGGAACCTCGATATACTTAAGAATAAACTTCCTCTCCTCAAAACGCAACTCAATATCTTGTGATATGATCTATGAGAGAAAATAAAAAAACTTACTGTTAATTGCTTCTGGGGGATCTGTAGAGTGATTTCCTGAACTTTATTCATGATGCTGGAGGCTGAGTCTCCCAGGTGTACAGGGTCAGCTGTGGCACCTGTCTCTGTGGTCATCATCTCCAGGGCCTCCCTGATGGTCTCCTGCACCTGTCATTACCAACACAAACATTAATGGTGGAACCTGGACTATAATGAAGCATCAGGCTCTGAGTAAAGTAACTGGACTATAATGAAGCATCTGGCTCTGAGTAAAGTAACTGGACTATAATAAAGCGTCAGAATGAGTAAGTAATTTGACAACATAAGTAATTTTGTTTCTCTACACTGACCACAGTGTAGAGAAACACCAAGATGACAGTTGACTTTATTAATTAAAATGTTTCAGGTGTTAGAGCAAAATGTTTCCTATATATAAAGTCAACTCTCATCTTGATGTGTCTCCATGTCAAAAGTGTTTATATAGAGGCAATACTACACTCAGTTGGGTGAGAACAATGTGACCTTCAGCAGCGTACCTTCACTGAGGTGTGGACAGTCTTGACATCTGGGAAGAGTTCCTGGCACTTCATGAGCCAATTCTCTACCTCCATGTTGCATTGGTCAACTTCATTGATGGTCATGAATACTTCCTGTGCTGTGTTGACTGTGTCGAGGCTCCCCAACATGGCCTGCAGCCGAGTCTTCCCTTCCTCTCCTTGTGTTGTCATATCCACCACACTGGTATCCTCCAGTTCCAAGAGTTTCATTGCTGACTTGTTCTGCTCTACCAGAGCATAGAGTCTGTCCTGGAGCTGGAGGTGGTGAGTCTTCCAGTCCCCCAGCTGCCCCCGGTACTCCCCCAGCTGGGACAGTACCTCTTCACAGCTAATAATGAGGCTGCTGATTCTGCTCTTCCACCATGGAATGTAACTTCTTGCTGATTCCTCTTGCAGGAGTTTTAATGGGTATTGCTGGTAAAGTTTTCTCTGGTACAACCTCGATACATTTTAGTTTTCTGATAAGGGCCTCCACAGCATAATTAATTGGGAACAGAGTAGCAGCTGTGGCAGCATGCTGGGCACGGCAGCTGGGGCAGGTCAGCTGCCCATTCTTGATAGCATTGTTAATACACTGGGAGCAGAATGTGTGGCTGCAAGGCAGTGTGCGAGGCCGTAGCTGATTGTCATCATAATTGTTAAAACACACTGAACATTCCTCTGGGTTGTTATCCTGTGGAAAAAATATTTGGTTAAGCTAGAATTTACAACAAAAAGTAATATTACAGTACTGTACTGTATTTACCAACACAAATTACATAATATTTACATAATTTCTTTGTACAGAGGAGCCTCGGTGTTTGCACTGCTAATAATTCGCACTTTTCGGTATTCAGACGCTGTGTTCATGTTCGGTATTCGTCTGTTTGCTCGGCATTCAGATGTAAACACGCGTCCCCTGATGCATCAGTTTCAGCATAGCTGTTGTTCAGTGCACAACTTACTACACTTTTCTCTTGGATATTTTTTATATTCTTATTGTAAATAAGTCACCATGACACCTATGAAAGTTTGTGATATGAGCCTAGCAAAAAGAAAAATGGTTAGAATCACGATACAGATGAAGAAAGAACTCACAGCTAAATATGAGAGTGGTACCTGAGTGTCAGCTCTTGTTACAGTGTTTGTTATGCCTAACTCTAGTTCTCTATTAAAAGAAATGTGTGCAAAATTAGGGAAAGTGCAAACCTTTTCTTGAAATTATCACCTTGACAAACTGTGTTACAAATCTGTTGAATGACAATGCTATGTCTCACTTTAAAAACATTTTAATGCACAGGCAAAAACAATCATCCTTGGACAAGTTTCTTGTAAGGAAAGCATTCAGTGAGTGTAATGAGGGAAACAGAAAAAGACAGAAAAGAGAAAGAACCTCAGAAGCACAACTTCCAGAAGTTTTAATGTTAGGGAACTTCCCTGCCAAAGAACATCTCTCTTCCTCTGCCTCACTAGTTTCCACATATGCCATCAACTCTCCGAAGTACAGGTAAAGTGTAGTGTGTTAGCATTTACTCCATTTAATTATTGTATAACTATACAGTATTTATTTTTGTGGTTTGAAACTGATTAATCCAATATACATTATTCCTTACTAGCTGTACTTGGCCACACGTTACTGTGGCTCAGCAACGCATGTGCGTTGCTGAGCCACAGTAACCTTTCCCTGTCTCTCAGTCCTCCCCACCATTCCCCAGTCCCCTCATCCTCCCAACCATTCCTCACTCCCGCGTCCCCTCGTCCTCCTAATTATCTCTCACTTCCCCATCAACTCATTCGCCCGACAATTCCCCGTCCCCTCATCCTCTTCACCATCACCCACTCCCCCTGTCCCCTTGTGCTCCCCACCATTCTCCATTCCCCGGTCCCCACGTCACCATCCCCAACTCCCCCATCCCCTCATCCTTCCCATCATTACCCCCTCCCCTGTCCCCCCTCACCATCCCCCCCCCACTCCCGTCCCCTCGTCCTCCCCACCATTCCCTACTCCCTCATCCGATACATTCCCAAATGATCTGATGTTCCCATTAGAAAATTGGGAACATCAAATGATCTGATGTTCCCATCACTGAAATATAAGAAAAACAGTTAAAAAACAAAACAAAATGAAAAAAAACAAAAACAATCTATACTCACAAAATTTACGGAATGATAAAAACACAGCTCAATTCCAATGCCATGTCACACAAAATAATTAGTAGACACTCGATTATCCGGGATTCGAATATCCGGAAAACACCCTTATACGGTCAAAATCGTGACCGGATAAAGTTATCTCAATATCCAGCCAAAATGTCCATAGGAGCCGGAAAATCAGGTGTTTGTCCGGATAAAAATCTGGGCCGGTTAACTTGCTGCCGATGTTGCAATATCCGGACAGTCAGCCAGACAAGGAGTGAATTGTCCGGATATGAAAGCCAGGCAGAGGGCCGTACCGTATTAATCCAGTACGGCTGTGGCTCGAGGCGCATGGTGTAGGAGGGGGTGGGGTGGGTGGGTTGTATCGGGAGAGAGGGGAGCGTTGGGAGGGACCACCTGGGGGGATAAGGGGGATGTGGAGCGGCCTATACACTACGGTACAGTAATTACCATTAATTTTAGAACAATTCATCATAGCCAAAAACAAAAGAAATACTAGAATACTAAATATTTTTTCCAGTGTTCTGACATCAATTTTCGTGTTACGTCTTCCATTTTGGTATCAAATTGTGCGCAATCTAAAGGCGCATATTTTAAAACTAGTCCCATAATAATAAAACAATAAATAAACTTTAACAAATATTTTAACTTTTGGACACTTTTTAACACTCATCACCACAAAATTATTTATATCTTTCCAGTGTTCTGACATCAATTTTCATGTTACGTCTTTCATTTTGGCATCAAATTGTGTGCAATCTAAAGGCGCTCATTTTGAAACCACACCCAGATTGATCAGTTAAAATTTTAATTTTTAACAAATATTTTAATGGATGATTTCAGACCGTGTCATCCGAGACGGCCCAGGAGAAAAACTGATGTCACTGGAAAGTGACATCGAAGCGTGAGTGTTATTAATACACTCACCAACACAGGTTAGTGACAACTGTTATGAGCAACCAGTCCCTCATAATATCCACCCCACCCAGTATGAGAGTTATAGTATTTCACATTTATACCATGTTTGGACTGCCTTATAACCCATTAATATGCAATACAGCATGTGTAGTTAGGTAGGTAGTACTAAATTTATAAGTGTTTCAGGCTCTCCAGACAACAGTATTAACAAAAACTCCATGATTTGCTCATCATCAGCTCTACTGAACTGCCTGAAGTACAAGAAGGTCAAAACTGTTCAAGTGTAGCCCATCAACTGATTACATCAGAGATAAACTTTACTGATACTATTAAATCTATCAGAATAGATAAAAACAATCACCACAGCACCAGGCAGATGCTCACTAAACTAGCTTATCCCAATGATAAGTAAGACCTCATTCAAGCAGCTACAAATATAAAACCAATCTTTATATTAATGAGTGCCATTCCAAGCAGCGTTGATCCTCCTCTACAGACTGCATCATATTATATTAATGAGTGTCTTACCAAGCAGCGTTGATCCTCCTCTACAGGCTGCATCATATTATATTAATGAGTGCCTTACCAAGCAGCGTTGATCCTCCTCTACAGGCTGCATCATATTATATTAATGAGTGCCTTACCAAGCAGCGTTGATCCTCCTCTACAGACAGCATCATATTATATTAATGAGTGCCTTACCAAGCAGCGTTGATCCTCCTCTACAGACTGCATCATATTATATTAATGAGTGCCTTACCAAGCAGCGTTGATCCTCCTCTACAGACTGCATCATATTATATTAATGAGTGCCTTACCAAGCAGCGTTGATCCTCCTCTACAGACGGCATCATATTATATTAATGAGTGCCTTACCAAGCAGCGTTGATCCTCCTCTACAGACTGCATCATATTCACAAACAAAACCCAAATCTTATCAAGCAGTGCTACACCAGGAATGGAACAATCATTGCTAAGAAAGAACAGGCAAAAGACATGAAATAAAAAGTGTCCAACAATTACTGGCTTTCTTTGTTGATGGTGACATAACTGGAAGACAGCAAACTTCCAATGTCATTGTTGAGAGTAACACATGAGTGACCAAGCCTTACTGAGAGTAACACACGAGTGACCAAGCCTTACTGAGAGTAACACACGAGTGACCAAGCCTTACTGAGAGTAACACATGAGTGACCAAGCCTTACTGAGAGTAACACATGAGTGACCAAGCCTTACTGACAGTAACACATGAGTGACCAAGCCTTACTGAGAGTAACACATGAGTGACCATCGTCCTGTCTAAGCTCGATTATGGTTGCCCTGCTTACTCGTCTGCTTCTCCTTCTACTCTTCGCCGTCTTGATGCTTTGCACCATACTGGGTTGCGCCTCAGTTCTGGTGCCTTTCGTTCGACTCCCGTCCTTAGCTTGTATGTTGACACTGGCTTCCTGTCTCTCCAGGACCGCCGTGATCGCTACTGTCTTCGCTATCTTGCGCGGTCCTTGCAACATCCTTCCTCTCGCCTCTGTCGTGCTTTAACTTTTACCCCTCCTGCGGTTCCTGTTCCTCTTCACCACCTCCCTCTTTCTGTCCGGTTATCTCGCCTGCAGGATTCTCTTTCCGTTCGTATTTCTGATGTTTCTCCTCGTGTTGTTCCTTCTTTGCCCCCGTGGAGGGTCCCTCTTCCGCGGTTTTGTACTTCCTTGACCCGTATCACTAAAGCTTTTACCCCTCCTACGGTTCTAAAACGCCTTTTCCTCGAGCACTTTTCTTCTCACTCCCGCTCCGTTTCTGTCTTCACCGATGGGTCTAAGTCAGCGGACGGTGTTGGCTACTCTGTTGTTTTTCCTGATCGCACTTATATGTGTCGCTTGCCTCCGGAGACTAGCATCTTTACAGCGGAACTTTATGCTATTCTCTATGCTCTTCGTCTCCTACTTTCTCGTTGTCAGTCTTCCTTTGTAGTTGTTGTCGACTCTCGTAGTGCCCTCATGGCTCTCGGGTCCTTTAATCCAGTTCATCCAGTGGTTGTCGAGATCCAGCATTGGCTGTTTCTCGTTCATTGTAAATTTAAGTCGGTTGAGTTTTGTTGGGTTCCCAGCCATATTGGTGTGTCTTTAAATGAGCGTGCGGATGCTGCCGCCAAGGAAGCTGTCCGCTCTTGTCCCATCTCTCGTAAGGGCATTCCGTATTCCGACTTTTACCCGGTTATCCATTCCTCAGTCCTTACCCGTTGGCAGGCTTCTTGGTTGTCTGTTACTGGTAACAAGCTACGTACTCTTAAATGTTGTGTTTCCTCGTGGCAGTCCTCCTTCCACCGTAACCGGCGGTGGGAAACAGCTCTGGCGAGGTTGTGTATTGGCCATACTCGCTTAACCCATGGTCACTTGATGGAGCGCCGCCCTGCTCCTTATTGTCCTAGTTGCATTGTCCCTCTTACGGTCGTGCATGTCCTTCTTGAATGTCCTGACTTCCAGGACGAGCGTATGTCTTGCTTTCCGACCGCCCCTCGCGGTCACCTGTCCCTCGATAGAATTCTTGGTGACTCGGATACTTTTGATATCGTTCGCCTTATGCGTTTTTGTTCTCGTATTGGCATCCTTGGTGATATTTAGCGCCCTCTGATTATTTTGCGTATTTGATGGTGCTACATAGCCTTCCCGGTTTGGTGCCTTCTTTTGATAATTACTTACTTACTTACATGAGTGACCAAGCCTTACTGAGAGTAACACATGAGTGACCAAGCCTTACTGAGAGTAACACATGAGTCACCAAGCCTTACTGAGAGTAACACATGAGTGACCAAGCCTTACTGAGAGTAACACATGAGTGACCAAGCCTTACTGAGAGTAACACACGAGTGACCAAGCCTTACTGAGAGTAACACACGAGTGACCAAGCCTTACTGAGAGTAACACACGAGTGACCAAGCCTTACTGAGAGTAACACATGAGTGACCAAGCCTTACTGAGAGTAACACATGAGTGACCAAGCCTTACTGAGAGTAACACATGAGTCACCAAGCCTTACTGAGAGTAACACATGAGTCACCAAGCCTTACTGAGAGTAACACATGAGTCACCAAGCCTTACTGAGAGTAACACATGAGTGACCAAGCCTTACTGAGAGTAACACATGAGTGACCAAGCCTTACTGAGAGTAACACATGAGTGACCAAGCCTTACTGAGAGTAACACATGAGTGACCAAGCCTTACCAAGCCATATGCCCTAACCATATTTAAATTTTGATTTATAATTGTATATAAGTTACTAAATACTTCTTTATTATATTATTGGCTTCAATTATATGTAATTTACCCTCATAACTTTTACTACAAAGACTTAAATTTTATAGAATGTATAATTCTTTTAATGCTTAATTTATCTAGTTATCAGGTTCTTAGCTTAACGTATTGGCAACTTACCCATTTGTCTGTCACTACTAAGACTTCAATTTCCCAAAATGTTATAAACCTTGAACTCTTAATTTGTCAAATTATCTGAATCTTTAATTCATTACTTTGTGAATTAAAAATTAATAATTTAATTTCTCACTTATATATCTGCCCATTAATATTAGCTACTAGTCTTGTTTGTTGTCTAATATTCCAGTATTGTTAATGGATTCTTAAGCTTTAAGTACATCAGTGTTTCCAGCCCATATGTGTTTGTTTCTATCGCATACCCTTGTCCAACTTGTCTTATTACCATATGATATTACTGTATTACAATCTTAAGAGATTACTGAATTTTTAATTTGATTAATTATATGTATACTATTTTATTAACTATTATGAATCTGAATCCATTTATTTGTTCATAATTTTAATTATTTGTTTAATTAACACTTTGTTCTCCTCTCTCCTTTTTTTCGCCTGTTAATATTGCATATCCTTGCCCAGTTTGTACTATTACCATATGATATTAATTATTACAATATTAATTTAAGTCTTATCTTGGCTAATTATTTGTATTCCAGTTGAATGATGGTGTTGACCTCGGTCGGCAGGGCAGGGCTGGTGAGAGCTGTGTACTGTTCACACACTCTACATCGTCCACTTCAATATCCATATTCACTAGTATCAGACACCTGTGATAGGTCTTGGTCCAGATTTGTGTTATCAATATCACTGGCATGGTCATCTTCCAGCAATATGCCCTGTATTTCACCATCAGAGAGTGTTTTCTCAACAACACAGCTGGCTGGGGACTGGGAGCTTGATGTCTGACATGGTTGTTACCTTGAAAAGGAGCCTGCCCACTGCCGGCTATGTGGCAAGCTAGTATTTTTTTTCAAGCTGACAGACGCTCACTGGAGGCCCTCAAGCCTCCATCTTGTACCCAAGCTATGAATTCTACAATACACCTACGATTGCCTTAACCAGCTCTGCCCCCAAATATGGCAAACCCCTGGTGCGCAGAAAATAAATTGTTCGCAAAATTTTTTGTGCTTCTAATAATGTTAAATACCCTTCCATGATCATATATATATTGAAATAAATACGAAATTGTACTTACTTTGGCCGCAATGTGGTTCAGAAAATCGCATGTGATGTCATGGTTTGGTGGTCGCCCGAGGCATAGACTCCCGGAGCCACTACCACTTTTTAGTGATATTTCCTCTCATATCACTATAAATCTTCTGCATCTTTCAAAATCTATCGTGTCTGTCTTCATTATCATTGTTCTCAAAGTGCAGGCACCTGAGAAGCAGCAGGAACCTATTACGTGACATGTAACTGTTGAACACGAGGGACGGAACAAGGCTGTCTTAGCTCCAATAATCCTGGATCACTTGTTTTTATGATCAAAATGTTTCATCATCATCATGCTCAACGCCAAAAACACATACATTTCCTCATTTGTCGTGTCTGTCCATGGTGTCATGCGAGAGACAGGTAAAATGCTGGAGTCAGTGAGGCTGTGAACATATCTGTTCGTCTCTGCAACGAGATGGTCCAAGAATTCCTTATCAAAATATGCCCCATAAAAATAGTCAATTACAGCCATATCATCACCTGAATAGGGAGGAATAACGGTGTCACACCAACATCGGTACCATCAAATGTTGGAATTTGTGGGACAAAAGTCTCACAATCCTCCCACACGAGTACACCTGTGGGTTTGGTTTTGGAGCCAACACCACCACTACGAGCACCAAAAACACGGCTCCGTTGTCTTGTGCTAAAGCTGTGTATAGGCAAACCAGTAGATGAAAGTGTTCTGCATAGTGTAGGCCTACCACGAACACCTGATGTCGAGGAAACACTGTCAACATTGTCCTCGGGCCGCGTGACGCTGCCGCTTGCCTCGGTGTGCTGATGGGGCAGCAAAACCCCGCCTAGTAACACCGTCGCTGCTCGTACTTGGTTCGTGAACACTGCTTGTATCAGAGCCTATGTCACCGAAGCCCGAAAATGATTCACCACATGTACTATCACTAAATAAATTTGCCTCAGAGGACACACATGGTTGTGGTGACTAACAGTACTCACCCAGGGCGGCAGGGCTGGCCAGATGAGGCACGTGTATTGTACACACTCACGACCTCCTCCACCTCATTCTCCCCCTTACTCGTGTCAGACATCTGTGTTAGGTCTTTCTCTGGATTGTAGTCTAAATGATCATCCATCACCATACAATATGTCGCATATTTCGTCCTCTGAGACTCGTTTTCCTGGACCGCAGCTGATTGTGGACCGGGAGCTCGTAGACGATGCATCAGACATGGTTGCTTCCTTGAAACTGAGGCTCCGCACGGCCCTGGGGCATGCTGGGATTTTTTTCAAAATGGCGGACGATCACTGGAGCCCCTCAGGCATCTATTTCATACCCACGTCACCATGCGCCAGTTTTAAATAGTACACTATATCTAAGAGATCCCTGAGGCGTGTTGCACACCACCCGTCGAATGCCTCATTGCGCAGTGCAGTGGTTAATGGGTTATGTGCACCCCTGATCGAGCACATTAACCCCTGTGCAGCGCTGCTGGTAATAGCTGACAACACTGCTGTGCGCAAGAAAATAATTCTTCTAAGATTGTTAAAATGTGTTCTCGCCCAAGTCTCAGAAACCTCTAAACTCTGCTCCAACCCCGAAGCTCTCAGACTCTTAGGAGCCGGAAGCAGGTGGGGGGGGGGGGGGGCGAGTGATGCACAGCAGGGGAAAAACGAGGGGGCGCGGACTGAACCAAGGCCGACGCGACAGACACCCCCAAGTCCAGGTCCCTATAAGCAAAACGGAGCAGCCTCACGGCATCCGGGGAAGCAACTATCCTAACACGTTACAACCAAAACCTATACTGCAAGGCATGACCCGCCTTCATCCAAATAATATCACCAGGAGAATGGGTGAATTGAGTGACAAACAAGCAACAAAGCTCGCAGGACTTTGTGCCAAAGATGTCATCAACCCAACAAGCAGCATGACAGACAAAAACAATGAGCGTCGCCTTGAGACAAGGGGACAGAGCAACCCTCACACTTAAACAAAGCGAGAAGGGATTTAGGGGTCACATCCATCGCACCCGAGAGCCCCTGTGGGGTTTCCGAGGGCCCCTAGACTGGGTCTGCTAAGGGTAATCCCAGGCAGGGTACTGGTATTACCCATACCCAAGTCTACCAAACAAACTGCTAAAGCTGAACCTCTGGGACGTATCCACTCACAGCGGCGAAGGAGGGGGGGGGGGTACCACCGAACACAGGAAGTCATCACCCTAACTAAACAGAGGAAAGGGACACAAGCCCCACCCCACCCCTACAGGCCAAAACAAAAAAGGAAAAGAAAAACCCCTGCAAGAGGAAACATACCCAAGAGGAACAGAGCTGGATGATGTAATAGGTGAAAACTAGCTGCGTAGTACCCCACGCCCTACCAGTGCAATAAACTACCACTTACCTCAAGGTAAACAAGGGCAGAAACCCCCAAAACACTCGAGGCGGTCAATTGCCAAGCAGTGAAAGACCAACAGAGGTAGACCCAAGGTGACTTACGGAAGATAACCCCAAGCCCCAAGGGCGGTACTTACAGGGAACTTAGGGAATGGAACCCTAAGCACATGCAGCCCGAGTACCTAGAAATATTACTCCCTGCTCGCACACCACCATAGGAGCAGTACTGAACCAAGGCACAGCGTAACACAGAGTCTGGAGCTGGAGCTATACGACCGTGATGTCTCGCATCAGCTGAAGAACTGGGGTGTGGATCGCCGGCGCGGGGGTTCTTGGGCTTCCCCTTCCCCCCTCCTGGGGTGAGTGAGGAGCTGTGCAGACATGGAGCGCGGCTCGTGTGACGTAATGTTTGTTTGCTCGTTTTCATTTGGGGAGTTCTGTCCACTCGTTTGTATATATTCGTCGTTTTAATCCGAATAGTGGTTTGTTTTGGGGCGCTTACCTTTCTGAGTGCCTGTCCCAGTCGATGGCAGATATAGAATGCTCCACAATCACATGTGCATTTCTATAGGTCATTGCTTCCCGTGCCTCTCTAAGGAGGCCAGGATCTGGCTCGTGGTCCCCGGTAGGCCTACAACTCTACCCACATCGACTGATGCCAAAGTTAGGGATAATCATATCCCTAACCTAGGGGCTCCCCCAAGAAAAAAACAGTTTAATGTAATGAAACGCCAATTTCTGGGAAAGCCCTGAGGCTCCCTGAAGCTATCCAAACTGACATGTGAAATATTAGTTTGGGTTCATCAGTAACGGGAGTGCTTTATGCCTACCGATGACCATGAGCCAGAACCAGGTCCCCTCAGAGAGGTGCAGGGAGCAATAGCCTGTGAGCACTCTACATTTAGAGTATGTCATACTTACCATCGACTGGGGAGGGCACCCAGGAAAATTGGCGAAACAAAACAAGCCACTAGCTGGTTAAAATTATAACCTATGTCCAAACATAGCAAAATAACTCCCACAAAAAAAAGTCATCAAACTATTGCACTCACTCATTAGCGCCCCCCTTTCCCCCGAGAGGAGAGGGGGGGGGGAGAAGGAGCCCGCTCAGCCAGCGGCTCTCCCCTTTTGTTCTTGAATGATGAAAACTGTTGACCGGAGGGAGGGAGGGTGTCAGGGAGCCGCCTACAAAATGGCATTTCATACTATTCAACACTGGTTTTCTGTGGGGAGCCCTGTCGGCTCTCTGAAGCTAACTACCCCCAGATAAGTAAAAACGGGGACTTACCCGGGAGGCGGCAGCACTGCAGGTCTCAAGACGAAGAAGAGTCATCTGGCCACAACAGACGCACCAGTGCCACACAAGGATTGAGAGGATCCAGAACGTTCACGAGATATCTGGTGGCCAGGACCCTGTGCGACCTTCAAAACCCCTACGCCCGAATATTGACACAAGACATATTACCAAAGACAGCTGCCAGAGCAGCATATGTCCACACATCATGTTGTGCGGACATCCCTTCATACACGGGCATGAAGGTAGACCACAGGCTGGCAAGACTTGATGACACTGTGGACAACCTGAGACACACGAGCTCTGGAACAGGGAACCAGGGAAACCGGATCCACCCAAAGCGCGTCCACAGACACCGAACCATTGGACCCCAGGCAGCGACGTAAAGCCGCCACCAGACACAACATGATGCATCACTCACCAAATCAACCACGCATCCACCACCACTGGACCCTTCTGGAAGCCAGCCATCTAAATCTTTAGCAGAAAAGGAGAAGGCTGTCAACGAACAAAACGACCAACACGTTGAAAAGAACAGTGCCCCCGGTCCTGAGAAGGCATGAAGGTCCCCAACCCGACTCCTAGAGGCCAAAGTCAACAAAAACAAGGCTTTCATGAAACAAACCTGAACTGAAAAGGCCACCAAGGAGAAGAGAAAAAAGAGAGCACCCGATTCAAAGACCAGGACGTGTCTGGCGGCGCACGAGCAGGCCAGAGGTGAGAAAATGCCCGAGAGAGCTTGCAGAATGGAACAGAAGTGACAACCACCTCAAATGCAAGCTAGAACGGCTCCGCCAATGCCGCACAATAAGAAGTGAAAACATGTGATATTAGATGCCAGTCCAGAAAGAGCCAAGAGAGAGAAAAGACAAAATAAATTGACAGACACCAACAACACCTTATGAAGGGAAAGGAAATTGCAGAAAGACTGCCAGGAGACTTCATACCATCGCTGAAATGAAGACTGCAGGTGGGACAACATTAAAAAAGCCTCCTGATCACCATACAAAGGGCGACACACCCATGTAGAAAAAAAAAACATGCGAAGAGTGGAAGAACACAACGAACCAACGAGGAACCTTACCGGCCAAACTTGCTGAAAGAGGTAGAGTCACGGAAAGACTCCTGGGTTCAGGCACCAAGCAAGCAGCACCTGAAACCTAGGCTGGGCTGGCCACCATGGGGCTAGGAGATTCCCTCTCCGCTGATAGAATTAAGGTCGAACCAGAACACGGAGCAGCAGCTGGACCGGGAAAGAAAGGTATTAGGACCCCCACCTCAACAAGTCCTACCGGAAAGCGTCCACCGCAATATCCTCGTAGGCAAGGGGAAACAGCGCCACAGATAATGGGAGATGACAAGATCGCGTCGACGCGAAGAGGTCCACCTCTGGGCACCAGAATGTCCGACAAAGAAAGTGGAAGGAGCTGGTATCGACTGTCCACTCCGTGGATAGAGGAATGATACGTGGCGTGGTGAGCGCTGGTCACTAAGCCCCAGTCAAGAGACGAGGCGTCCGTGAACACATCGAGCAAGGAAAGGGGAAGGCGCCATCCACCAAACCCCGAAAACCCCAAGAGGAAGCCAGAGACACAGCAACCGACACAAGGACCCCAGGGGACAAACCCAGTGGTCGCAAGAGTGGTGAAAGGGGCTGTCCTGAGGAAATTAGAACATCCTCCGAAGCCAAACCCTGCCCAGCGAGTAAACTATCATGGCAAATTTCAGGTTCCCGCACAGCTGCACCAGCAACCGCCGAGTGACCTGGGTCCCCCCTCCCCCCTCCCTTAAAAACCATTGAAAACGGGTTTAAATCTTGTCTCCCCCTTAACAACTGCATCCGTCGAGAGCCTTGAGGCTCTCGACGGATGGTGCACAAGGCGCCTCAGGGATCTCGTAGGTATATATCATACGATGGAGGGGCATTTTTTCTGCACAATTACAAATGCATTTATATTGTTTTTTTTCTGGCTAATCCTATGTATATTGAACACATATACAATATTCTGGCAGTAGAACATCCGTACTGTTCCAAGACACTGTGTTACATGTATAACAAATGTGTCCACAAACATTTTTCATATTTACAATATTTCATGTTCAATTATGTACATTTATAACATATTTACACACTGTACACTATCACACACTATATACATCCCCCTATCAATACACTTGAAACTCCATGAGTGTGATAATCAGTGAAGCAGTCAACGGGGCATAGGGGAAGTTTGCACTCAGAGCACCAGGTGCAGATGCATCTTCACTTGTGTACCCTACGTTGTGTGTTCTTGCAAACTTCGCAAGCACGTTTACCCTTGTTCCGGTAGCCTGTGCCTGGCATATAACCCAGCTTGAGTACAGCAAGGTGCTCATTACTCCTGAGTCTGTCAGGAACTGTGTGAGGCATTGTTGCTGGCACCCCACGTGTGGCATCACAGCCCTCCACCCCATACTTTACGAGTGGTTGGGACACTAGAGCAACACTGAATGTACGTAATGGGGGTCTCTTGCCTTATTTCACGAGATACATGTTGAAACAGTTGAGCACTGCAACGAATGGGGGAAACAAAATTCTTGGTCCACTTCACATAATTGTGACGCACTTGAGGGCACCAAGCATCATGTCCCATTTATCAACTAGCTGCATGTTTATGTTGTAGTCAATGACGCAATCAGGTTTATATATTGGGAACCGTGTTGCAAAGTGCACTTTGCCACTGTCCAACATGGAACCGGTGTGAATAGTGGTCAACATATTTACCTCGCGTCTGTCTCTCCAGCACACTGATAACATTTTTTCACACTGTCGCAGCTGGCAATCACCCACTGCAATACCAATGTTAAACACTGGCATTTCCGTCCTGAAGGCCTTGACAGTGTCATATACGCCGGTGTTGTGGTCAAGGAGGAGTCTGGTTAGCAAGGGGTTGATATAGTAGTTGTCAGGGAACAGGATATGCTAACTTGTTCACCAATGGTTCCATAACTGTTTTCATGACACGTGAAAACCCTGTGACGTGCCTGAAAATCCGTGAATATCTTGACCTAGTATGTCAACGTCAGTACCTGAATACAGTATCATGAACATGACAATACCAGTTTCGCAGTCACATAGCACCAAAAACTTGAGCCCAAACCGGTGCCGCTTAAATGGACTGTACTGCTTGAACGCCAGTCGTCCCTTGAAGAGGACTAGCGATTCATCAATCACGACATTCTGTCCTGGTACAACTTTCTGTACCTGGACAGAATATCCACAACTGATCCTGTCCACGGAACTTTCCTCTCATATCACTAAATATCTTCCGCACTTTCCACAGTCAGTCGCGTCTATATTCAATATCATTGTTCTCAAAGTGCAGGCACATGAGAAGCAGCACGAACCTATCACGTGACGTGTACCTGTTGAACACGGGAGATGGAACAAGGCTGTCTTCTTTACTCCAATAATCTGCATGATGTGTTCATCTGAATGCCTCATTATCATGCAGAATGCTAAAAACACTTGCATTTCCTCATTGGTCGTGTCTTTCCAAGGTGTCATGCGAGAGGCAGGTAAAATGCCAGAGTCAATGAGGCCGTGAGTGTATCTGTTCGTCTCTGCAACGAGATGGTCCATGAATTACTGATCAAAATATGTCATAAAATAATTTATTTAAGCCTTATCATCACCTGTATAGCGGAATAAAGATGTCTCACCAGCATCGTTATCATCAAATGTTGAAATTTATGGGACAAAAGTCTCACAATCCTCCCACACGAGTACACCAGTGGTTTTGCTTTTGGAGTCGTTTTGCTGGACCGCAGCTGACCGTGGACCGGGAGCTCATAGACAATGCGTCAGACATGGTTGCTGCCTTGAAACTGAGGCTCCGCACGGCCCTGGGGCAAGCAGGGAATTTAAAATGGTGGACGATCACTGGAGGCCTCAGGCATCCATTTCGTACCCGCGTCACCTCTCGCCAGCTTTGAATCATACGCTATACATATGAGGTCCCTGAGGCCCATTAACACCACCCGTCAAGCGCTTCAAGGTGCGTTGCACAACCACCCGTTGAGCGCCTCAAGGCTCGTTGCACAGTTCAGTGGTTAAACACTGTAAAATATTTATTTATTTATTTATTTATTTATTTATATATATACAAGAAGGTACATTGGGTTTGTGAGAATACATTGGATAGTACAGTATTTACATTCTTGTAAAGCCACTAGTACGCGCAGCGTTTCGGGCAGGTCCTTAATCTAACAGATAATTTTAAGTAGGTAATTTCTATGAGAATTGATAAATGATAACAAATACATTGCAAGAGAAAAATGAGATGAGAGAGCTAAGTAAGTATATTAAAGCACATTGTTATATTAAAGCTGTGATTGATTACATGACAGCTTGATTAGTAATTTAAACAAGATTAATAGACACCATACAGCAGATTGGCAGCACATATAAGAAAACAGCAATGATCACAATGGTAAAGATGTTCAAATTGGGAACATAAAGGTTGGGAGACTGGGTAGCAATTGATACAGTGCAATTTTAAGGCAAAAAGTGAAAAACTATGAAGATGAAATTAGGTACTTTTTAGTATTGATTTTGAATGATGTAAAAGTTGGACAGCTTTTCAATTCAGTAGGGAGTGAGTTCCATTAACTGGGTCCCTTTATTTGCATAGAGTGTTTACACAGATTAAGTTTAACTCTGGGGATATCAAAGAGATATTTATTTCTGGTGTGGTGATAATGGGTCCTATTACATCTGTCCAGGAAGAGTTTCAGACAAGGATTTGCATTTAAGAACAGGGTTTTGTAAATGTAGTTGACACAAGAGAATTTGTGGAGTGAGATTATGTTTAGCATGTTTAGGGAGTTAAACAAGGGGGCTGTGTGTTGTCTGAAAGCAGAATTTGATATTATTCTGATAGCAGATTTTTGCTGGGTGATGATGGACTTGAGGTGGTTTGCAGTGGTTGAACCCCATGCACAGATACCATAGTTGAGATAGGGATAGATTAGTGCATAATATAGAGAGATGAGAGCAGAGTTAGGTACATAATATCTGATTTTGGAGAGTATACCAACTGTTTTAGAGACTTTCTTAGTTATGTGTTGTATGTGGGTACTGAAGTTGAGTCTCTTGTCTAGGAATATGCCAAGAAACTTCCCATCATTTTTATTGCTAATGTTTACATTGTCAATCTGAAGCTGAATTGCATTTGTAGATTTGCTTCCAAATAGGATGTAGTAGGTCTTTTCTATGTTAAGTGTTAGTTTGTTGGTTGACATCCATAAGTGGACTTTTTTTAGTTCATTATTAACAACATCATTTAGTGTATGTGGGTTGGGGTTAGAGTAGATGAGGGTAGTATCATCAGCAAACAAAATAGGTTTCAGAATGTTAGAGACATTAGGCAGATCATTAATGTATATAAGAAATAGAAGAGGTCCCAAGATGCTGCCCTGTGGCACTCCAACGGTTATTGGTAGAATGGGAGAGATTATATTATTGATGGCTACACATTGGTGTCTATCACTAAGATAGGATTGGATATAGTCCAGTGCATGGCCTCGGATTCCATAATGATGGAGTTTACATAAGAGGTAATCGTGATTAACAGTATCAAAGGCCTTTCTCAGGTCAATGAAGAGTCCAATTGGAAACTCATTTTTGTCAAGGGCTGAGTAAATTATATCAAGGAGACTAATAATTGCATCGTTGGTACTCTTTTGAGAGCGGAAGCCAAACTGACAGGGGCTAAGAATGTCGAATTTTACGAGATAGGAGTAGAGCTGTTTGTAGATAATTTTTTCAAATATTTTTGATAGTATGGGTAGGTTTGATATTGGTCTATAGTTGTTTATGTCTGACGGATTACCTCCTTTATGAACTGGCGTTACTCTTGCTTTTTTAAGGATATCAGGGAAGGTATGACACTCAAGGGATTTGTTGAACAGCAGAGCTATAGGTGGCGCAAGGGCATGGGAGGCGCTCTTGTATACAATGGATGGGATTTCACTGATGTTCCCAGCTTTGGTTTTTAGTGAGTGTATGATGGACACAACATCTGACGGGCTGACTGGTGAGAGGAGAAGAGAGTTTGGATAGCTGCCTGAGAGATATGTGTTGATATGTGTCTGGGTCTGTGGGATTTTACTTGCAAGGTTAGCACCAATCGATGAAAAGAAGCTATTAAATTCATTCGCCATTTCTAAGTCAGATGACAGTGTAAGGCCATCCTTAGAGAGTGTTATCTGGTTTTGGGAGTGTTGTTTAGTTCCCAGGATGTTAGAGATGGTATTCCATGTGCTTTTCATGTTGCCTTTTGCTTCTTTGAATCTAGTCTCATAATATGAAAGTTTTGCTTTTCTTATGATACTGGTAAGCACTGACGAGTACCTTTTAACTACTTCCTTTAAAACTAGGCCACTCCTAAATTTCTTTTCGTATTCATGTTTTTGTTGATTGATTTAATTATGCCACTTGTGAGCCACGGGTTATTTTTTCTTTTGTCAGTTACTTGTTTGGTAAGGAGGGGACAGTTAGTGTTGTAGAGGCTTAGAGTTTTGGAGAGAAAGAGGTTAGTTGATGAGTTTATATCCTGTGAATTATTAAATTCAGATTCCCAGTTAATATTGTGAAGTGCATTAGAGAGATTGCCTAAAGCTGATTCACTATGTAGCCTGAATGAAAGTTTTTTGGTTTCTGGTAGTGTTGTGTCAATGTTTGCTATGAGGAAAGTAGGATAGTGGTCAGTTGTTCTGTCATAAATTACCCCAGATGTAAGGGGAGCTGTTATATTAGTCCATAGGTGATCCAGGGTAGTGGCAGATGTTTGAGTGACTCGGGTGGGCTTGGTGATTGTGGGGATTAGCATACAGGAGTGCATGCTGTTACGGAAATAGTCAACTTGAGGGTTGTTTAGAAGACCCAGGTCAATATTGAAATCACCTCCCAGAATGATGTGATTTTTGTTGAGATTGTTATTGATGATAAGATTCCTTACATTGTATTTTACATTACTTACATTCCTTACATTCCTTAAGATTCCTTACATTGATTCCTTACACTCTAAAAGTATATATACAGTGTGTGGTGTGCAGGCAGTATATATACAGTGTGTGGTGTGCAGGCAGTATATATACAGTGTGTGGTGTGCAGGCAGTATATATACAGTGTGTGGTGTGCTGGCAGTATATATGCAGTGTGCGGTGTGCAGGCAGTATATATACAGTGTGCGGTGTGCAGGCAGTATATATACAGTGTGTGGTGTGCAGGCAGTATATATACAGTGTGTGGTGTGCAGGCAGTATATATACAGTGTGTGGTGTGCAGGCAGTATATATACAGTGTGTGGTGTGCAGGCAGTATATATACAGTGTGTGGTGTGCAGGCAGTATATATACAGTGTGTGGTGTGCAGGCAGTATATATACAGTGTGTGGTGTGCAGGCAGTATATATACAGTGTGTGGTGTGCAGGCAGTTAGACCAAAATTGTATATATACAATTTGTGCTGTTAAAGGGTTAAGGTGCTATGTGCAGTTCTGAGTGTTAATACACTCACCATCACTGGGTAATGACAAAATCACGATTAATACACTCACAGTCACTAGTTAATGACAATATCATGATTAATACACTTATAGTCGCTAGTTAATAACAACATCATGATTAATACACTCACTATTACTAGTTAATAATATCAATATCGCTCACCATCACTAGTTAATACATCAACATGATAAACACACACACTGGTAGTACAGTAAGAATAAAATTGTCCTCACCATCATTAATGGGCAGAAGTTGTGTTTGCTATCGTCCTGGGTAGCCGAGCAGAGACTGGAAGCAGTATTACCTGTTAGGGCAAAATAAAACAAATATAAGATTTCTAGAACTAAAATTATTCCCACAAAAACATAATAAATGTTTAGGAAAATTAAATAAAAAAAATTACATATTGTACCTTGAGCAGAAGTTGGGAGTGTGAACAAGTTTAAGGAGAGCTGGTAGGAGTAAGGAGGGTGGGCAGGAGTAAAGATGGTGGGCAGGAGTAAGGAGGGTGGGCAGGAGTAAAGATGGTGGGCAGGAGTAAGGAGGGTGGGCAGGAGTAAAGATGGGGGGCAGGAGTAAGGAGGGCAAGGAGGGACCCTGTCCGGCATGGAGGGAAGGAGGGAGTCAGGCTATGGGTGGGTGGGCAAGCAGGGAGGCTGAAGTGGGTGTTCACCCACCTGCAAACCTGCTCATCCACCCACCTGTCCACCATCAAACCCTTCTTCCTGTCATCCATTCATCCATCCCACTTTCCTGCCAGCCATCCAGCCCACCTGGTCACCCACCCATCTGCCCGCCCACTTGCCCTGCCCACCTTCCTGCCAGGCAGCTACCCACCCAGCTCACCCACCCATCTGCCCGCCCACTTGCCCTGCCCACCTTCCTGCCAGCCATCCAGCCCACCCGCTCACCCACCTGTCTGCCCGCCCACTTGCCCTGCCCACCTTCCTGCCAGGCAGCTACCCACCCAGCTCACCCACCTGTCTGCCCGCCCACTTGTCCTGCCCACCTTCCTGCCAGGCAGCTACCCATCCATCTGCCCGCCCACTTGCCCTGCCCACCTTCCTGCCAGGCAGCTACCCACCCAGCTCACCCACCTGTCTGCCCGCCCACTTGCCCTGCCCACCTTCCTGCCAGGCAGCTACCCACCCAGCTCACCCACCCACCCAGCACCACACACTAATTATCGTGTATGTGGAAATTCAAATCACGTTGGCTGTGATACATAGAGATTGTGAATGTTATTTTTTTTCTTCCTCGGTAAAACTCGGCTAATCCGGATGTCGGGCTTAACTGGATAGGGGTCCTTCCCATATAGTCTGGATAATCGAGTTCATACAGTATATATAATATATTATCCAGGATATATGACCTCTATCAAACATATTCAGGTCATTTTTACATATTTAGCACTAATAACTAACCTTTCTTACAACTATTCTAATACTTCATTTCAAGTCCAAAACAAGTCATACATACACTTATATTATTAAAACTCTTGTCTGGAAATACTTT
>NC_091204.1:26545668-26697889 GCF_040958095.1 Procambarus clarkii
AAGTATGGGAAGAACTGCTAAGTTTTGTTGAAAAAAACTCAACCAGAAAAGCTGTAGCAGGCCGTTGCATTGACCTTTTAAATAACAATGTGATGTCTTACTACAGTCAAGTGTTAAAATGTAGGGAAAAAGAAACAGATTCTTAGTAAGACAAGCAAGCAGTAAGCCACAAGCAGGTCCTAGTGGTATGCAGGCAGAGCGTGCCAGAGAGTGCACACACCACCAGAAGCTGAAACTGAACCTCGCCGAGGCAAAACGTTTAAATGAGAGCAGGAATGAAGAAGAAATCAATTCTTTTTTCTACAAAGTGATAGGGGTAGGCAGACCAGTAAAGTGGTACATAAAGGCAAACCAACAAAAGCATTAGAGAGAGGGGGAGTGAAAAATAAGGAGAGGGGAAACAAGTTCCTGAAGATTGCATACACCAACATAGATGGAGTGAGATTGAAGGTACTGGAGTTAAGTGATGTAATACAGCTGCAGACACCAGACATTGTTGCACTCACGGAAACAAAACTTGAAGATGTTATTTTAAATGAGGTCATATTCCCAAGGGGTTACTCAATTTGGAGACGGGACAGAAAAATTAGGAAAGGCGGTGGCGTTGCTGTGCTGGTGAAAGAACACCAAAAGGTGAACGAAATAATGACTGACAATCCACAAGAAGTTGACATAATAGCACTAGAGATCTGCCATGAGGATGATAAACTAATGATCATAAATGCATATACTCCACCGCCAAGCAGCATATGGTCAAAGGAGGAGCTAGATAGTAAACGAGAAGGTTTTATAACAATGAGAGAGATTATAGCGAGAGCGGATAACGATAGATCACAACTGTTGATAGTCACCGACATCAACTTGAAATCCATAGACTAGGAAGCATATGAAGTTAAAACAGAAGATTTTTGGACCTGTAGATTTGTAGACCTCATCCTGGAAACATTTTTGTATCAACATGTTAAACAAGCTACGAGGATGAGGGAAGGGGACGTTCCCTCCATGCTAGATTTGATATTTACCAGGAAGGAGGAAGAAATATTTGACATTCAGTACCTTCCTCTCTTGGGTAAAAGTGACCATGTCTTTTTGGGAATAAAGTATGCAATGCGTTATAATCTGGAAGAAAATATGAAGGTTGATGCAATTGAAAAACCTGACTTTAGTAGAGGACATTATGGCAACCTTAAAAAAATTTTCAGTGGGTATAATTGGACAGACTTATTGCTAGGCAAGGAAGTGAATGAGATGTATGTCAGGTTTTGTGAAATATATGATAAAGGCACAAAAAAATTTATATCAAAACAGAGAAGCAGAACTAGGAAACAGGATTGGTTCAACAGAAAGTGCGAGAGAGCCAGAGACCAATAGACACAAAAATGGAATCAATACAGGAAGAGGCCAAACCCCTAAACATACCAGCGATACAAAGATGCGAGGAACAACTACACGTCAGTGAGGAGAGAGGTAGAAAGAAATTTTGAAAAAGGGATTGCAGACAAATGTAAAACAGAACCAGGTCTATGCTATAAATTCATAAACAACAAATTGCAGGTAAAGGATGATATACAGAGGTTGAAAATGGGAAATAGATTCACGGAAAATGAAAAGGAAATGTGTGAAACATTAAACGAAAAGTTCCAAAGTGTGTTTGTACAAAATGAAATCTTCAGGGAACCTGATACAATAAGAATTCCAGAGAACAACATAGAGCACATAGAGGTGTCTAGAGACGAAGTGGAAAAAATGCTTAAGGAGCT
This sequence comes from Procambarus clarkii, assembly GCF_040958095.1. Classification (NCBI taxonomy): domain Eukaryota; kingdom Metazoa; phylum Arthropoda; class Malacostraca; order Decapoda; family Cambaridae; genus Procambarus; species Procambarus clarkii. The sequence goes on from NC_091204.1 coordinate 26,547,429, forward strand.
AAATAAGAACAAAGCAGTTGGTCCAGATGGAGTTTCACCATGGGTTCTGAGAGAATGTGCACCTGAGCTCAGCATTCCTCTTCAACTGATTTTTCAGGCATCCCTGTTTACAGGAGTTGTAGCTGATGTGTGGAAAAAGGCTAACATGGTTCCAATCTACAAAAGTGGAAGCAGGGAAGACCACCTTAATTATAGACCGGTATCATTGACAAGTGTTATAGTCAAAATATTGGAAAAAATAATTAAAACTAAATGGGTAGAACACCTGGAGAGAAATGATGTAATATCAGACAGACAGTATGGTTTTCGATCTGGAAGATCCTGTGTATCAAATTTACTCAGTTTCTATGATCGAGCAACAGAGATATTACAGGAAAGAGATGGTTGGGTTGACTGCATCTATTTAGACCTAAAAAAGGCTTTCGACAGAGTTCCACATAAGAGGTTGTTCTGGAAACTGGAAAATATTGGAGGGGTGACAGGTAAGCTTCTAACATGGATGAAAAATTTTCTGACTGATAGAAAAATGAGGGCAGTGATCAGAGGCAATGTATCGGACTGGAGAAATAAACACCAGTGATGTTTATTGTCTACATAAATGATCTACCAGTTGATATACAGAATTATATGAACATGTTTGCTGATGATGCTAAGATAATAGGAAGGATAAGAAACTTAGATGATTGTCATGCCCTTCAAGAAGACCTGGACAAAATAAGTTTATGGAGCACTACTTGGCAAATGGAATTTAATGTTAATAAATGCCATGTTATGGAATGTGGAATAGGAGAACATAGACCCCACACAACCTATATATTATGTGAGACATCTTTAAAGAATTCTGATAAAGAAAGAGATCTAGGGGTGGTTCTAGATAGAAAACTATCACCTGAGGACCACGTAAAGAATAGTGTGCGAGGAGCCTATGCCACGCTTTCTAACTTCAGAATTGCGTTTAAATACATGGATGGCGATATACTAAAGAAATTGTTCACGACTTTTGTTAGGCTAAAGCTAGAATATGCAGCGGTTGTGTGGTGCCCATATCTTAAGAAGCACATCAACAAACTGGAAAAGGTGCAAAGACATGCTATTAAGTGGCTCCCAGAACTGAAGGGCAAGAGCTACAAGGAGAGGTTAGAGTCATTAAATATGCCAAAACTGGAAGACAGAAGAAAAAGAGGTGATATGATCACTACATACAAAATAGTAACAGGAATTGATAAAATTGATAGGGAAGATTTCCTGAGACCTGGAACTTTAAGAACAAGAGGTCATAGATATAAACTAGCTAAACACAGATGCCAAAGAAATATTAGAAAATTCACTTTCGCAAACAGAGTGGTAGACGGTTGGAACAAGTTAGGTGAGAAGGTGGTGGAGGCCAAGACCGTCAGTAGTTTCAAAGAGTTATATGACAAAGAGTGCTGGGAAGACGGGACACCACCAGCGTAGCTCTCATCCTGTAACTACACTTAGGTAATTACACCAGAGAAGTCCTCACTGCCGAATGTTATAATGGAAGGGGACTCCCCTTCCAAACAGTAACACCTCTCCTCCTCCCCCCTCCTCACCATCTTCCATACACCAACAGTAGTCTTCAGCAAGGATAAGTAATAACTTGAACATACTTTTGTAGTAAAGGTTTATATGAATTAGGTATAAAATTTAGTTTGAAGTGAGGTTTTTGGGTAGTCAGGAACCGGTTAATTCATTTCCCATTATTTCTTATGGGGAAATTAGCTTCGGTTTACGAGTTTTCAGATTACGAGCTGTCTCCAGGAACGGATTAAACTCTTAAACCGAGGTACCCCTGTACAATTTCGACTTTTTGTTAACATATCTATACTCAGGGAAAGGTTTTTGACACTTTAAAAAAAAAAACATCCAGAGAATTTATTTCCTATGCACGGGGGGTGGGTGGGGTGCCGTATTCGGAAGCCGAGCAGCCCAGTGGTTAAGATGTTTCTAAAGTGAGACATGGCATTGCCATTCAACAGGTTTATAACACGATTTGTCAGGAATGATAATTTTCATGAAAATGTTTGCCATTTTGCACACATTCCTTTTATTAGAGAACTAGATTTAGGAATACCAAACTCTGTGTCAAGAGCAGACACACGGGCACCACTTTCATATTCAGCTATGAGTTCTTTCTGTGGGAACCGACCTGTGAGATTTATATTTATTTAATTTATATGAATTTATATAGAATTTATATTTACGTTAATTTGTATACTTCGATAGCAATTTGTATAATGATAAGTGGACTGTATTTCTGCAATAATCTCATAATCTCACAAATCGCTCCTCTACACATTAGGGGGGGTTTATATTAAATTTATATATATGCAGCCAATCAAACTACAGTATTAACTACACATTGAAGAGGTTCCTTATCTTATTGTACAGCAGGCCTTAGTCCACCAGGTATAACCAGGATGTAGACACCAAATTATCCTCTTTGAGGTAGCTTCCATCACCCAGTAACTGGTACACAAAGCATGCTTCCTCGTCTTGACCTGTCAAAAGGGCGCTAGCTGTAAAGCCAGAATCCTAATATATGACAGCTATATCAGAGAAAACACTGTACAGGCAACCATAAAGACCTGGCTTAATTACCTTTAGTATGAGGCGATCTCGTGATCTAACCGGCCCACCCTATATCTATTGACATTAATGGCCATAAATGAAAGATAAACGGGTTTCGGAAAGACACTTCCCTTGAGATTGATGACAGCGTGTTGATGATGGCAGATCACTACTCTGATCTTCCATAACACATTGTCCAAGAGAATTTATAGGAGCTGAATTTGCTCCACGACTCTGGTCTAATTACAATAACAATGGCTGACCACTCCCTCCTCCCTGACGCCTGGCTTACATTGTCCAGATGACAGTAAGTGATAGAAGGGTCACATTTACTCTATTTTAATTCTGATAATTAAGTTAATTTATATGAGATGTTTTTATGATGGTAAAGTCCAAAGACTAATGTATTTAAGAATAATTCCCACCATAATAGGTGGTGAATTTATAATAGTATGTGGTAATGATATCCCGTTTTCTATAGACAGAAATTCCACTACAATTTACATTTTCTATGGGTAACTTGTGTATACAACACAGCAATATTATCTGTCTGTATGATATTATTAAATGGTGTCGGATTTTCCAACACTTTCTTCATCTGTATCATGATGAAGAATATAACTTATTTTTTTTTTTGCTTGGCCCTTATCACTAACCCTCATAGGTGACATGGCGACTTATTTACACTAAGAATATCAAACATATCCAAAATATCCCAGAGAAAAGTGTAGTGGGTTGTGTAGTGAACAACAGCTATGGTGAAACTGAAGCATCAGGGATGCATGTTTACTTCTGAATGCCGTGCAAACGGATGAATACCGAACATGAACACAGTGTCTGAATACTGTAACGTGTGAATTGGAAGCAGTGCAAATATTGAGGTTCCTCTGTACAAGGAAATTATGTAAATATTATATAATTTGTATTGATAAATACAGTACAGTACTGTAATATTACTTTTTGTTGCAAATACATCTAGCTTAACCAAATATTCTTTTCCACAGGATAACAAGCCAGAGGAATGTTCAGTGTGTTATAACGATTATGACGACAATCAACTACGGCCTCGCACACTGCCGTGCGGCCACACATTCTGCTCCCAGTGTATTGACAATGCTATCAAGAATGGTCAGCTGAACTGCCCCAGCTGCCGTGCTGAGCATGCTGCCACAGCTGCTACTCTGTTCCCAATTAATTATGGTATGGAAGCCCTTATCAGAAAACTAAAAGGTATCGAGGTTGTGCCAGGGGTAACAGTACCAGCAAAACCCATTAAAACTCCTGCGAGAGGAATCAGTAAGAAGTTACGTTCCCTGGTGCAGGAGCAGAAGAGCATCATCAGCAGCCTCATTACTAGCTGTGAAGAGGTTCTGTCCCAGCTGGGGGAGTACCGGGGGCAGCTGGGGGACTGGAAGACTTGCCACCTCCAGCTCCAGGACAGACTCTATGCTCTGGTAGAGCAGAACAAGTCAGCAATGAAGCTCTTGGAACTGGAGGATACCAGTGTGGTGGATATGACAACACAAGGAGAGGAAGGGAAGACTCAGCTGCAGGCCATGTTGGGGAGCCTCAACACAGTCAACACCCTACAGGAGGTTGACACAACCATAGACACAGCTGATGAGTGCAGCATGAAGGTAGAAGATTGGCTCAAGAAGTGCCAGGAACTCTTCCCAGATGTCAAGACTGTCCACACCTCAGTGAAGGTACGCTGCTGAAGGTCACATTGTTCTCACCCATCTGAGTGTAGTATTGCCTTTATATAAACACTTTTGACATGGAGACACAATAAGATGAGAGTAGACTTTATATATAGGAAACTTTCTGGGGGGAGCCCCTTCTGCTCCACGAAGCTATCCGGGCTGATATGAATGTATTAGACCCCTGACATCAGTCAAGCGAATGGAGTTCTAAGCCTAACGGGGACCACGAGCCAGAATCTGGCCTCCCCTCAGAAAGGCACGACGAGCAATGGCCTATAGAAACCCCGTGTGGTTGAAAGCATTCTATATCTGCCATCAACCGGGTAATGCACCCAGAAAAGTAGGCATCCCAAAACAAACCTCTATTCTGGTTAAAAGATTGGTACTGGAAGCCGAACTATTGGACAGAACTCCCCAAATGAAAAATGAACAAACAAACATGGTGTCACAACCTTCACCGTGCCGCCGTCTGCGCAGCAACCCCCCCTCCCCGGGAGGGAGTAGGGGAGCCCCAGACCCCCGTGCCGGCTATCCACACACCAGTTCTGTGGCTGATGTGCTTCCTGGACGGTTGTGCGACTCTGGCTCTGAATTTTCCAGTACTGTGTCTTGTGATGTGGTCCTGTCCTGTGGTGGTGTGCGAGCCAGGAGTACTTTTACCAGTACTTGGTCTGTATGCGCCTAGGGTTACCTTCCCTAGGTAGGTAGCCCTAGAGTACTGCCTGTAAGTACTGCCCATGGAGCTTGGGGCTACCTTCCACAAATCACCTTTGGGGTATACCGCTGCTGTGGGCTTTTGCTGCTTGGTGATTACCCTCCATTGGAGTCAGCTGGGGTGCTTCATGCACCCCTCTTTGCCTCTGGGAAGGAGGTAGTTTTCGTCACTGGTTGGGATGCAAGGTACTGTGCAGCTAGTTGTCATCTATTCATAGTGGCCGGCTCTGTTCCGCCTGGGCACGTTGTGCTCCTGCGAGATTTTTTGTTTTTTTATTGTTTTTGTTTTCCTGCCTGGTGGGGGTCTACCCCATGGTTTTGGTCCTCTCCCCAATTATATCTTGGTGGTCCTCTACTAGGTACCTGTGAGTGTACATGTCCCGTGAGTTCAGCAATTTGGAGTTTGTTTTGGTAATTTTTGGCGCTGGTTAGCAGTTCCTAGTCTAGGCTTCCCCTAGTGAGAACATGCGACAAAGGGCCCTGGAAAACCCTATGTGGCTCAGTGGTCTGATGGAGGCGTCCCTCGAGTCCCATCTTGCTTCGTACGAGTTTTAAAGGTTGCTCTGTCTCCTTATCTCAGGGTGACACTCGCTGTTTGTGCCTCCGTCATGCTGCCTGTTGGGTCGGTGACACCTTCAACCTGGAGTCCTGCGAGTTTTGTTCCTTGTTTGTACTCCAATACACCCAGTCCACTGATAATGATCTACGGGTGCAGGCAGCTACGGCATTGCATGCGCGTTTTAGGTTGCTGCAATGACCTAGGTTGGATGCTCACCCAGAAGCCCTGAGACTGCCCCATGTTTGGTTATAGGGACCCAGATTTGGGGATGTTAGTCGTTTCGACTTTGGTTTTGTCAGTGCCCCCTTGTCCTTCCCCTGCTGTTGTTCGTCTTGTTCCTCCCCCCTCCCCCTTGCTTCTGGCTCTGATGCATCTGAGAGTTTCAGAGTCGGGGTAGGGTTTAGTTGGTGTTGAGACTCTGACAGTTTCAGGGGATGCCCCTTCCTGTGCGACGATGGAGGCATTCAAGCCTGTTCCTTCAGCTGGTGCTTCTGGGTTTGACCAGTGGGCCCTCTTTATTCCAGCTTTTCCGGCGGCTTCTGCCTTTTCTTTGGAGGCAGGGGGCTTGGAGGACGGCTCAGCCCCGGGGCCTGATGTGGAGGTTCCCGGGGCAGGGGGGAGGGGATGACTTGGGAGGCTTGGGCCCATTACACCCCGCTTGGTTTTTGGTACTCTCGGAGCAGGGCTTGTTACAGTGGGTAGGGTTTTCTTATCTTCCCTCCCTGTACGAGTTTGATATGGCGTCGACCCCTCCCCGTATTCGGTTCTGTGTTTTCTTGTGTGCTTCAGTCCAGTCCTTCCGGAAGTTTTTGGCCTCTCGCATCCCACCTCATGAGGTGCAGGAGGCTCTTAAGGTGGTTCAGGTTTACCTGGGGGACAACTTTGAGCACCTCAATGCGTGCTTGTTCACCCCTGCCCTTCCTCGGGATGTCGGCATTGTGCAGCTTCACATGCAGGTTCCCACCCTTTTAGCTGCCCTGGTTGCTGAGAATTTTTGTGCCCGTGGCCTTTTGGTGTTGGTCTTGCGGTTCTTTTCCCTTCTCGAGCGGTCTTTGAATTGACTTGAAGAGGACATGGAGGCACTTGGGACCGATCCTGGGTCTAATGGTTTTGGGTTGGTTTTGACAGTGCGGGCATCGTCTGCCCTGTTGAAGCTGTTCGTGTTGTGGACATCCCGCATCCCTGCAGGATGCTGCAGGATGCAGTGTCTGTTTTTGTTTCTTATCTCGCATGTCGGCAGGCGATGATCTTTCAATCCGTGGAATCCGCTTGGGCTCTGGTTCTTAGGTTTCTTTGCCTGTTTGTCCTTTGCTGTTTGCAGAGTCTGTGGTGGTGCAGTATCTTCAGGTAGCTTTTTCCGGTTGCCGTCCCATGTCGAACTTGTTTGTTCTCCAGGGGGCCTGTGGGGAGGTCTTCCCAGAAGGGTTGTGCCAGGGCTTGGGGTTCCTCTTGTCGTGGTAGGCCAGTGGTGCCAGTTTTGGGGATGACACAGCCTTCAGAACTGACGACGGCTGGTTAGCGTGGTGATCGCTCTGCTCATAATGGGCTTTTCATATCGTTTCTGATGGCCTGCGGTAGTGTTGGGTGGCCCCTCCTCCTTTAGGGGGTTCGGGGCTGGTGGGTGGGTCCCTCAGGTGAGTCCCGCATGTTTCCAGTTCTGAAACGGGACTGTGCAGACCTGCAGTTCATTCTGAACTTGCTCTGTCTGAGCCCTTGGGTCTCCTGCCCCTTCTTTCGGATGTCTACTCTGTCCCAGGTCTGTCTTTTCTTGGAGCCGGGCACTTGGATGGTGTTCCTTGACTCCGGGATGCATATTGGCATGTCCCAATTCATCTGGGGTTCAGGGACTGGCTTGGTTTTGTTGTGGGGCATCAGGCTTACCATTTTCATTGCCTTCCATTCGGCTCGAATCTGGCACCTTGCGTGTTCACACGCCTTACCCAGGTTATGGTGGCCCATCTGCTTCTCTTAAGGGTTCGGGTTTTGGCCTACCTCGATGACTGGATGGTGTGGGCTCCCAGCCAGTCCGCACGTCTGCTCGCCAGGGATTTGGTTTTTTTCCCAGCTCACCTGATTCGGGTTCCTGGTGAGCTGGAGAAGTCCCATCTGGTTCCCTCTCAGGTTCGGTCTTGGCTGGGTCTTGTGTGGGACTCTCGGAGTGCTTCCTTGTCTCTTCCTCCGGAGGCCCTTTGGCAGCAGTCCTGCCTTCGCCTGTTTCTGGGGGGGATCCCGGGTCACGCGGTGGTTGCTCGAGGGTTTGTGTGGGAGTCTGAGCTTAGCAGTGATGGTCTACCCACCGGGTCGGGTTTGGTTTCGTTGGTTGTTCTGATTCCTTTGGGGTCATCCCTTCGGCCTCTCTCGCGATCGCTGGGTTTGGCCTCTGGGGGCCTTGCATCAGTTGCTGAGTCGCCGACTTCCTCTTTGGGTTTTTCGGGGGTTCACTGCCTTGCTGCCTACCCGAGCCCTCGCTCAATGTGTTCATGGACGCATTGTCTCTAGTCTGGGGCTTTGTGACCAGTGCTCAGAGTACCGGCCAGGAGTGGTGAGGTCTTTCCTTCCTGACCCACAGCTTGGTGTGGGAGTTTGCGGTGGTGTGGCCGTCACTTCGTAGGGTTCAGGTTGCTCGCGGATCGATGGTCAGGCTCCATTTGGACTGCTCCCCAGTGGTTCATTGCCGGGGTTCGATGCTGTCCTTGGCTCATTGGGGCTGGTAGCTTCGGGTGACTCGTCTGCTGAGTTCTCAGTGTTTGGCTCTCCTGGCAGTTCACGTTCGGGGGGGAGGGGGTCCAACGTCCTGGCGGACAGCCTGTCTTGGTTCATTCCACTGTCCACGGAATGGACGGTCGACGCTGACTCGTTCAATTGGCTCTGCCGGACATACGGGCTTCTGGAAGTGGACCTCTTCGCATCTGCATGGTTGGGGCGCCTCCCATTATATGTGGCACCCTTCCCCAACTGCAAGGCTGTCAGGGTCGACGCCTTCAGGCAGGACTGGTCAAGGTGGGGTTTCCTGTACCACTTCACCATTGTTCAGCTTTTACTCCAGGTCCTAACTCGCTTGGAGACTACCAAGGGAGAGTAGTCCTCTTAGCTCCTTGGTGGCCGGCCCAGCCTTGGTTTCAGGTGCTGTTTGCTCGATGTCTGAACCCCGCGGGTCTTCCCGTGGCTCTGCCTCTTTCAGTAGATCGGACCAGTCCGTTACGTAGCTGGTTCTATCTTCTCCTTGAGTCTTCATGTCCAGTCTTTTTGATGTGGGTCTATTTCCGTTTGTATGGTGATCAGGTGGCTTTGTTAATGGTGTCCCACTTGCATGCTTCATCTCTGTTTCAGTATGAAGTTTCCTGGCGGTCCTTCCGTTATTTCTTATCCCTTCGTAGGTCTCTGTTACGGTTGTCCTCTCCTTCCTTTCGTTGTTGTTTTGGGACTGTCATCTTATGCAGATTACTGTATAAACCCGCTAATCTGGACTATATGGGTAGGACCCCATGCCAGATAAGCCGGTTTTCTGGATTAACATACTTTTTCACCGCGTGAGTCCAAAAGTGACCATTTCCAAAAATGTTTGTACAGACAACCACTTGGTTTGCAAACTTAAGTTATCCAAAGGCAGGCATGGAGGGAGCTGTCAAGTCAGTCAGTCAGTCCAGTCCAGTCAGTAGAGGAGAGGTAGTGAGGGATGTGTAATTACCTAAGTGTAGTTACAGGATGAGAGCTACACTCGTGGTGTCCCGTCTTCCCAGCACTCTTTGTCATATAACGCTTTGAAATTACTGACGGTTTTGGCCTCCACCACCTTCTCACCTAACTTGTTCCAACCGTCTGCCACTCTGTTTACAAAAGTGAATTTTCTTATATATCTCCAGCAGCTTTGTTTCGTTAGTTTAAATCTATGACCTCTTGTTCTTGAAGTTCCAGGTCTCAGAATTCTTCCCTATCAATTTTATTGATTCTTGTTACTATAATGAACGTAGTGATCATATTGCCTCTTTTTCTTCTATCCTCTAGTTTTTGCATATTTAATGCCTCTAACCTCTCCTCGTAGCTCTTCTCCTTCAGTTCTGGGAGCCACTTAGTGGCATGTCGTTTGCACCTTTTCCAGTTTGTTGATGTGCTTCTTATGATATGGGCACCATACAACCGCTGCATATTCAAGCTTTCGTCTAACAAAAGTCGTGAACAATTTCTTTAGTATATCTCCATCCATGTATTTAAAAGCAATTCTGAAGTTAGAAAGTGTAGCATAGGCTCCTCGCACAATGTTCTTAATGTGATCCTCAGGTGACAGTTTCTATCTAGAACCACCCTTAGATCCCTTTTTTTTTTTTTTAGAATTCTTTAAAGATTTCTCACATAATTTATAGGTTGTGTGGGGTCTATGTTCTCCAGTTCCACATTCCATAACATGGCATTTATTCACATTAAATTCTATTTGCCGAGTGTTGCTCCATGTACTTATTTTGTCCAGGTCTTCTTGAAGAGAATGACAATCATCTAGGTTTCTTATCTTCCCTATTATCTTAGCATCATCAGCAAACATGTTCATGTAATTCTGTATTCCCACAGGCAGATCGTTTATGTAGACAATGAACATTACCGGTGCGATAACTGAACCCTGTGGTTCTCCACTCGTGACATTCCTCCAATCTGATACCTTGCCTCAGTTTACGGCCCTCATTTTTCTGTCAGGAAATTTTTCATCCATGTTAGAAGTTTACCTGTCACCCTCCAATATGTTCCAGTTTCCAGAACATCCTCTTATGGGGAACTCTGTTGAAAGCCTTTTTTAGGTCCAGATAGATGCAGTCAACCCAACCATCTCTTTCCTGTAATATCTCTGTGGCTCGATCATAAAAACTGAGTAAGTTCGTTACACAGGATCTTCCAGATCGAAAACCATACTGTCTGTCTGATATTATATCGTTTTTCTCCAGGTATTCTACCCATTTAGTTTTAATTATTTTTTTTTCCAATATTTTGACTATTACACTTGTCAATGATACAGGTCTATAATTAAGGGGGTCTTTCCTGCTTCCACATTTGTAGATTGGAACTATGTTAGCCTTTTTCCACACATCAGCTGCAACTCCTGTAAACAGGGATGCCTGAAAAATCAGTTGAAGTGGAATGCTGAGGTCAGGTGCACGTTTTCTTAGAACCCATGGTGAAACTCCATCTGGACCAACTGCTTTGTTCCTACTTAGCTCCTTGAGCATTTTTTCCACTTTGTTTCTAGACACCTCTATGTGCTCTATGTTGTTCTCTGGAATTCTTATTGTATCTGGTTCCCTGAAGACTTCATTTTCTACAACACACTTTGGAATTTTTCATTTAATGTTTCACATATTTCCTTTTATTTTCCGTGAATCTATTTCCCATTTTCAACCTCTGAATATTATCCTTTGCCTGCAATTTGTTGTTTATGAATTTATAGAATAGACCTGGTTCTGTTTTACATTTGTCTGCAATCCCTTTTTCAAGACTTCTTTCTGCCTCTCTCCTCACTGCCGTGTAGTTGTTTCTCGCATCTTTGTATCGCTGGTATGTTTGGGGGTTTGGCCTCTTCCCTGTATTGATTCCATTTTTATGTCTTTTGGTCTCTGGCCTTCTTGCACTTTCTGTTGAACCAATCCTGTTTCCTAGTTCTGCATCTCTGTTTTGGTAAAAAAAAATTTGTGCCTTTATCATATATTTCACAAAACTTGACATACATCTCATTCACTTCCTTGCCTAGCAACAAGTCTGTCCAATTATACTCACTAAAAATTTTTCTAAGGTCACCATAATGTCCTCTCCTGAAGTCAGGTTTTTCAACTGCTTCAACCTCCTTATTTTCTTCCAGATTATAAAGCATTGCATATTTTATTCCCAAAAAGACATGGTCACTTTTACCCAAGAGAGGAAGGTTCTGAATGTCAAATATTTCTTCCTCCTTCCTGGTAAATATCAAATCTAGCATGGAGAGAACGTCCCCTTCCCTCATCCTCGTAGCTTGTTTAACATGTTGATACAAGAATGTTTCCAGGATGAGGTCTACAAATCTACAGGTCCAAAAATCTTCTGTTTTAGCTTCATATGCTTCCCAGTCTATGGATTTCAAGTTGATGTCGCTGACTATCAACAGTCGTGATCTATCGTTATTCGTTCTCGCTATAATCTCTCTCATTATTGTTATAAAACCTTCTCGTGTACTATCTAGCTCCTCCTTTGACCATATGCTGCTTGGCGGTGGACTATATGCATTTATGATCATTAGTTTATCATCCTCATGGCAGATCTCTAGTGCTATTATGTCAACTTCTTGTGGATTGGCAGTCACTATTCGTTCACCTTTAGGTGTTCTTTCACCAGCACAGCAACGCCACCGCCTTTCCTAATTTTTCTGTCCCGTCTCCAAATTGAGTAACCCCTTGGGAATATGACCTCATTTAAAATAACATCTTCAAGTTTTGTTTCCGTGAGTGCAACAATGTCTGGTGTCTGCAGCTGTATTACATCACTTAACTCCAGTATCTTCGATCTCACTCCATCTATGTTGGTGTATGTAATCTTCAGGAACTTGTTTTCCCTCTCCTTATTCTTCACTCCACCTCTCTCTAATGCTTTTGTTGGTTTGCCTTTATGTACCACTTTACTGGTCTGCCTACCCCTATCACTTTGTAGAAAAAAGAATTGATTTCTTCTTCATTCCTGCTCTCATTTAAACTTTTTGCCTCGGCGAGGTTCAGTTTCAGCTTCTCTCTGTCTTCTTTTGAAAGATCTCGTCTTAACGACCACACTTTCCCATCCTCATCACTTTGTAATTTTCTAGCATTCCTTAGTACTTCTTCCATCTGTTTGGCACCGTTTAGGGTGATCCTCAAAGGTCGATCTTTCCATTTTACATACCTGCCTATTCTCCTGTAGTCACACACATTCTCTATGGTTGTAAGACCTTCCATGAGGCCAACAATTTTATCTACTACTTTCGCTTCTTCTACAGCTCTTTCTGACCTAGATGTTATCTCCTTTTCTTTGCAACCAAAAATTATCAGGGACTTACTCCGATCAACTGTGTTTTGCACCAACTTCGGGTTAGATCTATCTCAAGATAGATGCCAATTTCTTTCTAACTTCCAGCTTAATGTTTGTTTTATCTTGGTTGCTGCAGTGTTTGGCTTCCTTTACTGCTTCTTCAATTTTTTCCTTCTCCTTGGCCACTTGTGCATAGGTGAGTTGCATATCCTTCTTGCACTGTTCTATTCCCTGTGTAACTTCCTCCATCTGTGCTGACAAAAGCTGTTTCTCCTGTTGAATTTCCTTACCTAACCTATTGTAGTCATTTATGTTTAAATTTACTTTAACTTCTTCCAAAATTATTTTTAAGAGTTTATTTTCTTCTTCCATGGCTTTGCAATTTGTTTCCAATTGATTTTTATCCGTGCACAAGTCTTTCACTAAACCCTCAAGACATAAAACTTTGCTATTTAAATGGTCATTACTTTCTTTCAATTTACTAATTATTTCTACATGAATGTTCACTATAGTATCTAATTTTTCCAACTTGTTGTATAGACTGGTTATATCAATGCTTTCTTCATTGAATCCAGCAAAATCAAGCTCTGTTTTGTATTTCCTCTTGCCGGCGGCCATCTTGAATGTTCTTCTCTGCACTGGAAACACTAGGGCAACTTTTTCTCATCTAATTTTTCACTTCCCTTGGCACATTCCTGTTATCTCACCTATTTTTCAAAAGCACTATACCTTTATGTTCTCTGGGACACACTCACTACCATCATCCTGTACTACAATACTTAGGATTGTTGAAATATGCTGGAGCTCCTCTGATGCAAGTGTTGACCCTGGGGGTGTCACCTTTTTGAAAAGGTGTGTTATGAAGTCAGCGTGTTATTTCGCTGACAAAGCACTGAACAAAGTCTCCCACCCATATACCCATATTAAAATTTATATCTTAGCTGTATGCTATTAAATGTTGATTTTTGTGTTTAGTGTACAGTCTTATGATAAATTAATAATCATTAACATGTTTTATTGCTTCCTGTTTATTAATTAAACAAATACATTTTTACTTATGTATTATGGACAGTTGAACTATGTGACCAGTATAGTAGAGTGTGTATACGGCATGTGGGGGGTGGGGGTGGAGGAGGTGTGTCGGTGGTGGGGGAGGGCTGGCTCACTCCAATAACCCTAACACACTCGACCCAGTTAGCCAGATTTGTTTCTTAAATTCTGGATGTACATGCTCATATATATTTTTGGATACAGAGTTTGTCTAGTAATATTATTAGGATAATAAAAAGTTATAAAAGTACTTGTTTTATGAATGGTTTATTATATTTAATGGAAATTCTCCAGGCTATTTCTGGCTGGCAATCTACTGCCACCTACAGAAGGATCTCTTGGGGAGGGAGGCAGTGAATGTGAGTGGGACAGAGGAAGTGAGCAGCAGTGAGGGTGATTCCTCCCCCCCCCCCCTTCCTGGTGGTGGTGTACGAGTATTAGGCCATTGATCCGGCTAAATATCCGCTAGTCCGGCTTCCATGGGCATTTTGACCAGATTAGGAGATAACTTTATCCGACCACGATTTTTGCCGGATTAGGGCATTTTCCGGATTAGTGGGTTTCTACAGTACTGTCGCCTCATATCGTGTGGGGCTGGCAGAGTCACTGCAGCTTGCGTTCGGCATTGATGTTACTTCTGCACTGTTCTGCAAGCTGTCTTGTGTGTTGTTTCACCTCTGGCCTGCTCATATGCCGCCTGAACCGTCCTGGTTGTTTTACCGGGTGCTCACTTTTCTATCTTCTCCTCGGTTTGTGGTGGCCGCTTCGGTTCAGGACTGTTTCTCCAAGGCTCTTTTCTTGTTGGCATTGGCCTCTGGGGGGGGTTGGGTTGGGGAGCTTCATACTCTCCTCCTGCGCAGGGGTTTTCTGCTCTCTTGGTCCCGGTGGTAGGTTTTTTCAGTTGCAGCCGTCTCCTTCTTTTCTGGCAAAGAATGAGACTGCTACTTTCTATAGTGGTCCTTAGGTTGTTGATGCTTAGTTGGTTCGGCCAGGGGTGCATCATGTGTTGTGTCCGGTTGCGGCTTTCCGCTGTTACATGCGTGCCACGGCCTCGGTGGCCGGGGACATGCTTTGGGTTGACCTGGTTTCCCAACTTCCCTTTTCCAGGGTTCGGGTCTCCCAGGTCATCCACAGCGTTATTTGGTCCAGCCAACCTGCGGTCTATCCTCGTGCTCACGACGGTTGTAAATTTGCTGTGTAGGCTGCCGTCTTCGGTAACATGTCTTGGCCTGACATTCGGTCATTCCCTAGTCTGGCATGTGTCGCATTGGGTCGGCAGTTGCAGCCAGTTGTCTCGACTTCAAGTTGAGGAGCGAGTGGCGACCACCTCCCGGGTAAGTCCCTCCTGTTGTTGTCTTTGGGTAAGTAGCTCCAGGGAGCCAAAGGGGCTCACCAGAAAACCAGCATTTAATGTAATAAAATGCCAGAGGCTCCCTCGGCAACCTCCCTCCCTCCATCTAGTTGACAGCTTTTTGCGTGTTTTGACATCCAGTCTCAGAACTGGGGCATGGATAGTCAGCGCGGGGGTCTGGGGCTCCCTCTTCCCCCTCCCAGGGAGGGGAGAGCTGCGCAGAAAATAAAAGGGTGACTGTTGTGACGTCATGCTCGATTTTCAGTTGGGGAGTTCTGTCCAATAGTTTGGTTTTTAGTAGCAATCTTTTAACCAGAATAGGGGTTTGTTTTTGGGCATTTACCTTTCTGGGTGCCTGACCCCTGTCGATGGCAGACATAGAAGGCGTCCAATAATATGGGGGATTCTATAGGTCATTGCTCCTTGTGCCTATCTGAGTGGGCCAGGTTCTGGCTCGTGGTCCCCGGTAGGGCTAAGAACTCCATTCACATGACTGATGCCAAAGTCTAATATATCCATATCAGCCTGAATAGCTCCGGGGAGCCTCCGGGTCTCCCCCAGAAAATGGCGTTTCATTACATTCAATGCTGTATTTTTTGCTCTAACACCTGAAACATTGTTAATAATAAAGTCAACTGTCATCTTGGCATTTCTCTACACTGTGGTCAATACAGTACTCAGTGTTCACTGCACCCATGTCAACTGTCATCTTGGTGTTTCTCTACACTGGTCAGTACTCAGTGTTCACTACACCCATGTCAACTGTCATCTTGGTGTTTCTCTACACTATAATCAGTGTAGAGAAACAACATTACTTATATTGTCAATATATTTTATATTGTCATATATTTTATTGCCTGTCTCTACTTCCTCATCACAATCGACTTGAGAATGGTCCAGGACGGACCCAAACGTCGGCTTCCCTTCACCTTCTAGTGTGTGGTCTGGTCAACATACTTTAGCCACGTTATTGTGACTCATCGCCTGCTTATATTGTCAAATTACTTTACTCAGTCTGATGCTTCATTATAGTCAAATACTTTACTCAGAGCCTGATACTTCATTGTAGTCCAGTTTCTTTACTCAGAACCTGATGCTTCATTGTATTCCGGTTACTTTACTCAGAGCCTGATAGCCTTTATAGTCCAGGTTCCACCATTAATGTTTGTGTTGGTAATGACAGGTGCAGGAGACCATCAGGGAGGCCCTGGAGATGATGACCACAGAGACAGGTGCCACAGCTGACCCCGTACACCTGGGAGACTCAGCCTCCAGCATTAATGTTTGTGTTGGTAATGACAGGTGCAGGAGACCATCAGGGAGGCCCTGGAGATGACGACCACAGAGACAGGTGCCACAGCTGACCCCGTACACCTGGGAGACTCAGCCTCCACTATTAATGTTTGTGTTGGTAATGACAGGTGCAGGAGACCATCAGGGAGGCCCTGGAGATGATGACCACAGAGACAGGTGCCACAGCTGACCCCGTACACCTGGGAGACTCAGCCTCCAGCATCATGAATAAAGTTCAGGAAATCACATGACAGATCCCCCAGAAGCACTTAACAGTAAGTTTTTTATTTTCTCTCATAGGTCATATCACAAGATATTGAGTTGCGTTTTGAGGAGAGGAAGCCTGTTCCTAGGTTTATCGGGGTTCCCCAAGGTCAACTACTGACTTTCCTTAACACACAATGCACAATAGTTGCCTAACTCCTGGATAAATATTTACTGGTAGGTGAACAGGTGCAACAGCTGAAAGGAAACATGTAAACCATTTATGTCCTGCATGGTGATTGAACCTGTGATCCTCTATTGAACCCAGGATCCTGGCCCCCTCACAGAGGCACAGAGAGCGGGTGACACTACCAAGTAGAGTGGTGGAGTGTCACCACTCTCCATCTTACCGGGAAAGCATCCAGGAAGACAGTGAACCAAAACAAACCACTGCTGGGTTCGAAGAGACTGAAGCCTTGAAACTGCCAACAAACTCCCAAACAATGCCAGCACTAACCCCTTGCCAGTACAGGGGGGGGGGCTCGAGCTACAGGTCCAACACCACCCCCTACCAGTAGAGGGGGGCTGGAGCTACAGGTCCAGCACCACCCCCCTGCCAGTAGAGGGGGGAGGGGGCTGGAGCTACAGGTCCAGCACCAACCCCCTGCCAGTAGAGGGGGGAGGGGGCTGGAGCTACAGGTCCAGCACCAACCCCCTGCCAGTAGAGGGGGGGGGGGCTGGAGCTACAGGTCCAGCACCAACCCCCTGCCAGTAGAGGGGGGCTGGAGCTACAGGTCCAGCACCAACCCCCTGCCAGTAGAGGGGGCTGGAGCTACAGGTCCAGCACCAAACCCCCTGCCAGTAAAGGGGGACTGGAGCTACAGGTCCAGCACCAACCCTCTGCCAGTAGAGGGGGGCTGGAGCTACAGGTCCAGCACCAACCCCCTGCCAGTAGAGGGGGGGGGGGGGGGGCTGGAGCTACAGGTCCAGCACCAACCCCCTGCCAGTAGAGGGGCTGGAGCTACAGGTCCAGCACCAACCCCCTGCCAGTAGAGGGGGGCTGGAGCTACAGGTCCAGCACCAACCCCCTGCCAGTAGAGGGGGGGGGGGCTGGAGCTACAGGTTCAGCACCAACCCCCTGCCAGTAGAGGGGGGCTGGAGCTACAGGTCCAGCACCAACCCCCTGCCAGTAGAGGGGGCTGGAGCTACAGGTCCAGCACCAAACCCCCTGCCAGTAAAGGGGGACTGGAGCTACAGGTCCAGCACCAACCCTCTGCCAGTAGAGGGGGGCTGGAGCTACAGGTCCAGCACCAACCCCCTGCCAGTAGAGGGGGGGGGGCTGGAGCTACAGGTCCAGCACCAACCCCCTGCCAGTAGAGGGGGGGGGGGCTGGAGCTACAGGTCCAGCACCAATCCCGTGCCAGTAGAGGGGCTGGAGCTACAGGTCCAGCACCAACCCCCTGCCAGTAGAGGGGGGCTGGAGCTACAGGTCCAGCACCAACCCCCTGCCAGTAGAGGGGGGGGGGCTGGAGCTACAGGTCCAGCACCAACCCCCTGCCAGTAGAGGGGCTGGAGCTACAGGTCCAGCACCAACCCCCTGCCAGTAGAGGGGGGCTGGAGCTACAGGTCCAGCACCAACCCCCTGCCAGTAGAGGGGGGGGGGGCTGGAGCTACAGGTTCAGCACCAACCCCCTGCCAGTAGAGGGGGGCTGGAGCTACAGGTCCAGCACCAACCCCCTGCCAGTAGAGGGGGCTGGAGCTACAGGTCCAGCACCAAACCCCCTGCCAGTAAAGGGGGACTGGAGCTACAGGTCCAGCACCAACCCTCTGCCAGTAGAGGGGGGCTGGAGCTACAGGTCCAGCACCAACCCCCTGCCAGTAGAGGGGGGGGCTGGAGCTACAGGTCCAGCACCAACCCCCTGCCAGTAGAGGGGGGGGGCTGGAGCTACAGGTCCAGCACCAATCCCGTGCCAGTAGAGGGGCTGGAGCTATAGGTCCAGCACCAACCCCCTGCCAGTAGAGGGGGGCTGGAGCTACAGGTCCAGCACTAACCCCCTGCCAGTAGAGGGGGCTGGAGCTAAAGGTCCAGCACCAAACCCCCTGCCAGAGAGGGGGGCTGGAGCTGCAGGTCTAGCACCAACCCCCTGCCAGTAGAGGGGGGCTGGAGCTACAGGTCCAGCACCAAACCCCCTGCCAGTAGAGGGGGGCTGTAGCCATAGGTCCAGCACCAACCCACTGCCAGTAGAGGGGGCTGGAGCTATTGGTCCAGCACTAACCCCTTGCCAGTAGAGGGGGGGCTGGAGCTATAGGTCCAGCACCAACCCCCTGCCAGTAGAGGGGGCTGGAGCTACAGGTCCAGCACCAAACCCCCTGCCAGTAGAGGGGGGCTGGAGCTACAGGTCCAGCACCAACCCCCTGCCAGTAGAGGGGGCCAGGAGCTACAGGTCCAGCACCAACCCCCTACCAGTAGAGAGGGGCTGGAGCTACAGGTCTAGCACCAACCCCCTGCCAGTAGAGGGCTGGAGCTTCAGGTCCAGCACCAACCCCATGCCAGTAGAGGGGGTGGCTGGAGCTACAGGTCCAGCAACAACCCCTGCCAGTAGAGAGGGGCTGGAGCTACAGGTCCAGCACCAACTCCATGCCAGTAGAGGGGGTTGGAGCTTCAGCTCCAGCACCATCCCCCTGCCAGTAGAGGGGGGGGGGGCTAGAGCTAAAGGTCTAGCACCAACCCCCTTCCAATAGAGGGAGGCTGGAACTGCAGGTCCAGCACCAACCCCCTGCCAGTAGAGGGAGGCTGGAGCTACAGGTCCATCATCAACTCCCTGCCAGTAGAGGGGGCCTGGAGCTACAGGTCCAGCACCAACCCCCTACCAGTAGAGAGGGGCTGGAGCTACAGGTCTAGCACCAACCTCCTGCCAGTAGAGGGCTGGAGCTTCAGGTCCAGCACCAACCCCCTGCCAGTAGAGGGGGGCTGGAGCTACAGGTCCAGCACCACCCCCTGCCAATAGAGGGAGGCTGGAGCTACAGGTCCAGCATAATGGGACTGACTGACCTCAGGTGATAATGGGGCTGACACTGACCACAGGTGATAATAGGGCTGACACTGACCACAGGTGATAATGGGGCTGACATTGTCCACAGGTGATAATAGGGCTGACACTGTCCACAGGTGATAATAGGGCTGACACTGATCACAGGTGATAATGGGGCTGACACTGATCACAGGTGATAATGGCGCTGACACTGATCACAGGTGATAATGGCGCTGACACTGACCACAGGTGATAATGGGGCTGACACTGTCCACAGGTGATAATGGGTTGACATTGTCCACAGGTGATAATGGGGCTGACACTGACCACAGGTGATAATGGGACTGACACTGACCACAGGTGATAATGGGGCTGACACTGCCCACAGGTGATAATGTGGCTGACACTGACCACAGGTGATAATGGGACTGACACTGACCACAGGTGATAATGGGGCTGACACTGTAAACAGGTGATAATGGGGCTGACACTGACCACAGGTGATAATGGGGCTGACACTGACCACAGGTGATAATGGGGCTGACACTGTCCACAGGTGATAATGGAGCTGACACTGACCACAGGTGATAATGGGGTAGACACTGACTACAGGTGATAATGGGGCTGACACTGACCACAGGTGATAATGGGACTGACACTGACCACAGGTGATAATGGGGCTGACACTGTCCACAGGTGATAATGTGGCTGACACTGACCACAGGTGATAATGGGACTGACACTGACCACAGGTGATAATGGGGCTGACACTGTCCACAGGTGATAATGGGGCTGACACTGACCACAGGTGATAATGGGGCTGACACTGACCACAGGTGATAATGGGGCTGACACTGTCCACAGGTGATAATGGGGCTGACACTGACCACAGGTGATAATGGGGTTGACACTGACTACAGGTGATAATGGGGCTGACACTGACCACAGGTGATAATGGGACTGACACTGACCACAGGTGATAATGGGGTTGACACTGACTACAGGTGATAATGGGGCTGACACTGACCACAGGTGATAATGGGACTGACACTGACCACAGGTGATAATGGGGCTGACACTGCCCACAGGTGATAATGTGGCTGACACTGACCACAGGTGATAATGGGGCTGACACTGACCACAGGTGATAATGGGACTGACACTGACCACAGGTGATAATGGGGCTGACACTGTCCACAGGTGATAATGGGGCTGACACTGACCACAGGTGATAATGGGGCTGACACTGTCCACAGGTGATAATGGGGCTGACACTGACCACAGGTGATAATGGCGCTGACACTGATCACAGGTGATAATGGTGTTGACACTGACCACAGGTGATAATGGGGCTGACACTGTCCACAGGTGATAATGGGGTTGACACTGACCACAGGTGATAATGGGGCTGACACTGACTACAGGTGATAATGGCGCTGACACTGTCCACAGGTAATAATGGCGCTGACACTGACCACAGGTGATAATGGGGTTGACACTGACCACAGGTGATAATGGGGCTGACACTGACCGTAGGTGATAATGGGGCTGACACTGACCACAGGTGATAATACGGCTGACACTGACCGTAGGTGATAATGGGGCTGACACTGACCATAGGTGATAATGGGGCTGACACTGACCACAGGTGATAATGGGGCTGACACTGTCCACAGGTGATAATGGGGCTGACACTGACCGTAGGTGATAATGGGGCTGACACTGACCACAGGTGATAATGGGGCTGACACTGACCACAGGTGATAATGGGGCTGACACTGTCCACAGGTGATAATGGGGCTGACACAGACCACAGGTGATAATGGCGCTGACACTGATCACAGGTGATAATGGGGCTGACAGTGTCCACAGGTGATAATGGGGCTGACACTGTCCACAGGTGATAATGGGGCTGACACTGTCCACAGGTCATAATAGGGCTGACACTGTCCACAGGTCATAATAGGGCTGACAGTGTCCACAGGTGATAATGGGGCTGACACTGACCACAGGTGATAATGGGGCTGACACTGACCATAGGTGATAATGGGGCTGACACTGTCCACAGGTTGAGGACCTCCGCAGGATGAGGGAGCCCGTCAAGAGGCTGATGGAGGCTGGCCGGGTGTTGGCCGTCCAGGAAGACCAAGATGGCCGCCGCTCCGCCAGGATAACTCTACAAGACGGACAGCTGTACCTCCACCCACTCCTGCGTCAGCCCACGCCCGCCCACGCCCACACCCTCCAGGTTACTTTATTACACCCACTAGTCTTACTGACATTACTGACTTATTGACTTATGATAACTTATATGATAACATTCTGTTTTACAGTTATCAGCATGATTTATTTCATTTTCTGCAGGAGAGTGAGGTTGTGGGCGTGCTGGAGCCCTCCTGCACCCTGGCGTTCCTTGACCTCGGGTGGGCGGGGTCAACAAGAGGGCGGGTCACCATCCGGCTGACCCCTGACACTCCGCTGGCCAGACAGTTTGTGTTGTTGTGTACGGGCCAGCGGGGCCACCCCTACCGCAACACTAAACTGTTGGGGGCGTGGTACAAGGGTGAACCGGGGGAGTGTGTGGTGGGTGGAGACTAGGAGAGTAATGATGGTAAGGGAGGAGCCCCACTGCTGCCTGACCTCCAGGGGCAGTACCGGAGGTCAGACCGGGCAGGAGCTGTGTTGTGCTGTAGTGAGCTGTATGGTCCCAGGAGTGCCCAGTTCGTCATCACCACCAGGGACGACCAGAGTGGTCACCAGTGGCAAGATGTCTTGGGTGATGTGGTGAGCGGTCTGGATGTGGTGAGGGCAGCAGTCAACCACAGTGACATTAGGGAGGTGACTGTGGTGGACTGTGGTGTTGTGCTGCCACTCTAGTTCACTGTACCACCCCCCATCACTACTGTGGTGTTGTGCTGCCACTCTAGTTCACTGTACTATCACCATCACTACTGTGGTGTTGTGCTGCCACTCTACCACTCTAGTTCACTCTACCACCACCATCACTACTGTGGTGTTGTGCTGCCACTCTAGTTCACTGTACCACAACCATCACTACTGTGGTGTTGTGCTGCCACTCTAGTTCACTGTACCATCACCATCACTACTGTGGTGTTGTGCTGCCACTCTAGTTCACTGTACCATCACCATCACTACTGTGGTGTTGTGCTGCCACTCTAGTTCTCTGTACCACCACCATCACTACTGTGGTGGTGTGCTGCAACTCTAATTCACTGTACCCCCACTATCACTACTGTGTTGTGCTCCCACTCTAGTTCACTGTACCACCACTACTGTGGTGTTGTACTGCCACTCTAGTTCACTGTACTCCCACTATCACTACTGTGTTGTGCTCCCACTCTAGTTCACTGTACCACCACTACTGTGGTGTTGTACTGCCACTCTAGTTCACTGTACCCCCACTATTACTACTGTGTTGTGCTCCCACTCTAGTTCACTGTACCATCACTACTGTGGTGTTGTACTGCCACTCTAGTTCACTGTACCACCACCATCATTACTGTGGTGTTGTGCTGCCACTCTAGTTCACTGTACCTCCACCACCATCAGTATTGTGGTGTTGTGCTGCCACTATAGTTCACTGTACCACCATCATCAATTCTGTGGTGCTGTGCTGCCACTATAGTTCACTATACCATCACTATCACCATCACTACTGTGGTGTTGTGCTGCCACTCTAGTTCACTGTACCACCACTATCACTACTGTGGTGTTGTGCTGCCACTCTAGTTCACTGTACCACCACCATCACTACTGTGGTGTTGTGCTGCCACTCTAGTTCACTGTACCACCACCATCACTTCTGTGGTGTTGTGCTGCCACTCTAGTTCACAGTACCACCACCATCACTACTGTGGTGTTGTGCTGCCACTCTAGTTCACTGTACCACCACCATCACTACTGAGGTGTTGTGCTGCCACTCTAGTTCACTGTACCACCACCATCACTACTGTGGTGTTGTGCTGCCAGTCTAGTTCACTGTGCCACCACCATCACTACTGTGGTGTTGTGATGCCACTCTAGTTCACTGTACCATCACCATCACTACTGTGGTGTTGTGCTGCCACTCTTGTTCACTGTACCACCACCATCATTACTGTAGTGTTGTGCTGCCACTCTAGTTCACTGTACCACCACCATCACTACTGTGGTGTTGTGCTGCCACTCTAGTTTACTGTACCCCCACCGTCAGTACTGTGGTGTTGTGCTGCCACTCAAGTTCACTGTACCATCACTATCACTACTGTGGTGTTGTACTGCCACTCTAGTTCACTGTACCATCACTACTGTGGTGTTGTGCTGCCACTCTAGTTCACTGTACCTCCACCACCATCACTACTGTGGTGTTGTGCTGCCACTCTAGTTCACTG
The DNA here is from genome assembly GCF_040958095.1 of Procambarus clarkii. Classification (NCBI taxonomy): domain Eukaryota; kingdom Metazoa; phylum Arthropoda; class Malacostraca; order Decapoda; family Cambaridae; genus Procambarus; species Procambarus clarkii. The sequence continues at coordinate 26,571,329 of NC_091204.1, forward strand.
TACCACCACCATCACTTCTGCATCACCATGGACTGCGTGTTTTGATGCCAATGTATTTTAAGGACAGACCTTTATCACTATATCATCATAACTTCACTATCTTTGGTATTTAACACTTTGGTATTTATACTTTGGTATCATTCACGGCTGTATCACCATCAATGCTATATCTTCTCAGTACTGTAACCTATCATTGCTGTATCTCTATAGCTTCACTATCACCTCTATATATCACCATCACCTCAGGGCCCACACTTAGGGTCATATACTGACCATGTTAAATAACAAATTGTTGGTGTCTCCATATGACAGCTGTTGTCACTGTTATATCACCAACAGCTCACTATCACATAACAATGTCACTGCTACGCCAACAAGCAATCAAGCAATGATAGTGATATAACAGTGAATGCAAGGAGGAAATCTATCAGTGTGAGGTGATAATGCGGTGAAAGAGAAACTTTTACCGCATTATCACCTCACACTGATAGATTTCCTCCTTGCATTCACTGTTATATCACTATCATTGCTACAGTACCACCACCGCACCATCACTACTATATCACCATCACTGTCATATCACCATCACCTCACTACCACTACAATACTACCATCACTTCACTATCACTCGGGTGTGTTGTGATATTATTATCTGGTCCTTGGTGTGTTGTGATATTACCATACTGGACCATGGTGTGTTGTGATATTACCATACTGGACCATGGTGTGTTGTGATATTACCATACTGGTCCATGGTGTGTTGTGATATTACCATACTGGACCATGGTGTGTTGTGATATTACCATACTGGTCCATGGTGTGTTGTGATATTACCATACTGGTCCATGGTGTGTTGTGATATTACCATACTGGACCATGGTGTGTTGTGATATTACCATACTGGTCCATGGTATATTGTGATATTACCATACTGGACCATGGTGTGTTGTGATATTACCATACTGGTCCATGGTGTATTGTGATATTACCATACTGGACCATGGTGTGTTGTGGTATTACCATACTGGTCCATGGTGTGTTGTGATATTACCATACTGGACCATGGTGTGTTGTGATATTACCATACTGGACCATGGTGTGTTGTGATATTACCATACTGGACCATGGTGTGTTGTGATATTACCATACTGGACCATGGTGTGTTGTGATATTACCATACTGGTCCATGGTGTGTTGTGATATTACCATACTGGTCCATGGTGTGTTGTGATATTACCATACTGGACCATGGTGTGTTGTGATATTACCATACTGGACCATGGTGTGTTGTGATATTACCATACTGGACCATGGTGTGTTGTGATATTACCATACTGGACCATGGTGTGTTGTGATATTACCATACTGGACCATGGTGTGTTGTGATATTACCATACTGGACCATGGTGTGTTGTGATATTACCATACTGGTCCATGGTGTGTTGTGATATTACCATACTGGTCCATGGTGTGTTGTGATATTACCATACTGGACCATGGTGTGTTGTGATATTACCATATTGGACCATGGTGTGTTGATATTACCATACTGGACCATGGTGTGTTGTGATATTACCATACTGGACCATGGTGTGTTGTGATATTACCATACTGGTCCATGGTGTGTTGTGATATTACCATACTGGTCCATGGTGTGTTGTGATATTACCATACTGGTCCATGGTGTGTTGTGATATTACCATACTGGACCATGGTGTGTTGGGATATTACCCTACTGGACCATGGTGTGTTGTGATATTACCATACTGGTCCATGGTGTGTTGTGATATTACCATACTGGTCCATGGTGTGTTGTGATATTTCCATATTGGACCATGATGTGTTGTGATATTACCATACTGGTCCATGGTGTGTTGTGTTATCACCATATGGGTGTGAGGTGGTGTTATGACCACACATACACCAGTATGATCATACTGTAGCTGGTGTATGATGTGCTCAAACTGTATAGTGATGTCTTGGCTGATTAGCCTAGTATCATGAATATTAATTTATGTAGGTATTCTCTTTTCGTCAACACACTAGAATTAAATGTGTATTGCCAATGTATGCCACATATATCTATGTATATTATATATCTGTACCATAAGTCCTTGCCATGTATTTGAGGATATATATTAGAAGTCTAGTGAATAGCAGTAGCCTAATGTCATGTAGCTCGAAAAACATCCATATATACTTATATTATGGAATGCTACATAATGCTGTATAGGAAATATTATGTGAACTGTTGGAGAATGTATAAATTTAGGTCTCGGATGTATTACTGTCATGTATACTGTGTAATTTCCCTTTCATTATTGTTCATTACATTGTCCTCTAACATTAAATTATATTTTGGCACTGGGAGATGTATACCTCATAAACATGGTTTTGATACACATGTTGTATATATATATATATATATATATATATATATATATATATATATATATATATATATATATATATATATATATATATATATATATATATATATACTTTATATTGTACTCTTGTATACTTATGTATAATGGCTGGCGGGCAGACGTCTTGAAATCCTCCCTTAACCCCTCCTCCCCTCTCCCGCCAGTGTTACCATGTCTTGCCAATATGAACTTTGTTCACATAATTTTATATCATGATATAATTTTTAATGTACTGAATTATTGATATGTATTATTATGTAAGGCTGTGTATATTAGTCTTTATTTTGTTGATATATGAATTAGAAGTTCTTGATCGAGATATGTCTGTATATGAGCTTGAGATATTTGAAAGAGAGGAGTCAGCTGACTCATAGAGGTGGATACAGTGTCGCTCCCGGCCAGCATGGCTCTGGGCGGTCACTCTTTGATTTTCTCAGTCGAGCACATGTGTTGCCGCTACGGTCCGGGTTTTGTGACCTTATTTGTGTCATTTGACTGCTAGGATATTTGTCATGTTGCAGTAATGTATACCATGGATGAATTCTACCATTGTGCATCCTTTATACCAGGTGATAGGTGCTGTTATATATCTTAGTGAGGTGGGTACCTGAGGATCTTAAGTGATGCCATTGTGCTGTATATGATATTGATTCCTCATACCTCATTTGTTAATGGTTGTGACACCACCACCACCCTGTATTGGTATTAGCAGCATAATAGGCGCTAGTGTCCCACTGCGCCACGATAGAGCCTGGCGTCAGCTAGTGCTGATTGTATGCAGTTTTGAGACCTGTTGATGATCATGCCCAGCTTTGAGAAGCTGGATAAATCATTGAGTGTGAGTTTATAGATTGTATTCTTTTTTTATGTTATGTTAATGCCCAGTAAACTGGAATATTTTTTGTTAGCCTTTCACTCCCCTTAACACTTATTGATATTTGGGCAGGCTATGGTTTTCCATTGGTGCTGTAGGTTACTCCTCCTTAACATATATATATATATATATATATATATATATATATATATATATATATATATATATATATATATATATATATATATATATATATATATATATATATATAATATATAGTGAGCTGCAGTAGGCTGCAGTGAGATCTATCAGCCAGGAAGCAGCCACCTTGCTGAAACCTCATCAGCTCGGGTTTGGGATTCCCCTAGGTTGTGAAGCTGCAGCACTTGCAGCACGGGCTTACATTGCTGATCTCCCGGACCAGAAGGCACTAGTAAAGCTTGACTTCACAAATGCTTTCAATCAAGTCAGACGAGACGCCGTCCTCAGGGCTGTACACAACCATTTCCGTCCCGTTTACCCGTTCATCCGATCGTGCTACAGTGGGGACTCTAAGCTTCTTTTTGGGGAGCATGAAATAAACTCCTGTGAAGGTGTCCAACAAGGTGACCCCTTAGCACCCCTCCTTTTCTGCCTAGCTATCAAAGAGGTCACTGATAGTCTGACAAGCGAGCTAAACATCTGGTACCTGGATGATGGCACTCTCGCTGGAACCCCGGATACCATTTTGGAGGATATAAGGAAAATCCAGGAGCAGGGAGCAGCCTTAGGCCTCATTCTCAATGCATCCAAATGTGAAATAGTCTCCCGCAACCCAGACATCACTGGGCAAATACAAAATGTTCTTCCAGACATTCTCGTTGTCGAACCACCGGACTGCACTCTCCTGGGTGCCCCCATTGGCCGACGAGCAATCGAGGAGGTCTTGGCTGCAAAAATCACTGATCTAAAGAGAATGTTGGACAGGATTGACAAGATTGATGCTCTCTTTCTCCTCACAAGATGCCTGTCTCTCCCTAAGTTGACCTACTTTCTGAGATGTTCTCCATCCTACAGCAGCCCTAAGTTAAATGTGTATGACACCCTTCTGAGGTCCATGCTGGTGAAAGTCCTGAACCTGCTATTGGACGACTCTCAGTGGGAGCAAGCAACCCTTCCTGTAAGACTCGGCAGCCTTGGTGTCCGCACAACCTCCCAAATTGCTCTACCAGCCTTCCTTTCCTCCTCCCATGCATCACACGACCTCGTCAGAGATATCTTACCTGCAACCCTGAGAGATTCAGCAGGAATACATGATCCTGCTTTCACTGAATGTTCAAATCAGTGGGATGTTCTTGCAGCCCCAGCAACCATTATAGAGCAAACAAAACAACACAAACAGTCCAGCTGGGACCACCCTCTAGTGGAAAAAGTAGCTGATGCCATGCTCAGCGCCGTAACATCAGACAAGGAGAAAGCCCGCCTCAGAGCAGTGCAAGCCCCCCATGCAGGAGACTTCCTCCTGGCAGTACCCATGTCAGCAATGGGCACGTGCCTAGATCCAGAATCCCTTCGTGTAGCAATGGCCCTCCACCTTGGTGCCCCAATTCACACCGAATACAAGTGTATTTGCAACAGGGTGGAAGCAGACCAATACGGACTGCATGCGTTGCATTGCGGAAGCACAAAGGGCTGGCATGCAAGACACAACGAGGTCAATGACATCATCAAGAGAAGCCTCGTCTCAGCTAGGTGCCCAGCGGAGAGAGAACCTCGCATCCTAGGGGTCCAAAACCCGGATTTCCCCGCACTTCGCCCTGATGGCATCACCATATACTCATGGAGGGAGAGTAGACAGTTGGTATGGGACTACACATGTTTATCCACCCTGGCTGACACCTATGTACACTTCGGAGCTCATCAAGCAGGTGGGGCGGCCAACCACAGGGAAACAGCAAAATCACTCAAGTACAGGCGACTGGAAGGTCAATACCTCTTTGTTCCCATAGCGTCTGAGACGCATGGCCCCTGGGGCAGGAGTGCCTTGGGATTTCTCAAGGAATTGGGTTCCAAGCTCATTGACGTCACCAGAGACCCAAGGGCTTCCAGTTTTTTGTTTCAGCACCTCAGTGCGGCGATCCAGAGGTGAAATGCTTGCTGCGTCCTCGGTTCTTGTCCGGAAGCGGAGGAGCTTCAAGAGATCCATAACCTTTAGGCATTTGTTTTGTATGTTTTGTAACCTTTAAATACACAATAAAGCAAAAAAAAAAAAAAAGGAAGGGGTTGGTAGGATTAAAGCACACAGAAACTGTATTGGAGGGGACCTACATTCCCTCTAATGCGTTATGTGTGGTTTCCTCCGAGGCTATGGGTCCCCCTTCTTCCAGCCAGAGGTGGTACTCCCTTCCATATATATATATATATATATATATATATATATATATATATATATATATATATATATATATATATATATATATATATATATATATATATATATATATATATATTCTCCTTCTGTGGTAGGAGAAGAAAATATCAAAGTGTTCAGTGAGGATCCACAAGGTCTTCTCTGAGTACTCTTTATTTTCTTCTCCGAGGCTATGGGTCCCTACACTTGCACCAGAGGTGGTACCCCTTCTAGGTATTTAAAAAAAAAATTATATATATATATATATATATATATATATATATATATATATATATATATATATATATATATATATATATATATATATATATATATATATATATATATATGTATGTATGTAGCAGTCTTTCTTGTAAACATATGTTGTTGAATATGTGAATATAACCGAAAAGGTAAGATTAATAATTCTAACACGAATTTTCTCAATATTGCTTATGTTTTTCTTCACTGTCGGTGGTAATAAACATATCAATTCTCCAAAATTAATTTTTTAATTGTCTGACGCCTGTACGTGTTTCGTAATGCTTATTACATTTTCAAAGACTTAATTTACACACGGACCCATCGAACTTATACTCATTTTGGGCGAGGTGATATGGTACAAACTTTTGGGTGAGGTGAGCAAACTTATGGCAAACACATGACAGAACACGGAACAATGGGTATAAATTGGTAATGAGGACTGCAGAAGGCCTATTGGCCTATACTTCCTCTTGTTGCTTCCATATAGGTTCGGGGTCTTGAAGTGGGTAGAATATAGTTGTGCATTAATTGGCTGTTGATTGGTGGTGTTGACTTTTTGATGTGTATTGCTTCACTGATGTCGAGCCGCCTGCTATCAGTGTATCTATCAATGATTTCTGTGTTGCATGTTAAGACTTCTCTGGTGATGGTCTGGTTGTGAGAAGAGATTATATGTTCCTTGATGAAGCCCTATTGCTTATGCATTGTTAATCGCCTGGAAAGAGATGCTGTTGTCTTGCCTATATACTGAGTTCTTTGGGGCTTACAGTCACCAAGTGGGCATTTAAAGGCATAGACGACGTTGGTCTCCTTTAAGGCGTTCTGCTTGGTATCTGGAGAGTTTTTCATGAGTAGATTGGCAGTTTTTTGGGTTTTATAATAAATTGTCAATTGTATTTTCTGATTTTTGTCTGTAGGGATAACATTCCTGTTACGACCCTGGGTTCTTCAGTGGAAACCAGAGGTCAAAATTGAGCTATTAAACATTCTTATAGTACAGTTGAGTGCATCACGAGCAGCAATTGTTTGTATCTTCCCTGCCAGACGTAAGACTATTCTTGTTTCTCAAAGAGCATTTAAAGACTGAACTGGGGGTTGATTATTAAATAATAACATAGGCACCAACTATGTTTAATAATACTCTAATCATTTGTAAAGTAAACCTGAGTAAACTTGGTATAGGGCCGCGGTACGATTAGTTGAGCAGTCTGCCGGCAACGAGATAGCTGGCGGGAGGCTGATCTGGACTGAAGAGGTCTTCTCTGGTTGCTGGCTGTGGTGAAAGGAACTCCCTCCTCTCCTTCCTCCTCGTTTCCTTATTTCTGTGTCTTGTTCAAGCTAAGCATATACTGTGTACATTACTCAATTTCTGGCATACTTATGTTCTATGTGTAGAGTAGTCTATTCTATGTGTAGTAGGTGTTTTTAGGGTTTATATTACTAGTTATTCAAAAGGGGGTCCCATTGGAACCACGTGGTCCCCTACCCTAAGCTGACTCTAACTTCAAGTTATTCAATAGTAGAGCTTTACCCTAGCTTGTGCTCAGTGTAAAACCTTGTATCCTGTTTATGTGGACCAAGGCTTTTAACGTAAGGTAGTGTGGTAAAGTTATTATTATTATTGTTATGGGTGTGAGTGTATATGGGGGGTTGTTAAGGGGTTAATAAATAAGTACATGAATTATAGGAGTATCCCTTCTTCCTGTGTGGGAGTGCATTGATCAACCCTTAGACTGACATATATGGTCTAGTAGCAAGGTATTATTACTGTGGATAGTTTATTTTGGGGGCCGGGCCTTTTAGCTCTCCCATATTTGATACTCTGTCTTCTAACTATCCTTACCCCTTAATAGTACCAATTCCCCATAGAAGCCCACCACAATATATTTTTATAACAATTCCTATCGACAATATCTTTCAGGACCCTTTCCTATGTTTTATGAGTCGTCGAAAAGAAGTTCCTGTAAAATAGTCTAATAGAGGGTACAAGTATTGTGTTGGTTGACTCTTCAGAGGTTGCATGGTGTTTCACCTTTTATTTATGATGTCTTCAACGAAACCGTTAGAGAAGCCATTGTTGACTACGACCTGCCTTACCCTACAGAGTTTTTCATCGACTTGCTTCCAACCTGAGCTGTGGCTGAGAGCACGGTTGACGTAAGCATTGACAACACTCCTCTTGTACCTGTCTGGGCAGTCACTCTTGGCATTGAGGCACATTCCTATGTTGGTTTCCTTCGTGTAGACTGCAGTGTGAAAGCCTCCACTCTTTTCCGTGACTGTTACATCCAGAAAGGGCAGCTTCCCATTATTCTCCATCTCGTAAGTCAAGCTCAACACAGATTTCTGCTCAAATGCCTCCTTCAGCTGCTGCAGACATCTGGCATCAGGTACCTGCGTAAAAATGTCAACATACCTGCAGTATATGGCGGGTTTCAAGCCCATGTCAACTAAGAGGCACCTTTCTTGAGCCCAGATGGGCACATGTATAAGCAAGTAGATGGGGTCGCCATGGGTTCCCTCCTAGGTGTCCTGTTTGCGAACTTCAACATGGGCACCATCGAGCAGAGGGTCTTAGTTGACATGGGTTTGAAACCAGCCATATACTGCTGGTATGTTGACGACATTTTTATGCAGGTACCTGATGGCAGATGTCTGCAGCAGCTGAAGAAGGATGAAACAGCTGGATGCTGTTTCCTCTTCCTCAGGTTTTGGTTTTGCCTTCTCCCCTCTTCTCCTTTTGACCTTTTGCCATTCTTGACTATTATTTCGAACATCTGTTTTGACGCCCGGATGTTTGGGGAGGAACACTCTCACTCAAAGAACTGTGGCACCCGACGTTGCGAGGGAGGGGACGCTTTTTAATGTCAATCCTCGCCTGTGTTGCTAAACCCGATCTCGATGGACTGACGGTTCTTAAGGTGATGATTGCGGGGTGTATACTCATGATGCACCCCTGGGGTGGGGGGCCCATCTTGTCGGGTATCCTATCCTCTAATTGTGGCTCCATGGTGGGTATGGGCGCTTATTCGTGAATGAAATTATTACCTGCTCATTTCTATGTCGCTGAATGATCTTTTTATAACTTCCCAGGCTCGTGGGGTGGGCGACCATGCAAGCCCCCGAATCAGACTATTAGAAGACTGGGCTCTGTAGCCTTTGCTACATTGGGCCCAGACTAAGCTACTCTTTTGACCCCTCCTACCTCAGTGAGAGGGTTGAGCCCCAAGACCCCCAGTGATGACCACCTCTTCACCTGGAGTGGCTCCTTCTCTCATTGTGACAACTGGGCCTCTTACCCCCCTCTTACTTGGGGTGCTTGGTGCCAACCCCCCCCCCCTCCCCTCACAACCACACTCGCACGATTCCTTCCAGTGCTAATATGTTCCACACCTTGTTTGGTTCTGCAACGTGGACTAAATACTTTGATCTCAACCATCTGGATTCTACACGGCCTGATGATTTCTCCTCCATAAACACCCCGTTGATTCAGTGGATACCTCTGTTACTTTTAACCCCACCCATACTGGTACAGGTGTCGAGGTGTTGAATAGAATAGGGTAGCAGCACATTGCGATGTATACCTAATCTTCTTAATAAAAAAAATCAGTAATAAAGATTTTAAATTATAGTTTGTATTATTACAAATACAGTACTGTATTATCCTTATTAAATCATGTTGACCATGGATCATTAGGATCTCATGTTGATATGTAATACAAGTCATATTTCTTTTGAACTGCTAATCCATGCTAATCATTCATTAAATTGTGCATTATGTCTCAATTTTTCACTTCCTTGGATATACTGTACAGTACAAAAAGATAGGATAAAAATAAACCAGTAATATTTCTTTCATTATATTTTTCATTTAAATAACTGCATCAATATTTTTACAGCTGACAGGATTTGTTTTCCCATACAGGTGCATTATTTGTTAAAAAAAAATTGGTTTATTGTTACACACAATGGTGCTACATAGCCTTCCCAGCTTGGTGCCTTCTTTTAATACTTACTGATTAAAAAATAAATAATAAATACATTTTATTCAGGAAAAGTACATACAGTTGATTTACAAACATAATGTTGGATTTATAGGCAGAGCTAGTACATACAATACCTAAAGCCACTAATACTCATAGCATTTCGGGCAAGGTGTGGGGGGAAAAAACACAGACTAAAACTTAATAGTAATCGGGATTAGGTATAAATTGTGTTGAAAGAAGGAATAAAAAATACAAAAAGGGGGTTAACATAGCATAAATCAACAATTGCACAATGTTGGTGAACAGCATTGTTTAAAAAATAGCAAGACATGGGTTGACATTTAGGAGGTAAGTTAGGTTACATGGAGTTAATTAGGCAGAACTTGGTTTAACTCTTAAACTGGTTGAGAGAGGTACAGCCATTGACATGATTCGGGAGGTCATTCCACATTCTGGGTCCCTTGATTTGTAGAGCACTTCTAGTTTAGTTACACACAGCCAAATTGAGTAACAGGAAGAGGTCTTGGACACAAATTTGTTCCATGCTAAATGTAGAGGAATCAGCTGAGTATTCCTCAAATAAAATAAGTTGCCTCAGCTTATAAGGTAAATAAAATAAGCATTTCTCAAATAAGTAGCTGCCTCACCTCACTGCCTTACTGCTACATAGCCTTCCCGGCATGGTGCCTTCATTTGATAATTACTTGTTCCACACCCAAATTGTATAACAGGAAGAGGTCTTGGACCCCTACTTCCCTCTCTCTTTTTTAATAATCTATATAGTCATAATTATAGCTTTAAGTATTCAATGAATAAAGTTTTTGACATTTTTACCCTTTTCCTTACCTAACATCATTTGTGCAGCATATTTTTATTTTATGTCTCACCCAGATTTAATTTCAAAATAAAACCAAACTAAATAAATTAGAAATGGGTATGTATAGCTAAGGTACACCCTTACTACTAGGTGAACAGGGGCATTTGGTGATAGTAAATGATCCCATCAGGCAGGGCTCATCACCTTCTCTCATATTTCATGTTCACCAGTGTTTATTTACTTAATAACTACTGGTATAATATCTTGCTATTATAAAACTAATTCTACTATCATCAAACACATATTTACTTCAAGTTTCAAGCAGAGAATGCATATATAACTAACACGAAGGACTACTCTTCACTAGATTCACCAGCTATAATATTTTGGTCATGTTCCAATATCATAAATCGATCCCAGTGTTATGTAGTAGAGAAAAAATGACTTATATCCAGTTTACGTAAAGCTACGAGTGGTCAAAACCACACTTAAATCCCGGAATGAACTTACGAAGGTTTTTCCACTTAGGGTAGCTAATTGAATACGGACGTAGCCGCCACGAAGGCGCTAAGACGGAAAACGCTCTTAGCTAAGAGGAAAAACCTTCGTAAGTACCTTCCTGAATCCGGCCCCAGGGAGCAAGGTCGAGTTAGAGTCCTTGAGGGTCTCTTCTCAGACTAGCCTCACCTGGTCCTGCTCCACGTTGATCGTTGGAATCTCCTCAATGATTTAACACTTTAAGGAACTCCTAGGGTCCTCATCACATTTATAGTTTGTGACTTATAGGCAACTCGGTGTTGAAGACACTTAATTAGAGCTGAAGGCTTGTGTAATATTTGCAGTATTCAGAAGTGGTTCAACGGAAACACCGCATAAAGCTTAACAGTAGATTATTTACTAACTTAACCACTAATACAAAGGGTGCTTGATTTACTTTGGATTGGCGTCAGCAAAGCTATATGGTTATATTAGCAAGTCTCTTGACGTCTGGCTAAACGACTCGTATCCACTCGTGGAGAAAAACCTAACCTAACACAGTTGACAGCCAATCATTAACACGGCAACCTAACTGCCGGTATGCAAAGGGATCACAAGACCCTTACCCTTAATCACTAGACCAACTAGAATCACTGATAGTACTGCTACGACTCTAGATCACATTTGGACCAACATAACCTCTCCGCTTACTTCAGGTATAATCACCGATAGCACTACAGACCATTACCCCACATTTCTCTTAACTAACATTATCAAACCACCTCTTGAGTCAAGGGAGTTAAGCTTTAGGCTGCACAATGAAACTGCTATAAACAATTTTATAACTGCTGCTGATAATGTCAACCGGGAGTCCGAGTTAGGTAACATAGAGGACATCAACCTAGCAGTGCAATCTTTTCTACAAACAACTCTTAGCCTTTATAACACCCACTGCCCTATGCTTACAAAAAGAATTACAAACAAAAGGCTTAACAATCCTTGGCTTACAAAGGGAATACTTAAATCCATTAACAAAAAACACGACCTTGAGAAGAAGTATAGGTTAGGAACCGTCTCCAAAGAATTCTCAAAGAATTACTCGTTATTGCTATCTAAAATAATTAGACGAGCCAAAACTAAATACTATGAAGATAAATTTACCCAAATAAAGAGCAACATTAAAAAAACTTGGAGCACAATTTCACAAATATTGGGATCAAAGAAGATTTTAAATAACAAACCAACACTCCTGTCCAATAACGTTGGTCAGCTTTCAGCCTCTGATTCTGCTACTGAGTTCAATAGGTTCTTCTCTTCCATTGGGTCATCCCTTGCAAATGATATTCCATCTTCCAGTACTGATGTTAAGGACTATCTTACAGGTAACTATCCACAGTCTCTGTACCTAAAGCCTACTAATTCCACTGATGTCAATGAGATAATCCTTTCCCTTAAAACCAAATCTAGTGCCCTCGAGGAGATACCAACTTTAATTTACAAAAAAGCCTCCAGATCTTTAGCCCCTGCTATTGCATTGCTCTTCAACAAGTCACTTGAACTCCAAACCTTTCCAGACATTCTAAAAAAAGCAAGAGTAACCCCTGTCCACAAATGTGGTGATCTCACAGATGTTAACAACTACAGACCTATATCAATCCTGCCTAACTTGTCAAAAATATTCGAAAAACTAATCTACAAGCAGCTTTACTCTTTTCTAGCCAAACACAATATACTTAGCTCTTGTCAATATGGCTTCAGACCCCAAAAAAAGCACTAACGATGCACTTATTAGTATGATTAACTTGATTCACGCAGCTCTTGATAAAAAGGAGTTCCCTGTTGGGTTATTTGTGGACCTGCGTAAGGCTTTTGTCACTGTCAACCACCAAAACCTTCTTCTTAAATTACATCATTATGGAGTCAGAGGACACTCCCTGCAATACCTCAAATCTTATCTTACTGACAGGCTCCAGTATGTTTCTGTGAATAATACAATTTCTCCCACCCTACCCATCAACATTGGTGTTCCTCAGGGCAGCATACTAGGCCCTCTCCTCTTTCTCATCTACATTAATGACCTTCCAAATGCCTCCCAACACCTCAAACCAATTCTATTTGCTGACGACACAACCTTCATTTACTCCAGTCCTGACCCCCTTGCTCTAAATGCCACAGTAAATACTGAGCTAGAGAAAGTCCATCTTTGGCTAACTGCCAACAAACTCACCCTTAACATTGACAAAACGTTATATATTCTGTTTGGCAATAAATCCTCCAATCAAATAAATCTCAAAATAAACAATACCCAAATTTGTAAAAAATTAGATGGCAAATTCCTTGGCGTTCTCATCGACCACAAGCTGAATTTCCAGGGACACATTCTAAATATATCAAAAAAAGTTTCAAAAACTGTTGGCATTCTTTCTAAGATCAGATATTATGTACCCCGCCCTGCCCTGGTGACTCTCTATTACTCCCTCATCTATCCATATCTCAACTATGGTATTTGTGCTTGGGGTTCTACTACCCAAAATCATTTACGTCCTCTAATTACTCAACACAAAGCTGCTATTAGGACAATATCCAACTCTAGCCCCAGACATCACTCGGTACCCCTACTCAAATCTCTGAATATGTTAGATATTAAGTCACTGCACATTCTCTCATGTGTATTATACATATATAAAACGCTGAACTGTAATGCCAATCCTGACCTCAAAAGATTCATTGAAGGTTGTAACAGAACCCATGAGCACCACACCAGAAATAAATACAGTTTTGATATTCCTAGAGTACGACTTAATCAAACTAGAAATGCTCTTCAAATCAAGGGACCCAGAATGTGGAATGATCTTCCCAACCATGTTAAAGACAGTACCTCTCTCAACCAGTTTAAGATAAAAACGAAGCACTACCTAATAAATTCCCTGTAACCTACCTTACCCCTCTGTTGTCAACCCATGTATGTTTTTTTTCAAAACAACGCCGTTTGAATGTAATTGTCTGTAATAATTTGTAATTGCATTTGTGCTGCTTTTTCAGCCATGTTTCCCCCTCTTTTACCTCTATTTTTATTTGTTCTCAACACATTTTATTCTTTTTACCCATTAGTATTAAGCTTTAGTCATTAATGTTTTTCCTGCCCGAAACGCTTTGCGTAATATTGGCTTTAGGCATTGTATGTACTAGCTCTATCTATTAATCCAACAAACTTTGTAAAATCTCTTTATGTATGTACCTTACCTAAATAAACATTTATTTATTTATTTTAAGAGTTCCAACCGGATACTCGGTAATGATGATATGCAATAAATCAACAAATACACTGTCAGTGGGACAGGCAATAACATGCACAATAATAATCACACAATAACTAAATGTGTGGTGTATGTGAAGCTCACATTCAACAGACGAGTGAAATGCCGTGATACCACACAGATAAACACGCATACACCGTCGATTCACCTATGACCTGTGACAGGTATGAGAAGGTGAGAACTGTGGTTGATCCCTCAGATCAACACAGACACAATAAAACAATGACAAAATCTGGTACTTACAGATAGGTACCTTTTCCTTACTCACTCACTCACTCAGGCACATTTATACAAGCACTCGTAGGTGGCCTGACAGCTGGCTTCGCTCGTAGACACGGAGGGTACTTGCAGTAGGGCGTGCTGTAAGCTTAACAGACGGACACCCGCACCTACACTCTGGCGCTGGCGATGAGTAAGGTGGTGACGTCACGTAGTAGTGAGGGCGGCGGGCGCCTCGAGGTAATGAGGTACTGGGGTACTGCGGTACACGCTCGTGGTGGCTGTGGTACCATGCAGGTACACTGTGGTAAAGTCACACACAGGTTACTTAGGCGGCGGTACTGCCTTAGTTCACTCTAAGTCACTCACAACGATCTTTGTCACCAGGGGTTACCTGATACCAGTCTGTTTCGCTCTGGAGATTTGTCACTTTAGGCTTCTGAATAATATATTCCCACTCTTGATTCTGGGCGAGTGTGTCATATAATCTTCAGACGCTGAGTTAACTTGACGGTGAGGCATAGACGGTGTTCTTCTATCTATTGTCCGTTAGATAGAACAGGACACGTCCTCTATGCAAGAGATCCCTCACAAGAATGGTTTTTCAAAGGGTGCCGGGCATCTCGTGGCACACAACACAAAAAGAGTTACTATTTGACCAATGGCATTGCAGCAAATGAGCGGGAACCAATCATATTAGCTCGTTCGATGAGCAGTAGCAGGAGTGACGTCATGAACACGTCACGACCACGTCATAGCTGTTATTGTTCATCGCGCCGGTTGACCCCAGAGGTCAGACGATCTGGCGTCTACCCTCTGTCTCTCACACGGGCACCAGCCATGTACTCACTGACCCTTTGGTGGCCAGTATGCTTAACTCCCTGTATCTACTTCCTGCCTGGACATACGGCGGCCTCCGTGTTATGAAAGTGTTCCTGGTTAAGTGGGCATTCTGGAGATACCCAACATGCCAGGTTACTATCCAGGGTTAACAGAAATAGGACCTTGTGCACAAGATCGGTGCACTGTGCACAGCAATGAGCCATTCCAGTCAGCTGTGGGAGAATCTTGAGAGACACTCTCACAACACCCCCCCCCCCCCCCCAACAAAGATCGAGCCCACATAGTGGCGCTCGTTCAGACCTCACACCGCTGACGCACGTGCACAGTGCTGAGTGCACGTGGCGCGGCTGGGTCTAGCAGACCCCCGTCTTCTATACAGCTAGGCGAGGCGGGTCCTCGTCTAGACTATTCTCTGAAGTGAGGAATTTCTTCAGTCACCGGGTCACATGTGGCTATCTTGTCAGGTCTTGAGCAGGCACTGTGGTCTGACGGAGCTTCAGGTCTGGGTCGGCTCAACGCCTCGAAACCCTGAGTGGCGCTAGTCTGTCCACTGCCTCTCTCCACCTGTGTCATGCCTGAAACATCAGAGACACACTGGGAACCAGTGTCCGCTGATTCGCGTTGCATTTCCTCGCTCATGTCTCCCTCGCTCGACGTCTCGTTAATCACCCCTGACCTACTCAAACCAGTCAGCACCAACGTTGTCGGCTCCCTTTATGTAAACCACGCGGAATGTGAACTGTTGAAGGAACAACACCCAGCGCATTATTCTAGGGTTTGCGTTTTTAAGCGTACCGATGTGGCTGAGGGGTTCGTGATCTACTGGAAACGTGAAACGCTTACCATAGAGAAACTGGTAGAATTTCCTTACTCCCACGACAGCAGCAAGGAGTTCCTTTTCTACAGTGGAGTACTTCTGCTCAGCATCGCTCAATTTACGACTGGAGTACGCAGCTGGCCAGATTTCACCGTCGTACTCTTGCATGAGTACAGCACCAATACCTGTATTTGAGGCATCTGTCCGTAGGATGTACTCCCTGGTAGAATCTGGTAGTCTAAGGATGGGTGCTTCAGTCAGCTTCTTCTTGAGCGTCGAGAATGCTGAGTTCTCCATTTCTGTCCAACGTACTCTAACAGGTGCATTCTTCTTGGTAAGATTAGTTAGCGGAGTTGCTATGGACGTGAAATTGGGAATGAAAGTTCTGTAGTACCCTGCAAGTCCCAGGAATGACTTAACCTGAGTCTTGGTGGCGGGTGGAGCGGCTTCACTGATCTTGGTGATCTTCTCAGGCAGCGGCCTGGTGAACCCTCCCCCTATCACGTGACCAAGGTACCTGACCTTCTTGCACCCCAACTCACACTTAGTGGGTTTTGCAACCATTCCTACTTCTTGTAGTCTTGCCAACACCTGCCTTAGCAAGGTCAGATGTTCTTCCCACGTAGCAGAGTGGATGAGCACATCGTCCACGAAAACTTCTACTCCAGTAATTCCCCCCAAGACCTTGTGCATAGTTCTGTTGAACACGGCCGGGGCGTTCATCAGTCCAAACGGAAGAACTGTGAACTGGAAGAGACCTTCGCTAGTCATGAAGGCAGTGCAGCGCTTACTGTCTTCATCTAATGGAACCTGCCAAAATCCTTTTGTCAGATCGAGCTTGGAGAAATAGCAACTGGAAGCTAACCTCGAGAAGATCTCATTTTGATTGAACATTGGTTCAGCATCAAACTCTTATGATGGAGTTCAACTTCCTGAAGTCGAGGCAGATGCGCACACCTCCCCCAGGCTTCTTCACTAACACCATCGGGCTTGAGTACGGTGAGGTCGACTTCTCTATTACTCCCGCATTAATCACAGATGCCAGTTCTTCTCTCACCTGTGGTACAAGGTGATGAGGAACAGGGTATAGTTTTGTTCGCACTGCTTGCTGCTCTAGCAAAGGTATGCGGTAACCCTCTACCTTCGCTACCTTAGTGATGTCAGAGAGTACCTCCTTGTACTCTGCTACCAGTCGAGTAACCTGGTCGACTTGATCTTCAGACAGCTGATCATCGAAATAACGTGTTGTGAGAATTTCAACATATACAACTAGATTTTTTCAAAACTCAATACATCTCACATCTGTGTTGCAACACTCGCAACATGTGTGCATTCGTCTTATGTCTATGTATTTTTGTTTCTCTATATGTAGACTTTCATTTCCATCAAGGTTGTCATTCAGTAATCTTTTCTCTCCAGTTTCAATAAAGAAATATAATAAAAAGTGTGTTCAATGCCGTAACTTGTTGAAAGGTATTGACCATAATGACCTTAAAACTGGTGAGAACAACTGTGTACACTTCAGTTTGCTTAAATTTATTAGATCTGTGCTGCTTATAAAATACATTTGTGTTCGATCCCCGATGGTCCAAGTGCTTGGGCACGAAGTACAAGGGCCTGACAGCTGAGCGGACAGAGGTTCGGATTCGTAGTCCTGAGGTTCCAGGTTCGAGCCCCGGAGGAGGCGGAAACAAATGGGCAGAGGTTTTCTTTCACCCTGATGACCCTGTTATCCAGGCCTGGTCGAGGACCGGGCCGCGGGGACGCTGAGCCCCGAAATCATCTCAAAATAACCTCACGATTGCACATCCATCCTGTGAAGTAACACTCACAACACCTCATTCCTGTGTTGCAACACTCACAACACCTCATTCCTGTGTTGCAACACTCACAACACCTCATTCCTGTGTTGCAACACTCACAACACCTCATTCCTGTGTTGCAACACTCACAACACCTCATTCCTGTGTTGCAACACTCACAACACCTCATTCCTGTGTTGCAACACTCACAACACCTCATTACTGTGTTGCAACACTCACAACACCTCATTCCTGTGTTGCAACACTCACAACACCTCATTACTGTGTTGCAACACTCACAACACCTCATTACTGTGTTGCATATTATATATATATATATATTATATATATATAATATATATATATATATATATATATATATAGTAAGTTTGTCATCAAAAATTCTTTTCTCTCCTGAATCAATAAAGAATTATAGCAAAAAATATGTTGAAATGAATTTACCATAATTACCTTGACTATTGCTATAATAAACAATTTAGTGAATACACGTAATTTATATGTCATTAAGAACCAATTTACAAGGTCTTCAATGTAGGAAGATAACTTCATGAAAATCTTTTGACAAAGTTTAGGGCAAGAATTTGAAACTTATAATTTGAAACACATTATAAAGTCATGTTCCACAGATCTGTTTTTGTTCTGGGTTTTAAACACTTCTCGTCAACTGAAAGAAAAATCTTAATCAAATCTATTCGTCAACTATACTAATGTATCCCTTTTCTCTCTTATCATTCAACTGCGATTCCTACCTTGCCATCATTACTAAAACCAACTTGAACACTACAAAATAAGCTTAATGAATCAGTAATACTTTAGCTTTAAACAAGATGCAAGACTGATTATTAGAGTGAGAACATCTAAGGCAGCACATCCAGGTGATCACGTCTAGGTGAGTACATCTAGATGAACATCTATGCCTATAAACAGCTTTGGCAAAAACTAATATTTTATTAGATAAATACCAAGTTCAATTACTAACTGATAAACCTTAAAGAACTGGTGAGAACAACTGTGTACACTTCAGTTTGCTTAAATTTATTAGATCTGTGCTGCTGATAAAATACGTCTTGTGTTCGATCCCCGATGGTCCCAGTGCTTGGGCACCGTTACTCCACTCCGTCCTCTCGCTTCTTGCAGTCCGCGTTCGATCCCCGCTGGTCCAAGTGGCAGCTTTCCATTCCTTCACTTCGTCCTTATATATCCCAGATGATCTTAATATCCCTTCCAAGTGCTGTATAATCATACTGGCCTAGTACTTTCACCTCATAATTACCTTACCTTACCTCGCTTCCTCAGAGACTTTTCCTTCCCGACTTTCTCCTTCACACGCCTCAGTTGTCAGTTGATGATGTATGATGAAGTGGATGAATGTATGACTGTTGAGTTCTTCATTAAGCAGGAAGAGTCGTGGCCAGACTGGGAGGTCGGACCCGGTGTTCACGCGGTCACCAGTTGGACCCGGTGTTCACGCGGTCACCAGTTGGACCCGGTGTTCACGCGGTCACCAGTTGGACCCGGTGTTCACGCGGTCACCAGTTGGACCTGGTGTTCACGCGGTCACCAGTTGGACCCGGTGTTCACGCGGTCACCAGTTGGACCCGGTGTTCACGCGGTCACCAGTTGGACCCGGTGTTCACGCGGTCACCAGTTGGACCCGGTGTTCACGCGGTCACCAGTTGGACCCGGTGTTCACGCGGTCACCAGTTGGACCCGGTGTTCATGCTGTCCGACCCCGTGAACACCAGGGTGTTCAGGGTGTTAACACCGGGGTGTTCAGGGTGTTAACACCGGGGTGTTCAGGGTGTTAACACCGGGGTGTTCAGGGTGTTAACACCGGGGTGTTCAGGGTGTTAACACCGGGGTGTTCAGGGTGTTAACACCGGGGTGTTCAGGGTGTTAACACCGAGGTGTTCATGGTGTTAACACCGGGGTGTTCAGGGTGTTAACACCGGGGGTGTTCAGGGTGTTAACACCGGGGGTGTTCACGGTGTTAACACCGGGGTGTTCAGGGTGTTAACACCGGGGTGTTCAGGGTGTTAACACCGGGGGTGTTCACGGTGTTAACACTGGGGTGTTCAGGGTGTTAACACCGGGGTGTTCAGGGTGTTAACACCGGGGTGTTCAGGGTGTTAACACCGGGGTGTTCAGGGTGTTAACACCGGGGGTGTTCAGGGTGTTAACACCGGGGGTGTTCACGGTGTTAACACCGGGGTGTTCAGGGTGTTAACACCGGGGTGTTCAGGGTGTTAACACCGGGGGTGTTCACGGTGTTAACACCGGGGTGTTCAGGGTGTTAACACCGGGGTGTTCAGGGTGTTAACACCAGGGTGTTAACACCGGGGTGTTCAGGGTGTTAACACCGGGGTGTTCAGGGTGTTAACGCCGGGGTGTTCAGGGTGTTAACACCGGGGTATTCAGGGTGTTAACACCGGGGTGTTCAGGGTGTTAACACCGGGGGTGTTCACGGTGTTAACACCGGGGTGTTGAGGGTGTTAACACCGGGGTGTTCAGGGTGTCAACACCGGGGTGTTCAGGGTGTTAACACCGCGGTGTTAACACTGGGGTGTTCAGGGTGTTAACACCGGGGGTGTTCAGGGTGTTAACACTGGGGTGTTAACACTGGGGTGTTCAAGGTGTTAACACTGGGGTGTTCAGGGTGTTAACAATGGGGTGTTCAGGGTGTTAACACTGGGGTGTTCAGGGTGTTAACACCGGGGTGTTCAGGGTGTTAACACCGGGGTGTTCAGGGTGTTAACACCGGGGTGTTCAGGGTGTCAACACTGGGGTGTTCAGGGTGTTAACACCGGGGTGTTCAGGGTGTTAACACCGGGGTGTTCAGGGTGTCAACACCGGGGTGTTCATTGTGTTAACACCGGGGTGTTAACACTGGGGTGTTCAGGGTGTCAACACTGGGGTGTTCAGGGTGTTAACACCGGGGGTGTTCAGGGTGTTAACACTGGGGTGTTAACACTGGGGTGTTCAGGGTGTTAACACTGGGGTATTCAGGGTGTTAACACTGGGGTGTTCAGGGTGTTAACACTGGGGTGTTAACACCGGGGTGTTCAGGGTGTTAACACCGGGGTGTTCAGGGTGTTAACACCGGGGTGTTCAGGGTGTTAACACCAGGGTGTTCGGGGTGTTAACACCGGGGTGTTCAGGGTGTTACCACCGGGGTGTTCAGGGTGTTCGGGGTGTTAACACCAGGGTGTTCAGGGTGTTAACACCGGGGTGTTCAGGGTGTTAACACCGGGGTGTTCAGGGTGTTAACACCGGGGTGTTAACACCGGGGGTGTTCAGGGTGTTATTACCGGGGTGTTAACACTGGGGTGTTCAGGGTGTTAACATTGGGGTGTTCAGGGTGTTAACACTGGGGTGTTCAGGGTGTTAACACTGGGGTGTTCAGGGTGTTAACACCGGGGTGTTCAGGGTGTTAACACCGGGGTGTTCAGGGTGTTAACACTGGGGTGTTCAGGGTGTTAACACCGGGGTGTTCAGGGTGTTAACACCGGGGTGTTCAGGGTGTTAACACCAGGGTGTTTGGGGTGTTAACACCAGGATGTTCAGGGTGTTAACACCGGGGTGTTCAGGGTGTTAACACCGGGGTGTTCAGGGTGTTAACACCGGGGTGTTCAGGGTGTTAACACCGGGGTGTTCAGGGTGTTAACACCGGGGTGTTCAGGGTGTTAACACCGGGGTGTTCGGGGTGTTAACACCTGGGTGTTCAGGGTGTTAACACCGGGGTGTTCAGGGTGTTAACACCGGGGTGTTCAGGGTGTTAACACCGGGGTGTTCAGGGTGTTAACACCGGGGTGTTCAGGGTGTTAACACCGGGGTGTTCAGGGTGTTAACACCAGGGTGTTCAGGGTGTTAACACCGGGGTGTTCAGGGTGTTAACACCGGGGTGTTCAGGGTGTTAACACCGGGGTGTTCAGGGTGTTAACACCGGGGTGTTCGGGGTGTTAACACCTGGGTGTTCAGGGTGTTAACACCGGGGTGTTCAGGGTGTTAACACCGGGGTGTTCAGGGTGTTAACACCGGGGTGTTCAGGGTGTTAACACCGGGGTGTTCAGGGTGTTAACACCGGGGTGTTCAGGGTGTTAACACCGGGGTGTTCGGGGTGTTAACTGCCGAGAGTTCGAACTCTCGGTTTAGTCTGTGTTTCAACACTTCATTCCTGTGATGTAACACTCATAACACTTCATTCCTGTGATGTAACACTCACAACACTTCATTCCTGTGATGTAACACTCACAACACTTCATTCCTGTGATGTAACACTCACAACACTTCATTCCTGTGATGTAACACTCACAACACTTCATTCCTGTGATGTAACACTCACAACACTTCATTCCTGTGATGTAACACTCACAACACTTCATTCCTGTGATGCAACACTCACAACACTTCATTCCTGTGATGTAACACTCACAACACTTCATTCCTGTGATGTAACACTCACAACACTTCATTCCTGTGATGCAACACTCACAACACTTCATTCCTGTGATGTAACACTCACAACACTTCATTCCTGTGTTGTAACACTCATAACACTTCATTCCTGTGATGTAACACTCATAACACTTCATTCCTGTGATGTAACACTCATAACACTTCATTCCTGTGATGTAACACTCACAACACTTCATTCCTGTGATGTAACACTCACAACACTTCATTCCTGTGATGTAACACTCACAACACTTCATTCCTGTGATGTAACACTCACAACACTTCATTCCTGTGATGTAACACTCACAACACTTCATTCCTGTGATGTAACACTCACAACACTTCATTCCTGTGATGTAACACTCACAACACTTCATTCCTGTGATGCAACACTCATAACACTTCATTCCTGTCATGTAATATTCACAACACTTCATTCCTGTGATGTAACACTCACAACACTTCATTCCTGTGATGTAACACTCATAACACTTCATTCCTGTGATGTAACACTCATAACACTTCATTCCTGTGTTGCAACACTCACAACACTTCATTCCTGTGTTGTAACACTCACAACACTTCATTCCTGTGATGCAACACTCATAACACTGCATTCCTGTGATGTAACACTCACAACACTTCATTCCTGTGATGTAACACTCATAACACTTCATTCCTGTGATGTAACACTCATAACACGGTATTCCTTTACACTGCAACACTCACATATGCACTCGTGTTATGTCTGTGTATTTTTCCTTCTCTATATATGGACTGTCATTTACAGCAAGGTTGTCATTCAGGATTCTTTCCTCTCTAGCATCAGTAAAGAAATATAACGAAAAATATGTTAAATGCCGTAACATATTGAAAGAAATTGACCATAATTACCTCAACTATAACTTTAATAACAATCCCCGTGGCGCAGTGGTTGTTTTTGCACTCACAAAATTGATAAATTTTGCTCAACACTCACAACAAGTTCTGTTTTGCAACACTCGCAACACCTCCTTCTTGTGTCCCAACACTTATAACTTCTTATTTCAGTGTTGCAAGTCTCTCAACACCTTATTCCTGTGTTGCAACATCCAAAACATGCCGTTCCTGAGCGTTGCAACACTAACAACATGTCTGTGTGCGTTCGTTTTAAATCTGTGTATTTTGGATATGAATATGACAAGTTTTAACTTCAGTCAGGTTTTCATTCACGATTCTTTAACTTCTTGAGTCAATAAAGTTATGAAATCAAAAACATTTTAACTGTCGCAAGATATTGACAGCAACAGGATAATTACCTTCACGAATACTATAATATTACCATAATTACCTGAACTATTACTATAATATTACCATAATTACCTGAACTATTACTATAATATTACCATAATTACCTGAACTATTACTATAATATTACCATAATTACCTGAACTATTACTATAATATTACCATAATTACCTGAACTATTACTATAATATTACCATAATTACCTGAACTATTACTATAATATTACCATAATTACCTGAACTATTACTATAATATTACCATAATTACCTGAACTATTACTATAATATTACCATAATTACCTGAACTATTACTATAATATTACCATAATTACCTGAACTATTACTATAATATTACCATAATTACCTGAACTATTACTATAATATTACCATAATTACCTGAACTATTACTATAATATTACCATAATTACCTGAACTATTACTATAATATTACCATAATTACCTGAACTATTACTATAATATTACCATAATTACCTGAACTATTACTATAATATTACCATAATTACCTGAACTATTACTATAATATTACCATAATTACCTGAACGATTACTATAATATTACCATAATTACCTGAACAATTACTATAATATTACCATAATTACCTGAACGATTACTATAATATTACCATAATTACCTGAACGATTACTATAATATTACCATAATTACCTGAACTATTACTATAATATTACCATAATTACCTGAACGATTACTATAATATTACCATAATTACCTGAACTATTACTATAATATTACCATAATTACCTGAACTATTACTATAATATTACCATCATTACCTGAACTATTACTATAATATTACGATAATTACCTGAACTATTACTATAATATTACCATAATTACCTGAACTATTACTATAATATTACCATAATTACCTGAACTATTACTATAATATTACCATAATTACTTGTTTGCTCATAAACAACCAATGTAAACATATTTTTTGTTGATTAAATAAATACAAAGTAGAATATCTCCTGGTTGAATATTTGTTTACATTAATAAATTTGAGAAAATAACTTCAAATTGTTCGCTTTGTTTAACTTTATTGAGATCTATGATGTCTATAAAGTATGTTTTCTGTTCGATCCCCGATGGTGCAAGTGGTTGGGCACCGTTTTTCCACTCCATACTTTTGATTCTTGCAGGGTCGACGTTCGATCCCCGATGGTGCAAGTGGTTTAGCACCGTTCCTTCACTCCGTCCTCACATCCCAGCCCATCCTAATGTCCCTTCCAAGTGTTATATATTCATACTGGCCTGGCGCTTTCACCTCATCATTTCCTTACCTTACCTTACATCCTCTTCTCATAAAGATTAATTTTCCTTCCCGACTTTCTCCTTCACATGCCTCAATTGTCAGTTAATGATGTATGATGAAGTGGATGAATGTATGACTGTTGAGTTCTTCATTAAGCAGGAAGAGTCGTGGCCAGACTGGGAGGTCGGACCCGGTGTTCACGCGGTCACCAGTTCCAACCAGACAAATCCTCATCTGCTACGTAACATTGCACAGATGCATATAGAAGCAAACATGGCATCCGACAGCTTCACTTACTTCACAGATGGATCAGTAGACCAGCAGGGACAAGAAACCGGAGCTGCAGTTAAAGCAGGAAACTGTAAATAGTTGGAGGCTCTCAAATGGGTGTTCGACTTTACAAACAGAGATGCTAGCCATTCAAAAGGCTTTGGAACATGCTCTTGCTGAACACCGACAACATGTTATCATACATACAGATTCGAGAACCGCCATTGAAACCTTGCAACATGAACACATATGTGATAACATCCATCTGATCACAAATGTCTTATCATTCATGCAAACACTCAAACGACAAGGCCGACGGGTACTTATCAACTGGGTGCCAAGTCATGTGGGAATAATAGGAAATGACATTGCAGACGAAGCTGCAAAACTTGCTACTAAGAGGAGAAATGTAGACATTTACATACCACAGAGTCTATCACAGATTAAGAAAGTAATTAGAAACAGAGCAATGCAAAAGATGTACAGTGACCACAACACAGCAGTTGCAACATCAGGATCTGTGGGTTGGTACAAGAATTCAACCAACTACGAACCACTTAGTTTGATGAAAGGGAGCAGTAGAACAACAGAAGTGCACTTACATCGCATCAGGCTTGGATACCCATGTGCATGGGAAATAGGCTTACAGGTTCCAGAAGATGAGAGGAAATGTCAGCACTGTTGAGAAATGCCCGACAGACCACTGGAACATTATCTAACACAGTGCACAGTTACAAACCCATTAAGATTTCAACTTAAGATTCAACAGAGCAGAAGAAGTTGTTAAACACATATGACAAAATCTTACTGAAGCGACCATACGAGTCATAAATACTCATACTCCGCCCAAGTAAAACAGAAACAAGCAACACTTAGTGGGCCAGCCAGAGGCTTAGGGCCCGCGCAGGAATATCCCTGAAAAAAAAAAAAAAAAAAAAAAAAAAAAAAAAAAAAAAAAAAAAAAAAAAAACAGTTCCAACTCTCAGTGGCTGACATTTCCTTTTTTCATTTAGTTACATAATAATTCAGTTTTAATTATTTATTCGCAATTTTCATTTATATAATCACATTTTAAATGTTCAATCTCGTTACGTTTGTCAATTACAGCAACTTTATTATATATGTTAAATAACATTTTATTTAATCTAACATAGTTTGTTCATTCAGTCACATTTTATTTATTCATTTATTTTATATACATCTATTTAATCACTTGTTAGTTATTTTTTTTCTATCACCTTTTGTTTATTTATTCAATCGCTAACTTTTATAAAATTTACATATTTGCAATAAAACATTAATATCTGGCAAGAATACAACGTTAAACACTTGATGGCAATTTGAGTTGTGAGTGTTGCATCACAATAATTACACGATGACAGTTGCAAAATTGCAACGCTGTAAACTGTGCTTTGAGTGTTACAACACAGCAATGACGCGGTGTGAGTGTTGCAAGGCAATAACCTGTTGTTACAGTTACAACATAAATAATGTGTTCTGAATGTTGCAGTACTTATAAATATAATTGTGTGTTGCAACATTGAAATAACGTGTTGTGATGTTGCAACAAAGAAATAATGTGTTGTATTGCAATGCCGGCATAATGTGTTGTATTACAATGCCGGCATAATGTGTTGTATTACAATGCCGGCATAATGTGTTGTATTACAATGCTGGCATAATGTGTTGTATTACAATGCCGGCATAATGTGTTGTATTACAATGCCGACATAATGTGTTGTATTACAATGCCGGCATAATGTGTTGTATTACAATGCCGGCATAATGTGTTGTATTACAATGCCGGCATAATGTGTTGTATTACAATGCCGGCATAATGTGTTGTATTACAATGCCGGCATAATGTGTTGTATTACAATGCTGGCATAATGTGTTGTATTACAATGCCGGCATAATGTGTTGTATTACAATGCCGGCATAATGTGTTGTATTACAATGCCGGCATAATGTGTTGAAACGTTACATTACAGTAATAACATGTTGTAACCCTCACAGTATGTTATTTATGAGTGGCCATCCTGGCTACGTATTGTTTTGTTGCTGTGGGAACCGACCTGTGAGATTTATATTTATTTAAATTATATGAATTTATATTTACGTTAATTCGTATACTTCGATAGCAATTTGTATAATGATAAGTGGACTGTATTTCTGCAATAATCTCATAATCTCACAAATCGATCCTCTACACATTAGGGGGGTTTATATTATTTATTGTCGGAAAATCCGACACCATTTAATAATCATACAGATAATAGCTGTATTGTATAAACAAGTTACTAATAGAAAACGTAACTTGTAGTGGAATTACCGTCTAAAGAAAACGGGATATCATCACTACATACTATTATAATTCACCATCTATTATGGTGGGAATTATTCTTAAATACATTAGTCTTTGGACTTTACCATCATAAAAACATCTCATATAAATTAACTTAATTATCAGTATTAAAGTAGAGTAAATGTGACCCTGCTATCACCTTTGGAAATCTGGACAATGTAAGCCAGGCGTCAGTGGGGAAGGAGGGCAGCCATTGTTGTGTCACATCCGAGACGCGTGGAGCAAATTCGGCTCCTATCATATCTGGACAATGTCGGCCAGGCGTCAATAGAGTGGAGTGTTAGACTCAGCCATTGTTGATACTAGACCAGAGGCTCACGGGAGCAAATTCGGCTCCTGTTAAATTTACTTGGACGTAGTGTTATGGAAACTAAAAGTGTACCATTATCAACACGCTGTCTACAAATTCAAGTTAAGTGTCTATCCGAAACCCGTTTATCATTCATTTATGGCCATTAATGTCAGGATATAGGGTGACCCGGTTAGATCACGAAATCGCCTCAACTAAAGGTAATTAAGCCAGGTCTTTAATGTTCCATGTACAGTTTTCTCTGAAATACTTGTCATATATAGAATCTGGCTTTACAGCTAGCGCCCTTTTGACAGGTCAAGACGAGGAAGCAAGGCTTTGTACATCAGTTACCTGGGTGATGAAAGCTACCTCAAAGAGGATAATTTGGTGTCTACACCCTAGTTATACCTGGTGGACTAGCCTGCTGTACTATAAGATAAGGAACCTTTTCAATGTATGTAGTCTAATTCTGTAGTTTGATTGGCTGCATATATATAAACTAATAAACCCCCCCTAATGTGTAGAGGATCGATTTGTGAGATTATGAGATTATCGCAGAAATACAGTCCACTTATCATTATACAAATTGCTATCGAAGTATATAAATTAACGTAAATATAAATTCTATATAAATTCATATAAATTAAATAAATATAAATCTCACAGGTCGGTTCCCACATTAATTGGTCATCTTCGAACCGGATGACGGATTATTTGATCCTTTGAACCCACATTTGGTCATCTTAGTACCGGATGAACCAGTTAACCAGTGGATTCATTAAATAAACTAGTGTAGTGTGATTTAAACAAAGCCAGTCAAAGACAGCGGCGAAGCCTCGTGGGAGCTCAGGAGCCCCCCCTCAACTGAGTTCAGCCTCATCAGCGGTTTCATGCACACCCACAGATATTTGGTGGCGTGTTATTTCGTGAAATGACAGCGCTAATATTGAAGCCAGCCAAAGTAGTGGCTGTGGTGTCGCGTGATTCTACAAATTTTGTGGAGTTTATTTCGCGAGGTCACTAATAATATTTAATACTTCTAGATAATATTAGAAGTTTCATAGAGGCTAATTAAGAGGCTATTATCAATAATTGTGTATATTATTTCTCCAAAATAGAGAATTATTTAATATATATTGCACTAGTGATCACAGTATAATATTTACTAATTGCCAACCCACAACAGGGTAGGATATTAACCATTGACTAGTTGAACTATTATCGTTCATCCTAGTCCCATTATTACCATAGTCAGTTGTACTATATTGATCAACCTAACACCATTAATGCATGGTCCAGACCCTATTTTGGGTGTAATTTTTATCAACTCGAGTTGAGTTGTATATATAATAATTTACTTATGATCATTACACCTTTGAGTGATTAATTAGTGTCTCTACCATCCTAGGGTGATATAGAAGAGCTAACCTAAAGGTACTTCCAGTGACACTGGTTTATCACTCAAATCATTAGTGTGTATGATTGTATATATATAATGTGTATTAATTTTAAGTGCTAACCTCTAGTAGAGGTAGGATTATTGCCTAGTGAGTGCATTTTACCCTAGGCTACCATTAGAGCTTGTTCAGTATTATGAGCAGCCCAAGTACAAGCCCCACAAGGCTTCACCAACGTGCCAATATGGATAATGCAGGGAGAATGAAAAGAACCCTTGCAGGTCTTAAAGGCCACTTAACAAGACAGATCAAGAAATGTGAAGATTTGTCACAACAATCTCAAGTTGATTATGCTGACCTGGAAAGCTATTATCAAGCAGCTGCAGGTAAATTTGAGCAAATCAAATGCCAAATGGATGTCCTTGTGGGGACAGACTACTACCATCAATTCATTGGTAGCCCTACTAAATATCAGGGCATAACCATGTTAAATTCTGCAGGAGGCAAATTACTCTCAGGCCCAGTATCAAGCCTGAGGAGACCTATGCCTGCAGATAAACAATACCAATAGAAATCTAAATTTGTCAGCAGATTATATTTCTCCAGTAGCATTACACTAAGGAGATTACAGCTGACTATACCAACAGAAGTTGATGTTAGTATCATCATTTGAAGCTGAAGATGAGTTCATGAGGCCTCAGTGGCAAATCAGTGAACAGTAGCCTAAAACAGCTACAAGTCACTGCGATCAATGTCACCGAACCCACTGCAGTCTCAGAACCATACTTTACTTTAATGATGAGCTATTCAATCTTCTGAATCAACTAACTAAATTAAACCCCAATAAATCTGATGACTGATTTGATACATTTATTATTTAATCAAGATGTATTCCATGGGCCTCAGTGTTTATATATCAGTGACCAGTTACCTGAAGAAACTTCAAGTTATATCTAATGTCACTGATCTCACTGCAGTCCCTGAATCATACTTGACTGTAGTACTTGATCACATTCAGTCTTCTGGGTTAAATAATATATAAGGCTTGAATATTAGCCTTTCAAGAGTTGATAGGGAAATGAAATCGCATTAGACTTCTAACCCCTACAACTCTAGTACGGGACATCCGTCCTGTACGAACAGACACACAAACGTATGATTACTAACTACTAACATCAAATTAATCTAATAATTCGAAGGAGGAGTATCGGTGTTCGTCTGTTCTAATTAGGACTTCGACCCGTGAGCAGCCCCTGGGGAATTATGTCGGAAAATCCGACACCATTTAATAATCATACAGATAATAGCTGTATTGTATAAACAAGTTACCCATAGAAAACGTAACTTGTAGTGGAATTACCGTCTAAAGAAAACGGGATATCATCACTACATACTATTATAATTCACCATCTATTATGGTAGGAATTATTCTTAAATACATTAGTCTTTGGACTTTACCATCATAAAAACATCTCATATAAATTAACTTAATTATCAGTATTAAAGTAGAGTAAATGTGACCCTTCTATCACCTTTGGAAATCTGGACAATGTAAGCCAGGCATCAGTGGGGAAGGAGGGCAGCCATTGTTGTGTCACATCCGAGACGCGTGGAGCAAATTCGGCTCCTATCATATCTGGACAATGTCGGCCAGGCGTCAATAGTGTGGAGTGTTAGACGCAGCCATTGTTGATACTAGACCAGAGGCTCACGGGAGCAAATTCGGCTCCTGTTAAATTTACTTGGACGTAGTGTTATGGAAACTAAAAGTGTACCATTATCAACACGCTGTCTACAAATTCAAGTTAAGTGTCTATCCGAAACGCGTTTATCATTCATTTATGGCCATTAATGTCAGGATATAGGGTGACCCGGTTAGATCACGAAATCGCCTCAACTAAAGGTAATTAAGCCAGGTCTTTAATGTTCCATGTACAGTTTTCTCTGAAATACTTGTCATATATAGAATCTGGCTTTACAGCTAGCGCCCTTTTGACAGGTCAAGACGAGGAAGCAAGGCTTTGTACATCAGTTACCTGGGTGATGAAAGCTACCTCAAAGAGGATAATTTGGTGTCTACACCCTAGTTATACCTGGTGGACTAGCCTGCTGTACTATAAGATAAGGAACCTCTTCAATGTATGTAGTTACTGTAGTTTGATTGGCTGCATACATATAAATATAAACCCCCCTAATGTGTAGAGGATCGATTTGTGAGATTGAGATTATTGCAGAAATACAGTCCACTTATCATTATACAAATTGCTATCGAAGTATATAAATTAACGTAAATATAAATTCATATAAATTAATAAATATAAATCTCACAGGTCGGTTCCCACATTTATATATATGCAGCCAATCAAACTACAGTATTAGACTACATACATTGAAGAGGTTCCTTATCTTATAGTACAGCAGGTTAGTCCACCAGGTATAACTAGGGTGTAGACACCACATTTTCCCTCTTTGAGGTAGCTTCCATCACCCTGGTAACTGATGCACAAAGCATGCTTCCTCATCTTGACCTGTCAAAAGGGCGCTAACTGTAAAGCCAGAATCCTATATATGACAGGTATATCAGAGAAAATACTGTACATGGAACAATGAAGACCTGGCTTAATTACCTTTAGTTTGAGGCTATGTCGTGCTCTAACCGGTCCACCCTACCCAATGACATTAATGGCCACTAATGATAGATAAACGGGTTTCGGAAAGAACACTTAACTTGAATTTGTTGACAGCGTGTTGAAGATGGTACACCTTTGGTTTCCATAACACTACGTCCAAGTAAAATTAACAGGAGCCGAATTTGCTCCCGTGCCTCTGGTCTCAGTATAAACAATGGCAATGTCTAACACTCCATACTACTGACGCTACTGGCCGACATTGTCCAGATATGATAGGAGCCAAATTTGCTCCACGCATCTCGGAGGTGACACAACAATGGCTGCCCCTCCTTCCTCACTGACGCCTGGCCTACATTGTCCAGATGTCAATAAGTGATAGAAGGGTCACATTTACTCTACTTTAATATTGATAATTAAGTTAATTTATATGAGATGTTTTATGATGGTAAAAGTCCAAAGACTAATGTATTTAAGAATAATTCCCACCATAATAGGTGGTGAATATAAAATAGTATGTGGTAATGATATTCCGTTTTCTATAGACGGTAATTCCACTACAAATTACGTTTTCTATGGGTTAACTTGTTTATACAATACAGCTATTATCTGTCTGATTATTAAATGGTGTCGGATTTTCCGACATAATTCCCCAGGGGCTGCTCACGGGTCGAAGTCCTATTAGAACAGACGAACACCGATACTCCTCCTTCGAATTATTAGATTAATTTGATGTTAGTAGTTAGTAATCACACATTTGTGCGTCTGTTCGTACAGGACGGATGTCCCGTACTAGAGTTGCAGGGGTTAGAAGTCTAATGCGATTTCATTTCCCTGTCAACTCTTGAAAGGCTAATATTCAAGCCTAATTACATATTATTTAACCCAGAAGACTGGATGTGATCAAGTACTACAGTCAAGTATGATTCAGGGACTGCAGTGAGATCAGTGACATTAGATATAACTTGAAGTTTCTTCAGGTAACTGGTCACTGATATATAAACACTGAGGCCCATGGAATACATCTTGATTAAATAATAAATGTATCAAATCAGTCATCAGATGTATTGGGGTTTAATTTAGTTAATTGATTCAGAAGATTGAATAGCTCATCATTAAAGTAAAGTATGGTTCTGAGACTGCAGTGGGTTCAGTGACATTGGTCGCAGTGACTTGTAGCTGTTTAGGCTACTGTTCACTGATTTGCCACTGAGGCCTCATGAACTCATCTTCAGCTTTAAATGATGATACTAACATCAACCTCTGTTGGTATAGTCAGCTGTAATCTCCTTAGTATAATGCTACTGGATAAATATAATCAGCTGACAAATTTAGATTTCTATTGGTATTGTTTATCTGCAGGCATAGGTCTCCTCAGGCTTGATACTGGGCCTGAGAGTAATTTACCTCCTGCAGAGTTTAACATGGTTATACCCTGATATTTAGTAGGGCTACCGATGAATCGATGACAATAGTCTGTCCCTACAAGGA
The DNA here is from genome assembly GCF_040958095.1 of Procambarus clarkii. NCBI lineage: Eukaryota > Metazoa > Arthropoda > Malacostraca > Decapoda > Cambaridae > Procambarus > Procambarus clarkii. The sequence continues at coordinate 26,605,001 of NC_091204.1, forward strand.
GACCGAAGTCGGTGAGGTGATCAGACTTAATATTATCTGCCAATTTTATTCCTCTATTTCTCAGGAATTTGGCTGTTGCTCTCAGACCTTGAACTTGTAGGTCTACTGGTATTTTGTCCACCACAATGGCTTGTACTCGACAGACGTACCTGTCTAAACGTACTGATGGTTGTACCACCTGGTAGACTTGAGGTCCTGCATCTGTTACAAACCCTGAGATATTGAATGACATCTGGGCTACAGGCCTTAATTGTAGTTCATCTGCCAACTTTTTAGTGACATATGTTCTCTGGGACCCTTGGTCAAACAACCCACGGGTATGGACCTTGGCCCTCTTATTCAGGATGGTAATTTGGGCAGTAGGCAAAGTCGTATTACCTTTAGACTTTGCCGATTGGACACTCTTTGTTGGTTGCACCTTGCAGTACTGTACTGAGGTGGGAATGCTATCTTCCACCTTGGGGTTTGGAGACGTTGTTTTGGTGTCTCTGCACAATGGTGCATGGTGCTGAACTTTGTTACACCTATTACAGGTGTGTAATTGGGTCTCACAGTCCTTGATGTTATGTTTCCTGAGGCACCTCGTGCAATGTTGCAAATCTTTGAGTCGCTCAACACGGGCGTCATTATCAGGAAAATTAGGGCAGTGGTACATTGAATGTTTCTCATTGCAGAACAAACATGTTCCATAGCTTCCAGTACCCTTTGGTGTCACGTTCTTGGGTGACACAGTAACTATAGGCTTGGAGGGTCCCACTGCATATACGCCCACACTGCCACTGTTCCACTTTGGTGTTGAATTATATTGTCTAGATTGATTTGGAGTACCTTTGGTACTCTGTGGTTTACTATTATTGGTTTCTGAGGGTTTACTTGGTGGTTTTAATTTGTCATGTGTTCGTAATTGATGAACTACTGACTTTAAACCTTCAGATATTTCATTCATGGATAAGATGCTTTTATTGTAATGAGCACTCATTTGTCTCAATATGTCCCTAGGTATTTTCTCCTGGACAATTATTTTCAAGACCCACTCAGCCCCGTTTGTATCTGCTGTCAGGCTGAGGGCATTGATCAATGATTCTACCTCCAGCTTGAAGACTTGGAGTGAATCAGCTGAAGCCTCCGGTGGGGGTAAATGCAACAGCTCATGAACTAAATGTGATGTTCTTACTTCTGGATCAGCATAATTATCCTTGAGGAGTTTTACTGCCAGATCATAGCCGTCATTAGTTAATCTCAGATGGGATACTACTGTTTTAGCCTCACCTGATAATTGGCCTTGCAAATAAGAGAATTTACTACTCTTTGGTAAAGATTGTTTTGAGTCTACAAGGTCAACGAATTTGTTCCAAAATTCGTCCCAATCTTCCTCATCTTTTCCTGAGAAAGTGGGTAAATTAATTGGAGGGAGTCGAGCTTCTGCTTGACTCGTATTAGATGCAACTGTTGTTGTTGTTGCTGTTGCCTTGTTCTGGGCAATTAATTTGACATAAGGCTGTAACATGGCCTGAGTGTGATCTTCATAATTCGCAAGATCAACCATAATGTCGTCTATTTCTGTTTCTGATAAATTGGTGTTGGCAAGTTCAGCCACATATGTTGCTATTTGGCATTTGATTTGCTCAAATTTACTTGCAGCTGCTTGATAATAGCTTTCCAGGTCAGCATAATCAACTTGAGATTGTTGTGACAAATCTTCACATTTCTTGATCTGTCTTGTTAAGTGGCCTTTAAGACCTGCAAGGGTTCTTTTCATTCTCCCTGCATTATCCATACTGGCTAGTTGGTGAAGCATTGTGGGACTTGTACTTGGGCTGCTCATAATACTGAACAAGCTCTAATGGTAGCCTAGGGTAAATTCTGCACTCACTAGGCAATAATCCTACCTCTGCTAGAGGTTAGCACTTAAAATTAATACACATTATATATATACAATCATACACACTAATGATTTGAGTGATAAACCAGTGTCACTGGAAGTACCTTTAGGTTAGCTCTTCTATATCACCCTAGGATGGTAGAGACACTAATTAATCACTCAAAGGTGTAATGATCATAAGTAAATTATTATATATACAACTCAACTCGAGTTGATAAAAATTACACCCAAAATAGGGTCTGGACCATTCATTAATGGTGTTAGGTTGTTGAATATAGTACAACTGACTATGGTAATAATGGGACTAGGATGAGCAATAATAGTTCAACTAGTCAATGTTAATATCCTACCCTGTTGTGGGTTGGCAATTAGTAAATATTATACTGTGATCACTAGTGCAATATATATTAAATGATTCTCTATTTTGGAGAAATAATATACACAATTATTGATAATAGCCTCTTAATTAGCCTCTATGAAACTTCTAATATTATCTAGAAGTATTAAATATTATTAGTGACCTTGCGAAATAAAGTCCACAAAATTCGTGGATAATCTCTCGCAAAATTTAACACCACGAAATCCGTGAACAATATCGCGAAGACACAGTCACTAATTTGGCTGGCTTCAATATTAGCGCTGTCATTTCACAGAATAACACACCACCAAATCTGTGGGTGTACATGAAACCGCTGACTAAGGCTTAACTGGGCTGAGGGAGGCTCCTGAGCTCCCTCGAGGCTACGCTGCCGTCTTTGACTGCTGGCCTTTGTTTAAATCACACTGCACTAGTTTATTTAATGAATCCACTGGTTAACTGGTTCATCCTGTACTAAGATGATCAAATGTGGGTTCAAAGGATCAAATAATCCGTCATCCGGTTCGAAGATGACCAATTAATGTGGGAACCGACCTGTGAGATTTATATTTATTTAAATTATATGAATTTATATTTACGTTAATTCGTATACTTCGATAGCAATTTGTATAATGGTAAGTGGACTGTATTTCTGCAATAATCTCATAATCTCACAAATCGATCCTCTACACATTAGGGGGGTTTATATTATTTATATATATGCAGCCAATCAAACTACAGTATTAGACTACATACATTGAAGAGGTTCCTTATAGTACAGCAGGTTAGTCCACCAGGTATAACTAGGGTGTAGACACCACATTTTCCCTCTTTGAGGTAGCTTCCATCACCCTGGTAACTGATGCACAAAGCATGCTTCCTCGTCTTGACCTGTCAAAAGGGCGCTAACTGTAAAGCCAGAATCCTATATATGACAGGTATATCAGAGAAAATACTGTACATGGAACAATGAAGACCTGGCTTAATTACCTTTAGTTTGAGGCTATGTCGTGCTCTAACCGGTCCACCCTACCCAATGACATTAATGGCCACTAATGATAGATAAACGGATTTCGGAAAGAACACTTAACTTGAATTTGTTGACAGCGTGTTGAAGATGGTACACCTTTGGTTTCCATAACACTACGTCTAAGTAAAATTAACAGGAGCCGAATTTGCTCCCGTGCCTCTGGTCTCAGTATAAACAATGGCAATGTCTAACACTCCATACTACTGACGCTACTGGCCGACATTGTCCAGATATGATAGGAGCCAAATTTGCTCCACGCATCTCGGAGGTGACACAACAATGGCTGCTCCTCCTTCCTCACTGACGCCTGGCCTACATTATCCAGATGTCAATAAGTGATAGAAGGGTCACATTTACTCTACTTTAATATTGATAATTAAGTTAATTTATATGAGATGTTTTATGATGGTAAAAGTCCAAAGACTAATGTATTTAAGAATAATTCCCACCATAATAGGTGGTGAATATAAAATAGTATGTGGTAATGATATTCCGTTTTCTATAGACGGTAATTCCACTACAAGTTACGTTTTCTATGGGTTAACTTGTTTATACAATACAGCTATTATCTGTCTGATTATTAAACGGTGTCGGATTTTCCGACAGTTGCAACACTCACAACACGTTTTATTTTGCAACACTCGCAAAACTCCTTCTTGTGTTCAAACACTTATAACTTTTCATTTCAGTGTTGCAAAACTCACAAAACCTTATCTATGTGTTGCCACACCCAAAACACGCTGTTCTTGTACGTTGCAGCATGTGTGTGTGTGTGTGTGTGTGTGTGTGTGTGTGTGTGTGAGTGTGTGTGTGTGTGTGTACTCACCTAGTTGTGTTTGCGGGGGTTGAGCTCTGGCTCTTTGGTCCCGCCTCTCAACCGTCAATCAACAGGTGTACAGATTCATGAGCCTATCGGGCTCTGTCATATCTACACTTGAAACTGTGTATGGAGTCAGCCTCCACCACATCACTTCCTAATGCATTCCATTTGTCAACCACTCTGACACTAAAAAAGTTCTTTCTAATATCTCTGTGGCTCATTTGGGCACTCAGTTTCCACCTGTGTCCCCTTGTGCGTGTTCCCCTTGTGTTAAATAGACTGTCTTTATCTACCCTATCAATCCCCTTCAGAATCTTGAATGTGGTGATCATGTCCCTCCTAACTCTTCTGTCTTCCAGCGAAGTGAGGTTTAATTCCCGTAGTCTCTCCTCGTAGCTCATACCTCTCAGCTCGGGTACTAGTCTGGTGGCAAACCTTTGAACCTTTTCCAGTTTAGTCTTATCCTTCACTAGATATGGACTCCATGCTGGGGCTGCATACTCCAGGATTGGCCTGACATATGTGGTATACAAAGTTCTGAATGATTCTTTACACAAGTTTCTGAATGCCGTTTGTATGTTGGCCAGCCTGGCATATGCCGCTGATGTTATCCGCTTGATATGTGCTGCAGGAGACAGGTCTGGCGTGATATCAACCCCCAAGTCTTTTTCCTTCTCTGACTCCTGAAGAATTTCCTCTCCCAGATGATACCTTGTATCTGGCCTCCTGCTCCCTACACCTATCTTCATTACATTACATTTGGTTGGGTTAAACTCTAACAACCATTTGTTCGACCATTCCTTCAGCTTGTCTAGGTCTTCTTGAAGCCTCAAACAGTCCTCTTCTGTTTTAATCCTTCTCATAATTTTAGCATCGTCCGCAAACATTGAGAGAAATGAATCGATACCCTCCGGGAGATCATTTACATATATCAGAAACAAGATAGGACCGAGTACAGAGCTCTGTGGGACTCCACTGGTGACTTCACGCCAATCGGAGGTCTCACCCCTCACCGTAACTCTCTGCTTCCTATTGCTTAGATACTCCCTTATCCACTGGAGCACCTTACCAGCTACACCTGCCTGTCTCTCCAGCTTATGTACCAGCCTCTTATGCGGTACTGTGTCAAAGGCTTTCCGACAATCCAAGAAAATGCAGTCCGCCCAGCCCTCTCTTTCTTGCTTAATCTGTGTCACCTGATCGTAGAATTCTATCAAGCCTGTAAGGCAAGATTTACCCTCCCTGAATCCATGTTGGCGATTTGTCACGAAGTCCCTTCTCTCCAGATGTGTTACCAGGTTTTTTCTCACGATCTTCTCCATCACCTTGCATGGTATACAAGTCAAGGACACTGGCCAGTAGTTCAGTGCCTCTTGTCTGTCGCCCTTTTTGTATATTGGGACCACATTTGCCGTCTTCCATATTTCTGGTAGGTCTCCCGTCTCTAGTGACTTACTATACACTATGGAGAGTGGCAGGCAAAGTGCCTCTGCACACTCTTTCAGTACCCATGGTGAGATCCCATCTGGACCAACAGCCTTTCTAACATCCAGATCCAGCAGGTGTCTCTTGACCTCCTCTCTCGTAATTTCGAACTCCTCCAAGGCCGCCTGGTTTACCTCCCTTTCTCCTAGCACAGTGACCTCACCCTGTTCTATTGTGAAGACCTCCTGGAACCTCTTGTTGAGTTCCTCACACACCTCTCTGTCATTCTCTGTATACCTGTCCTCGCCTGTTCTAAGTTTCAATACCTGTTCTTTCACTGTTGTTTTCCTTCTGATGTGACTGTGGAGTAGCTTTGGTTCGGTCTTGGCTTGTGTGTGTGTGTGTGTGTGTGTGTGTGTGTGTGTGTGTGTGTGTGTGTGTGTGTGTGCAATCGTGTGAAGTCTGTATTTTTGGATATATATTTGACAAGTTTTATCTAAAGTCCGGTTTTCCTTCAGGAGTCTTTCCTCTCTTGAGTAAATAAACTTATGTTATCAAAAACCTTTTAAATGTCATAAAATATTGAAAGGAATATAAGATAATTACCTAAAGAATACTATAATATTACCATAATTACCTGAACTATTACTATAATATTACCATAATTACCTGAACTATTACTATAATATTACCATAATTACCTGAACTATTACTATAATATTACCATAATTACCTGAACTATTACTATAATATTACCATAATTACCTGAACTATTACTATAATATTACCATAATTACCTGAACTATTACTATAATATTACCATAATTACCTGAACTATTACTATAATATTACCATAATTACCTGAACTATTACTATAATATTACCATAATTACCTGAACTATTACTATAATATTACCATAATTACCTGAACTATTACTATAATATTACCATAATTTCTTTATTACTATAATTTTACAAAAATTACCTAATTATTACTATAATATTAACATGATTGTCTTTATTAGTACTATAATTTTGCCATAATTACCTTAACTAGAAGTAGGCATCGGTCAACCCCGTGCGGGTTATGGAGTTGTGCCCTGGGTGTCTAGTTGTTATAGTGTAGTTGGATGCTGCGCCTGCTGTGGCTGTGAAGGTCAACCCCGTGCGGGTTATGGAGTTGTGCCCTGGGTGTCTAGTTGTTATAGTGTAGTTGGATGCTGCGCCTGCTGTGGCTGTGAAGGTCAACCCCGTGCGGGTTATGGAGTTGTGCCCTGGGTGTCTAGTTGTTATAGTGTAGTTGGATGCAGCGCCTGCTGTGGCTGTGAAGGTCAACCCCGTGCGGGTTATGGAGTTGTGCCCTGGGTGTGTAGTTGTTATAGTGTAGTTGGATGCTGCGCCTGCTGTGGCTGTGAAGGTCAACCCGAGAATGACAGTCCCAACTACAGCGAGTGCAGGTAAACGCCGAAGCGGGTGCGTCTGACAGTGGTCGAGACCTCCTCTGTTGATGTCGATGCTCATCTGCTTGACGTCGCGTTTGCAGCCGTCTTTGAAACGCAGCTGAGGTCTTCCGGTGGGTCTTCTTCCTGATGCCAGTTCTCCATACAAGAGGTCCTTTGGTTTGCAGCCATCTTCCATATGTGTGACATGTGCCAGTCATCGCAAGTGTCTCTGTTTCAGGAGAGTGAACATTGAAGGGACTCTTGTTCCCTCGAGTCCTGTATTCTTGGTGACGTGGTCTTTCCATGTGATGTCAAGGATGCGTCTCAGGTTCCGCGTGTGAAAGGTATTGAGCCGTCTCTCCTGGCGAGAGCGCAGGGTCCAGGATTCCAAGCCGTAGAGAAGTGTACTCACCACACATGCCATGAAGACTTGTGCCTTGGTGTGCACTGTCAGTTTGGCATTTTCCCAAACGCGCTTTGCGAGCCTGGCCTGTGTTGTTGCGGCCTTCCCGATACGCCTGTTGAGTTCAGTGTCCAGGGAAAGGGTGTCTGAGATTGTGGAGCCCAGGTACACAAACTCGTGAACTGCCTCCAGCACATAGTCTGCTATGTTTCTACAGGGTAGCTCATTGACGTCTTGTCCCATCACCTGTGTCTTCTTCAGGCTGATTGTCAAGCTGAATGCGGAACAGGCTGCGGCAAAGCGGTTGCTGCAGGCGTTCTGCTGTGTGTATGATCGCTTCGTCGTCGGTGAAGAGGAACTCCCTGAGGATTCGCATCTGTACTTTTGTCTTTGCTCGGAGTCTGGATAGATTATAGAGCTTTCCATAAGATCTTGTACGGAGATAGACGCCCTCTGTGGTTGTTTCAAAGGCATGCTTGACGAGGATCATGAAGAAGATGCCAAACAGGGTTGGAGCATGAACACACCCCTGTTTAACACCACTGTTGATGTTGAATGGTTCAGAAGTTGAGCCGTCGTACACGACTGTCCCCTTCATGTCCTTGTGGAACGATTGTATCATGCTGAATAGGGTGGGTGGACAGTCAATTTTGGCCAAGATCTTAAAGAGTCCGTCCCTGCTCACGAGGTCGAAGGCCATTGTAAGGTCAATGAACGCGATGTACAAGGCTTTTCTCTGCTCCCTGCACTTTTCTTGAAGCTGTCTCAGGGTGAACACCATGTCAGTGGTCGACCTCTGCTCGGAAACCACACTGTGACTCGGGGTACACTCTTTCAGCAAGGATCTGAATCCTGACCAAAACGACCCTAGCGAAGAGTTTGCCAACGACGCTGAGGAGGGATATGCCGCGATAGTTGTTTACATCACTTCTGTCACCTTTATTTTTGTAGAGAGTGATGATGTTTGCATCTCTAATGTCTTGTGGCACCGAGCCCTCCCTCCAGCACTGGCACAGAAGTTCATGAAGCTCAGTTTTAAGTGTTCCACGAGCGCACTTGAGAACTTCAGGCGGAATCCCGTCGTCTCCTGGGGCCTTCCCTGAGGAAAGTGAATCCAATGATTTCTCAACTTCTTCCACAGTCGGTTCAAGGTCAAGTTCTTCCATGATTGGCAAGCATTCAATTGCATCCAAACCCTCTACGCTGACCAAGTTCTTTCTGGAGTAGAGTTCGGAGTAATGCTCTACCCAGCGATTCATCTGTTGATCACGGTCTTTAATGATCTCTCCAGTGGCTGACTTTAGAGGAGCCGTCCTGTTTTGTGTAGGGCCTGTTGCCTGTTTGATCCCTTCGTACATGCCTCCTATGTTGCCAACAGTGGCCGCAGTCTTGATGCTGGAACAGAGTCGGAGCCAGTAATCGTTAGCACAGCACCTCACAGTTTGTTGAACTCTACTGCGGGCAGTACGGAGGGCCTGTAGGTTCCTTTCTGAGGGCAGGTTTTTGTAGGATGAGAGAGCTCCTCTCTTTTCCTCTACAAGGGGTAAGAGTTCCTCTGCAATGGCCTCGAACCAATCTGCTGACTTGTTCTGCCTTCTTACCGAAGGTGGATATGGTAGTTGTAACACGGGACGGTATTGGCTCTACTCTGTCCTTTACCCTGTCCGTGACTATGCTTACTGAAACTTAAACCGAATTCCAAAGGACCCCAGAGTATACTCTATAGCCGAGTCCCACGCCACTTGGTCTTAGCCGTTTGACCGGCTAAGCTTCTACAGTCACGTGACGTCGTACTAGGTTTTCTAGCAAACTCAAGGGATCGTCAAGACACCCTTGGTTTGGTTGCAGGTAGAGAGTTTAAGAGAACACCAACTCCTACTCAGGTTAAACGCCTCCTAGACAAAAGTACTCAGGACACACGGAACAAAGTTGCTTATGTTGTCCAAGTGTTTAACGAGCTTAAATGTTACCTTAATTCCCTTGACACTTAACCATGGCTCATCAAACAAAAACAATTAAGTTTCTTTCTTGGAATATTCGAAGTGTTAATCTTCGGATAAATGACGTAATCTTGTATGCTAAAATGAGAGACGTGGATGTGATGTGTTTACAGGAACCATATACGTCCACAACTATCAAGAAGGTCCCACCCAGGATACCTGGGTATATAGCATACAACAACAGTATTGGAACTGGTTTACTAACGTATATTAAGAGTGGATTAATCTGTAAACTAATTAAAAATCACAGGAGTGATAGTATACAATATCAAAAATTCAAATTACAAACTGCAAATAGCCATTTCCTACTGTATAACATATATGGACGATGTAGTGTACTTAAAGCAGACCTGCTACCGACACCTACAGGTAACACAGCTATGTTATGTATGGGTGACTTTAATGCTCGTCACACTGCTCTTGGTGATGTTCAGTGTAACAATAATGGAAGGGTCTTCTTGAAATACCTTAATGATCATAATATTACTGTGTATGATACTGATAAACAGACCCCATTTATTGGGAGGTAGGCTGGATTATGTGATTGGATACAGCCTAGTAGATAGCAACGTCAACGTTAAGCTCATCCCAGAACTAGTAAGTGATCATTTTGCAATATATTGTGAATACAATGTGGCGGATATTAGGTCCAATCCTCATTCTAGAGTTAAAATTAACATTCCAGACAATCTTAAACAGCACTTTAAGGCTTATGTACATAAGTGGTACACTGGGTATACACCTGTCTCAGTGGACCACTTTTACAATGATCTTGTCAGTATCATTACCAGTTATTATGATATCTGGGTTAAATCAAGGAAAAAAAGAACATTCGTTCTTCCTCATGGACAGAGGATCCTATTATTATTGCAGAGCTAAAGCTCTTCAGCTGCTGATTCTTATAAACGATACAAAACAGCTGACAATTTACTTGCATTCCTTAATGCCAACAGAGATTTTCGCGAGCTTAAGGGTCAAGTTAAGAACACATATTGGGAACAATTCCTACAAGGTATCAATAGAACTACAACATTATCAGAAATGTGGAACAAAATTAAAAACATTACCAAACCTTCAGCCCCAGTTCAACTTCATCATACTCCTGCAGAATATGCTGACATGCTCTTAGCTCAATGGTCTAGTGTCTCACAAATTTCTTCCTTACCCCCAGATATACAGCAGCATTTAAGACATACCAACATTAACAGAAACTTTAATATTGAAATAGCACGCTCCTCACCAGATTTAACAGATCAGTTTGCTAATCCCCCTTTGAATTAACATCAGCATTAGGAAAACCTAAACAAATTGCCCCTGGTGAGGATGGTATAACTTATAACACCTTGAGCTTACTGAATGATGTCCCTAGCCATCCTCTGCTTGACCTCTATCAAATGAGTCTCTCACAAGGTATCTTGCCAAAGAAATGGACACAAAGTCTCATAATACCAGTTCCTAAACCTAACTCTCAAAAATTCAGGCCCATTTCCCTTACATCTTGCATGTGTAAAGTCTTGGAGAGAATTGTTCTCAATCGTGTCATGTTTCAGGTCAAAGAAAAACTGGCCCCAAACCTATATGGGTTCATGCCCAAGTGTAGCACACAAACATGCTTTGCTGAATATTTTGTACACTCCCAGGATGGGACACAGGCAACCTTTATTGACCTAAAGTCAGCTTTCGATGTAGCGAATGGCGAAATAATATTAGAGCAACTTGCTGAATTTGTAATCAAAGGTAATCTTCTGAGTTGGATAAAGAGCTACCTATCCAACAGGCGTGCTAGTATTCTATTTAAAGGAGTTAAAAGTACAAGAACAGATGCATTCGAACTAGGCACACCTCAAGGTGGTGTCCTAAGCCCTATGCTCTTCAATATACCTATGCACAAACTTATCCATGACATACCTGTACAACCTACGGAAACTGTTATATGTTATGCTGATGATATTTGTATTATGGCACACAGTAAACCAAGGCTACAAGTGTTACTTGATGCATTCTCCAAGAAAGTAGTAGAATGTGGCCTCATAATCTCTGTTCATAAAACAAGGGTTCTTATTCCCCATTCTCTTCATGTTAACTATACTATTAATGGAATGCCCGTGGAGACTTGCGAGTCTTATAAATATCTTGGAGTCGAGGTTAATGATACAAATCTCGTCAGCAACCTGCGCAAAAAACTAGTTGAGCGTCTTAAACCTCAAAACTCTTGTTGGCAAAGGATTTGGCATTAACATAAAATATGCTCGTAGTTTTTATATTGCCTTTACACGATCTGTTGTTGATTATTATGCCTTGCATCTTCTTAATTTTTCTCTTAAACAATTACAAGGCCTAGATGTAGTACAGAATGATGCCATGCGCATCATCCTGGGTTGTCCTAGAACTGTCAGAATTGTTAACATGAGAAAGGAACTAAACTTACCTTCCATTTACGAAAGAATAGTTCTACTTAATACTATGTTTTGCGCCAAAACTTTGAAAAATAATGGTCCCCCCAGCTCTATTCAAATTAAATTGAGATCCATTCTAAACAATTCTGACTGTTCCCTCAATCCGCCGCAAAAAGCTCCCTACAGTGTGTGGCTCAGTTGTTGTGCCTATAATCTTCAGAAACTGAATGTGTCTCTTAACCCTGATAAAACTGTTCACTACATTCCCCTTGGAAAGATGTGGAGGTCTCTCTGCATTATACTCCCATCAGTGTAAAATAAATGTATAACACTGACATTTTGAGATGTATAACATTAGAAGCTATTGACAGTCATCTTCAAATTCTCAAACCGACTGAATCCTATGCCTTTACTGATGGCTCTGTGCAGTTAGGCACTGGTAGAACAGGTTGTGCATGTGCAGTGTATAAAGGGAATGAAATGATCATGACTAGTACACAGAGATTGAACAACTGGGCAAGCACGACACAGACCGAGCTATTGGGTATTTATCTAGCCACTGAATACCTTAAGCTCAATGGTGGTGGAGTTATTTTCTGTGACTCTAAAAGTGCTCTGCAGTCCTTAAATAACCCATCACAATGTATGTTGGAAGTAGCTTGTAATATTAAATGGAATGTAATTTTTGCCAATGATAATAACTCTTGTATAAAATTTGTGTGGATCCCATCCCATGTTGGAGTTGGAAAACATGACTTTGTAGATCAATTGGCCAATGAGGCTTGCAGGAAAGAAAACATTGATTATGACTTTGCACTATGTAATGCAGTTATTAGAAACATACAAATTAAAGAAATTATTTCAGATTTAGAAGAACTAAGAAATGCCCAGAGACCTGAAAGCTGCAGTATTAAAAGTTATGACAAGTTTTGTAATAATAGGTATTTGAATGGTCAGCACAGTAACCGGACCAGGCAATGTGATGTAATCATTGCGCGAATTCGCCTTGGCTATAGACACATCTGGCAGGTTAGTGAGGCTGAGCCACTACCAGAATACTCAGATTGTAAACTGTGATAAACCTTTAATGCATTCACTAGAACACTATATTGTTGAATGTGAAACCGTAAAGGACTTTAGACCTCCTGGCCTATTGTACCACCAACTGTGTAACTATTTTATTGACTCAGGTGTTCTGGCACCTCAAGGTAACCTTGAGGTTACCTTGAGGTGCTTCCGGGGGCTTAGCGTCCCCGCGGCCCGGTCGTCGACCAGGCCTCCTGGTTGCCGGACTGATCAACCAGGCTGTTGGACGCGGCTGCTCGCAGCCTGACGTATGAGTCACAGCCTGGTTGATCAGGTATCCTTTGGAGGTGCTTATCCAGTTCTCTCTTGAACACTGTGAGGGGTCGGCCAGTTATGTGTAGTGGAAGCGTGTTGAACAGTCTCGGACCTCTGATGTTGATAGAGTTCTCTCTCAGAGTACCAGTTGCACCTCTGTTTTTCAACGGGGGTATTCTGCACATCCTGCCATGTCTTCTGGTCTCATGTGATGTTATTTCTGTGTGCAGGTTTGGGACCAGCCCCTCTAATATTTTCCACGTGTAAATTATTATGTACCTCTCCCGCCTGCGCTCAAGGGAGTACAGTTTTAGGCTCTTTAGTCGGTCCCAATAGTTTAGATGTTTTGCTGAGTGGATTCTAGCAGTAAAGGATCTCTGCACGCTCTCCAGGTCAGTATTTTCTCCAACTTTGAAAGGTGCTGTCATTGTGCAGCAGTACTCTACTCTAGAGAGCACAAGCGACATCCTAACAATTTATTCAAAATTTGCTTGTCCATTTTAAAGAATGAAGAACAATTTTTATTTATATTACTTCTAAGCTGCATCACTTATGAACCCATCCCTGCCCTTGTGTGGCAGTGCACAGTAGAAAGTTGTTTTCACATATCCATACATTAAAACATTGATTGTAACCATGATATATATGTGCTTCAGCCTACAGTTTAGACCTATTGTCTTATGTATGACCCTCTGTCCTGCGTGACAGTGAATACCAGCATTATCCTCACTTTAATAAGACTATCAAAATCCTCAGATTAGGCCAAATTGTAATTAATTTTGTCAATAAAGATGTTAATAATAATAATCGACTGAGAAAATCAAAGAGTGACCGCCCAGAGCCATGCTGGCCGGGAGCGACACTGTATCCACCTCTATGAGTCAGCTGACTCCTGTCTTTCAAATATCTCAAGCTCATATACAGACGTATCTCGATCAAGAACTTGTAATTCATATATCAACAAAATAAAGACTATAATACACAACCTTACATAATAATGCATATCAATAATTCAGTACATTAAAGATTATATCATGATATAAAAATATTTGAACAAAGAATTCATATTAGCAAGACATGGTAACACTGGCGGGAGAGGGGAGGAGGGGTTAAGGGAGGATTTCAAGATGTCTGTCAGCCAGTCATTATACATAAGTATACATGAATACAATATAAAGTATATATATATAAAACATGTGTATCAAAACCATGTTTATGTGGTATACATCTCACAGTGCCAAAATCTAATTTAATGTTAGAGGACAATGTAACGAACAATAATGAAAGGGAAATTACACAGTATACATGACAGTAATACATCCGAGACTTAAATTTATACATTCTCCATCATAGTTCACATAATATTTCCTATACAGCATTATGTAGCATTCCATAATATAAGCATATACGGATGTTTTTCAAGTTACATGACATTAGGCTACTGCTATTCACTAGACTTCTAATATATATCCACAAATACATGGCAAGGACTTATAGTACAGATATATAATATACATAGATATATATGGAATACATTGGCAATACACATTTAATACTAGTGTGTTGTCGAAAAAAGAATAACTACATAAATTAATATTCATGACACTAGGCTAATCAGCCAAGACATCACTATACAGTTTGAGCACATCATACACCAGCTACAGTATGATCATACTGGTGTATGTGTGGTCATAACCTCACACCCATATGGTAATATCACAACACACACCATGGACCAGTATGGCAATATCACAACACACCATGGACCAGTATGGTAATATCACAACACACCATGGTCCAGTATGGTAATATCACAACACACCATGGACCAGTATGGTAATATCACAATACAATACAATACAATGATACAATACAATTTTATTTAGGTAAGGTACATACATACAATAAATATTTACAAGGATTGTTTAACTTATAGGTATAGCTAGTACATACAATGCCTAAAGCCACTATTACGCAAAGCGTTTCGGGCATAAATCACAACACACCATGGACCAGTATGGTAATATCACAACACACCATAGTCCAGTATGGTAATATCACAACACACCATGGTCCAGTATGGTAATACCACAACACACCATGGTCCAGTATGGTAATATCACAACACACCATGGACCAGTATGGTAATATCACAACACACACCATGGACCAGTATGGCAATATCACAACACACCATGGACCAGTATGGTAATATCATAACACACCATGGACCAGTATGGTAATATCACAACACACCATGGACCAGTATGGTAATATCACAACACACCATGGACCAGTATGGTAATATCACAATACACCATGGACCAGTATGGTAATATCACAACACACCATGGTCCAGTATGGTAATACCACAACACACCATGGACCAGTATGGTAATATCACAACACACCATGGACCAGTATGGTAATACCACAACACACCATGGTCCAGTATGGTAATATCACAACACACCATAGTCCAGTATGGTAATATCACAACACACCATGGTCCAGTATGGTAATATCACAACACATCATGGACCAGTATGGTAATATCACAACACACACCATGGACCAGTATGGCAATATCACAACACACCATGGACCAGTATGGTAATATCATAACACACCATGGACCAGTATGGTAATATCACAACACACCATGGACCAGTATGGTAATATCACAACACACCATGGTCCAGTATGGTAATATCACAACACACCATGGTCCAGTATGGTAATATCACAACACACCATGGTCCAGTATGGTAATATCACAACACACCATGGACCAGTATGGTAATATCACAACACACCATGGTCCAGTATGGTAATATCACAACACACCATGTTACAGTATGGTAATATCACAACACACCTGAGTGATTGTGATATAAATGTGATAGTATGGTGGTGATATAGCAGTGACAGTAAGGTATTGGTGTTGTAGCAATGATAGTGATATATCAGTGAATGTAAGGAGGAAAAAATATCAGTGTGAGGTGATAATGCAGAGACAGTGAAATGATGTTGGTGTAGCAATGATAGTGTTATGTGATAGTGAGCTATTGGTGATATAACAGTGACAACAGCTGTCATAGTGATACCAACAATTTGTTACTCAACATGGTCAGTATATGACCCCAAGTGTTGGGCCTGAGGTGATGGTGATATATAGAGGTGATAGTGAAGCTATAGTGATACAGCAATGATAGGTTACAGTACTGAGAAGATATAGCATTGATGGTGATACAGCCGTGATTGTCAGGTATATGATACCAAAGTGTTAAACACCAAGGATAGTGAAGTTATGATGATATAGTGATAAAGGTCTGTCCTTAAACTACATTGTCATCAAAATACGCAGTTCAGGGTGATGCAGGAGTGGTGGTGATGATGGTGGTACAGTGAACTAGAGAGGCAGCTCAACACCACAGTAGTGATGGTACAGTGAACTAGAGTGGCAGCACAACACCACAGTAGTGATGGTGGTGGTACAGTGAACTAGAGTGGCAGCACAACACCACAGTAGTGATGGTGGTGGTACAGTGAACTAGAGTGGCAGCACAACACCACAGTAGTGATGGTGGTGGTACAGTGAACTAGAGTGGCAGCACAACACCACAGTAGTGATGGTGGTGGTACAGTGAACTAGAGTGGCAGCACAACACCACAGTAGTGATGATGGTGGTACAGTGAACTAGAGTGGCAGTACAACACCACAGTAGTGATGGTGGTGGTACAGTGAACTAGAGTGGCAGCACAACACCACAGTAGTGATGGTGGTGGTACAGTGAACTAGAGTGGCAGCACAACACCACAGTAGTGATGGTGGTGGTACAGTGAACTAGAGTGGCAGCACAACACCACAGTAGTGATGATGGTGGTACAGTGAACTAGAGTGGCAGCACAACACCACAGTAGTGATGGTGATGGTACAGTGAACTAGAGTGGCAGCACAACACCACAGTAGTGATGGTGATGGTACAGTGAACCAGAGTGGCAGTACAGCACCACAGTAGTGGTGGTACAGTGAACTAGAGTGGCAGCACAACACCACAGTAGTGGTGATAGTGAACTAGAGTGGCAGCGCAACACCACAGTAGTGATGGTGATGGTACAGTGAACTAGAGTGGCAGCACAACACCACAGTAGTGATGGTGGTGGTACAGTGAACTAGAGTGGCAGCACAACACCACAGTCCACCACAGTCACCTCCGTAATGTCACTGTGGTTGACTGCCGCCCTCACCACATCCAGGCCACTCACCACATCACCGAAGACATTTGGCCACTGGTAAACCTGGTCGTCCCTGGTGGTGATGATGAACTGGGCACACCTGGGACTCTCCGACACCCACCAGCACAACGCAGCTCCTGCCCGGCCTGACCTCCGGTACTGCCCCTGGAGGTCAGGCAGCAGTGGGGCTCCTCCCTTACCATCATTACTCTCGTAGTCTCCGCCCCTCACACACTCCCCCGGCTGACCCTTGTTCTCCACCTCCAACAGTTTAGTGTTGCGGTAGGTGTGGCCCCGCTGGCCCGTACACAACAACACAAACTGTCTGGCCAGCGGAGTGTCAGGGGTCAGCCGGATGGTGACCCGCCCTCTTGTTGACCCCGCCCACCCGAGGTCAAGGAACGCCAGGGTGCAGGAGGGCTCCAGCACGCCCACAACCTCACTCTCCTGCAGAAAATGAAATAAATCATGCTGATAACTGTACAACAAAATGTTATCATATTAGTTATCATAACTCAGTAAATCAGTAATGTCAGTAAGACTAGTGGGTGTAATAAAGTAACCTGGCGGGTGTGAGCGTCGGCGGGCGTGGGCTGACGCAGGAGTGAGTGGAGGTACAGCTGTCCGTCTTGTAGAGTTATCCTGGCGGAGCGGCGGCCATCTTGGTCTTCCTGGACGGCCAACAACCGGCCAGCCTCCACCAGCCTCTTGACGGGCCCCCTCTTCCTGCGGAGGTCCTCAACCTGTGGACAGTGTCAGCCCCATTATCACCTGTGGTCAGTGTCAGCCCCATTATCACCTGTGGTCAGTGTCAACCCCATTATCACCTGTGGACAGTGTCAGCCCCATTATCACCTGTGGTCAGTGTCAGCCCCATTATCACCTGTGGACAGTGTCAGCCCCATTATCACCTGTGGTCAATGTCAGCCCCATTATCACCTGTGGTCAGTGTCAGCCCCATTATCACCTGTGGACAGTGTCAGCCCCATTATCACCTGTGGTCAGTGTCAGCCCCATTATCACCTGTGGACAGTGTCAGCCCCATTATCACCTGTGGTCAGTGTCAGCCCCATTATCACCTGTGGACAGTGTCAGCCCCATTATCACCTGTGGTCAGTGTCAGCCCCATTATCACCTGTGGACAGCGTCAGCCCCATTATCACCTGTGGTCAGTGTCAGCCCCATTATCACCTGTGGTCAGCGTCAGCCCCATTATCACCTGTGGTCAGTGACAGCCCCATTATGCTGGACCTGTAGCACCAGCCCCCCCTACTGGCAGGGGGGCTGGTGCTGGACCTGTAGCTCCAGCTCGCCCCACCCCCCACTCTACTGACAGGGGGTTGGTGCTGGACATGTAGCTCCAGCCCCCTCTACTCTCAAGGGGATGGTGCTGGACCAATAGTTCCAGCCCCCTCTTCTCTCAGGGGGTTTATGCTGGACCTGTAGCTCCAGCCCCCCTCTACTGGCAGGGGTGTTGGTGCTGGATTTGTAACTCCAACCCCCCTCTACTGACAGGAGGTTGATGCTGGACCTGCAGCTCCAGCCCCCCTCTACTGCCAGGGGTGTTGGTGCTGGATTTGTAACTCCACCTCCCTCTACTGACAGGAGATTGATGCTGGACCTGCAGCTCCAGCCCCTCTCTACTGGCTCTACTGGCAAGGGGTTGGTGTTGGATCTGTAGCTCCAGCCCCCCTCTACTGGCAGGGGGTTGGTTCTGGACCAGTAACTGCAGCCCCTCTACTGGCAGGGGGTTGTTGCTGGACCTGTAGCTCCAGCCCCCCTCTACTAGAAGGGAGTTGGTGCTGGACCTGTAAAGTCCAGCCCCTCCCCCTCTACTGGCAGGGGGTTGGTGCTGGACATGTAGCTCTAGCCCCCCCCCCTCTACAGGCACGGGGTTGGTCCTGGATCTGTAGCTCCAGCCCTGCTCTACTAGCAGGGGGTTGGTGCTGGACATGTAAAGTCCAGCCCCTCCGCCTTTACTGGCAGGTGGTTGGTCCTGGACCTGTAGCTCCAGTCCCCCTCTACTAACAGAGAGTTGGTGCTGGACCAGTAGCTTCAGCCCCCCTCTACTGGGAGGGGGTTGGTGCTGGACCTGTAGCTCCAGCTCCCCCCTCTACTGGCAGGGGGTTGGTGCTGGACCTGTAGCTCCAGCTCCCCCCTCTACTGGCAGAGGTTTGTGCTGGACCTGTAGCTCCAGTACCCCTCGACTGGCAAGGGGTTGGTGCTGGACCAATAGCTCCAGCCCGCTCTACTGTCAGGGCGTTGGTGCTGGACCTGTAGCTCCAGCCTCCCTCTACTGGTAGGGGGTTGGTGCTGGACCCGTGGCTCCAGCCTCCATCTACTGGCAGGGGTTGGTGCTGGACCTGTAGCTCCAGCCTCCCTCTACTGGCAGGGGTTGTGTTGGATCTGTAGCTCCAGCCTCCCTCTACTGGCAGGGGTTGGTGTTGGACCTGTAGCTCCAGCCCCCCTCTACTAGCAGGGGGTTGGTGCTGGACCTGAAGCTGCAACCTCCCTCTACTGGCAGGGGGTTGGTGCTGGACCAGTTGCTCCAGCCTCTCTCTACTGGCAGGGGGTTGGTGCTGGACCCGTAGCTCCAGCCACCCTCTACTGGCAGGGGGTTGGTGTTGGACCTGTAGCTCCAGCCCCCCTCTACTGGCAGGGGGGTTGGTGCTGGACCTGCAGGTCCAGTCCCACTCTACTGGCAGGGGGTTGGTGCTGGACTTGTAGCTCCAGCCCCCCCTCTACTGGTAGGGGGTTGGTGCTGGATTTGTAGCTCCAACCCCCCCCTCTACTGACAGGAGGTTGATGCTGGACCTGTAGCTCCAGCCCCCCCCTTACTGGCAGGGGATTAGTGCTGGACCTGTAGCTCCAGGCCCCCTCTACTGGCAGGGGGTTGGTGCTGGACCTGTAGCTCTAGCCCCACCCCCCTCTACTGGCAGAGGGTTGGTGCTGAACCTGTAGCTCCAGCCTCCCCCCTCTACTGGCAGGGGGTTGGTGCTGAACCTGTAGCTCCAGCCCACCTCTACTGGCAGTGGGGGGGGGGGGGGGTTGGAGCTGGACCTGTAGCTCCAGGCCCCCTCTATTGGCAGGGGATTGGTGCTGGACCTGTAGCTCCAGCCCCCCTCTACTGGCAGGGGGTTGGTGCTGGACCTGTAGCTCCAGCCCCCCTCTACTGGCAGGGGGTTGGAGCTGGATCTGTAGCTCCAGCCCCCCCTCTACTGGCAGGAGGTTGGTGCTGGACCCGTAGCTCCAGCCCCCCTCTACTGGCAGGGGGGTTGGTGCTGGACCTGTAGCTCCAGCCACCTCTACTGGCAGGGGGTTGGTGCTGAACCTGTAGCTCCAGCCCCCTTTTGACAGGCAGGTGGGTGAGGATTGTCCTGGACCTGTAGATCCAGCCCCCCTCGTCTGGCAGGAGGTTGGTGCTGTAGCTTTAGCTCCAGCCCTCCTCTACTGGCAGGGGGGGTGGTCCTGCACCTGTAACTCAAGCACTCCTCTACTGGCAGGGGGTTGGCCCTGGATCTGTAGCTCCAGCCCTCTCTAGTGGCAAGGGGTTGTTGCTGAACCTATAGCTCAGGCCCCTTCTCTACTGGCAGGGAGTTGGCACTGGACCTGTAGCTCCACCCCCCTCTACTGGCAGGGGGTTGGCCCTGAATCTGTAGCTCCAGCCCCCCTCTACTGGCAGGGGGTTGGTGCTGGACCTGTAGCTCCAGCCCCCCCCCCCTCTACTGGCAGGGGGTTGGCCGTGAATCTGTAGCTCCAGCCCCCCTCTACTGGCAGGGGGTTGGTCCTGGACCTGTAGCTCCAGCCTCCCCCCCCTCTACTGGCAAGGGATTGGTGCTGGACCTGTAGCTCCAGCCCCCTCTACTGGCAGGGGGTTGGTGTTGAACCTGTAGCTCCAGCTCCCTTCTACTCGCAGGGGGTTGGTGCTGAACCTGCAGTTCCTTTCCCACCCCCGTATACTGGCAGGGGGTTGGCGCTTGACCTGTAGCTCCAGCCCCCCTCTACTGGCAGGAGGTTGGTGTTGGACCTGTAGATCCAGCCCCCCTCTTCTAGCAGGGGGTTGGTGCTGGACCTGTAGCTCTAGCTCCCCTCTACTGGCAGGGGGTTGGCCCTGAATCTGTAGCTCCAGCCCCCTCTACTGGCAGGGGGTTGGTGCTGGACTTGTAGATCCAGGCTACCTCTAATGGCAGGAGGTTGATGCTGGACCTGTAGCTCCAGCCCCCCTCTACTGGCAGGAGGTTGGTGCTGGACCTGTAGATCCAGCCCCCCTCTACTAGCAGGGGGTTGGTGCTGGACCTGTAGCTCTAGCTTCCCTCTACTGGCAGGGGGTTGGCCCTGAATCTGTAGCTCCAGCCCCCTCTCCTGGCAGGGGATTCCTGCTGGACCTGTAGCTCTAGTCCCCCTCACCTCTAATGGCAGGGGGTTGAAGCTGGACCTGTAGCTCCAGCCCTCCTCTACTGGCAGGGGGTTGATGATGGACCTGTAGCTCCAGCCCACCTCTACTGGCAGGGGGTTGATGCTGAACCTGTAGATCCAGCCCCCTCTACTGGCAGGGCCGGTTGGTCCTGGACCTGTAGCTCCAGCCCCCCCTCTTCTGGCAAGGGGTTGGTGCTGGACCTGTAACTCCAGCCTCCCCCCTCTACTGGCAGGGGGTTGGTGCTGGACCTGCAGCTCCAGCCTCCTCTACTGGCAGGGGGTCGATGCTAGACCTGTAGCTCCAGCCCCCCCTCTACTGGCAGGGGGTTGATGATGGACCTGTAGCTTCAGCCCCCCTCTACTGGCAGGGGGTCGATGCTAGACCTGTAGCTCCAGCCCCCCTTTACTGGCAGGGGGTTGGTGCTAGACCTGTAGCTCCAGCCCCCCTCTACTGGCAGGGGGTTGGTCCTGGACCTGTAGCTCCGGCCCCCATCTACTGGCAGAAGGTTGGTGCTGGACCTGTAGCTCCAGCCCCTTGTCTACTGGCATGGGGTTGGTCCTGGACCTGTAGCTCCTGCCCCCCCACCCTCTACTGGCTGGGGGTTGGTGCTGGACCTGTTGCTCCAGCCCTGCCCTCCTCTACTGGCAGGAGGTTGGTGCTGAACCTGTAGCTCCAGCCTCCCCCCTTCTACTGGCAGGGGGTTGGTGCTGAACCTGTAGCTCCAGGCCCCCTCTACTGGCAGGGGATTGGTGCTGAACCTGTAGCTCCAGCTCCCCTCTACAGGCAGGAGGTTGGTGCTGGACCTGTAGATCTAGCCCTCCTCTACTGGCAAGGGGGGTTGTTGCTAGACCTATAGCTCAAGCCCCCCCTCTACTGGCAGGGGGTTGGTGCTGGGCCTGTAGCTCCAGCCCCCTCTCTACTGGCAGAGAGTTGATGATGGACCTGTAGCTCCAGCCCCTTCTACTGGCAGGGGGTTGGTCCTGGACCTGTAGCTCCAGCCCCCCCCCCTTCTACCGGCAGGGAGTTGGTGCTGGACCTGTAGCTCCAGCCTCCCCCCTCTACTGGCAGGGGGTTGGTGCTGAACCTGTAGCTCCAGCCTCCCCTATACTGGCTGGGGGTTGGTGCTGGACCTGTAGCTCCAGCCCCCTCTCTACTGGCAGGAGGTTGGTGTTGGACCTGTAGATCCAGCCCCCCTCTTCTAGCAGGGGGTTGGTGCTGGACCTGTAGCTCTAGCTCCCCTCTACTGGCAGGGGGTTGGCCCTGAATCTGTAGCTCCAGCCCCCTCTACTGGCAGGGGGTTGGTGCTGGACTTGTAGCTCCAGGCTACCTCTAATGGCAGGAGGTTGATGCTGGACCTGTAGCTCCAGCCCCCCTCTACTGGCAGGAGGTTGGTGCTGGACCTGTAGATCCAGCCCCCCTCTACTAGCAGGGGGTTGGTGCTGGACCTGTAGCTCTAGCTTCCCTCTACTGGCAGGGGGTTGGCCCTGAATCTGTAGCTCCAGCCCCCTCTCCTGGCAGGGGATTCCTGCTGGAACTGTAGCTCTAGTCCCCCTCACCTCTAATGGCAGGGGGTTGAAGCTGGACCTGTAGCTCCAGCCCTCCTCTACTGGCAGGGGGTTGATGATGGACCTGTAGCTCCAGCCCACCTCTACTGGCAGGGGGTTGATGCTGAACCTGTAGATCCAGCCCCCTCTACTGGCAGGGCCGGTTGGTCCTGGACCTGTAGCTCCAGCCCCCCCTCTTCTGGCAAGGGGTTGGTGCTGGACCTGTAACTCCAGCCTCCCCCCTCTACTGGCAGGGGGTTGGTGCTGGACCTGCAGCTCCAGCCTCCTCTACTGGCAGGGGGTCGATGCTAGACCTGTAGCTCCAGCCCCCCCTCTACTGGCAGGGGGTTGATGATGGACCTGTAGCTTCAGCCCCCCTCTACTGGCAGGGGTTCGATGCTAGACCTGTAGCTCCAGCCCCCCTTTACTGGCAGGGGGTTGGTGCTAGACCTGTAGCTCCAGCCCCCCTCTACTGGCAGGGGGTTGGTCCTGGACCTGTAGCTCCGGCCCCCATCTACTGGCAGAAGGTTGGTGCTGGACCTGTAGCTCCAGCCCCTTGTCTACTGGCATGGGGTTGGTCCTGGACCTGTAGCTCCTGCCCCCCCACCCTCTACTGGCTGGGGGTTGGTGCTGGACCTGTTGCTCCAGCCCTGCCCTCCTCTACTGGCAGGAGGTTGGTGCTGAACCTGTAGCTCCAGCCTCCCCCCTTCTACTGGCAGGGGGTTGGTGCTGAACCTGTAGCTCCAGGCCCCCTCTACTGGCAGGGGATTGGTGCTGAACCTGTAGCTCCAGCTCCCCTCTACAGGCAGGAGGTTGGTGCTGGACCTGTAGATCTAGCCCTCCTCTACTGGCAAGGGGGGTTGTTGCTAGACCTATAGCTCAAGCCCCCCCTCTACTGGCAGGGGGTTGGTGCTGGGCCTGTAGCTCCAGCCCCCTCTCTACTGGCAGAGAGTTGATGATGGACCTGTAGCTCCAGCCCCTTCTACTGGCAGGGGGTTGGTCCTGGACCTGTAGCTCCAGCCCCCCCCCCTTCTACCGGCAGGGAGTTGGTGCTGGACCTGTAGCTCCAGCCTCCCCCCTCTACTGGCAGGGGGTTGGTGCTGAACCTGTAGCTCCAGCCTCCCCTATACTGGCTGGGGGTTGGTGCTGGACCTGTAGCTCCAGCCCCCTCTCTACTGGCAGAGGGTTGATGATGGACCTGTTGCTCCAGCCCCTTCTACTGGCAGGGGGTTGGTGTTTGTCCTGTAGCTCCAGCCTCCCCCCTCTACTGGCAGGGGGTTGGTGCTGAACCTGTAGCTACAGCCTCCCCCCTCTACTGGCAGGGGGTTGGTGCTTGACCTGTAGCTTCAGCCCCATCTACTGGCCGGGGGGGAGGTGGTCATGGACCTGTAGCTCCAGCCCCCCCCCCCTCTTCTGGCAGGGGGTTGGTGCTGGACCTGTAGCTCCAGCCCCCTTCTACTGGCAGGGGGTTGGTGCTGGACCTGTAGCTCTAGCCCCCCTCTACTGGCAGGAGGTTCGTGCTGGACCTGTAGATCCAGCCCCCCTCTACTAGCAGGGGGTTGGTGCTGGACGTGTAGCTCTAGCTCCCCTCTACTGGCAGGGGGTTGGCCCTGAATCTGTAGCTCCAGCCCCTTCTACTGGCAGGGGGTTGGTGCTGGACTTGTAGCTCCAGGCTACCTCTAATGGCAGGAGGTTGTTGCTGGACCTGTAGCTCCAGCCCCCCTCTACTGGCAGGAGGTTGGTGCTGGACCTGTAGATCCAGCCCCCCTCTACTAGCAGGGGGTTGGTGCTGGACCTGTAGCTCTAGCTTCCCTCTACTGGCAGGGGGTTGGCCCTGAATCTGTAGCTCCAGCCCCCTCTCCTGGCAGGGGATTCCTGCTGGAACTGTAGCTCTAGTCCCCCTCACCTCTAATGGCAGGGGGTTGAAGCTGGACCTGTAGCTCCAGCCCTCCTCTACTGGCAGGGGGTTGATGATGGACCTGTAGCTCCAGCCCACCTCTACTGGCAGGGGGTTGATGCTGAACCTGTAGATCCAGCCCCCTCTACTGGCAGGGCCGGTTGGTCCTGGACCTGTAGCTCCAGCCCCCCCTCTTCTGGCAAGGGGTTGGTGCTGGACCTGTAACTCCAGCCTCCCCCCTCTACTGGCAGGGGGTTGGTGCTGGACCTGCAGCTCCAGCCTCCTCTACTGGCAGGGGGTCGATGCTAGACCTGTAGCTCCAGCCCCCCCTCTACTGGCAGGGGGTTGATGATGGACCTGTAGCTTCAGCCCCCCTCTACTGGCAGGGGGTCGATGCTAGACCTGTAGCTCCAGCCCCCCTTTACTGGCAGGGGGTTGGTGCTAGACCTGTAGCTCCAGCCCCCTCTACTGGCAGGGGGTTGGTCCTGGACCTGTAGCTCCGGCCCCCATCTACTGGCAGAAGGTTGGTGCTGGACCTGTAGCTCCAGCCCCTTGTCTACTGGCATGGGGTTGGTCCTGGACCTGTAGCTCCTGCCCCCCCACCCTCTACTGGCTGGGGGTTGGTGCTGGACCTGTTGCTCCAGCCCTGCCCTCCTCTACTGGCAGGAGGTTGGTGCTGAACCTGTAGCTCCAGCCTCCCCCCTTCTACTGGCAGGGGGTTGGTGCTGAACCTGTAGCTCCAGGCCCCCTCTACTGGCAGGGGATTGGTGCTGAACCTGTAGCTCCAGCTCCCCTCTACAGGCAGGAGGTTGGTGCTTGACCTGTAGATCTAGCCCTCCTCTACTGGCAAGGGGGGTTGTTGCTAGACCTATAGCTCAAGCCCCCCCTCTACTGGCAGGGGGTTGGTGCTGGGCCTGTAGCTCCAGCCCCCTCTCTACTGGCAGAGAGTTGATGATGGACCTGTAGCTCCAGCCCCTTCTATTGGCAGGGGGTTGGTCCTGGACCTGTAGCTCCAGCCCCCCCCCCTTCTACCGGCAGGGAGTTGGTGCTGGACCTGTAGCTCCAGCCTCCCCCCTCTACTGGCAGGGGGTTGGTGCTGAACCTGTAGCTCCAGCCTCCCCTATACTGGCTGGGGGTTGGTGCTGGACCTGTAGCTCCAGCCCCCTCTCTACTGGCAGGAGGTTGGTGTTGGACCTGTAGATCCAGCCCCCCTCTTCTAGCAGGGGGTTGGTGCTGGACCTGTAGCTCTAGCTCCCCTCTACTGGCAGGGGGTTGGCCCTGAATCTGTAGCTCCAGCCCCCTCTACTGGCAGGGGGTTGGTGCTGGACTTGTAGCTCCAGGCTACCTCTAATGGCAGGAGGTTGATGCTGGACCTGTAGCTCCAGCCCCCCTCTACTGGCAGGAGGTTGGTGCTGGACCTGTAGATCCAGCCCCCCTCTACTAGCAGGGGGTTGGTGCTGGACCTGTAGCTCTAGCTTCCCTCTACTGGCAGGGGGTTGGCCCTGAATCTGTAGCTCCAGCCCCCTCTCCTGGCAGGGGATTCCTGCTGGAACTGTAGCTCTAGTCCCCCTCACCTCTAATGGCAGGGGGTTGAAGCTGGACCTGTAGCTCCAGCCCTCCTCTACTGGCAGGGGGTTGATGATGGACCTGTAGCTCCAGCCCACCTCTACTGGCAGGGGGTTGATGCTGAACCTGTAGATCCAGCCCCCTCTACTGGCAGGGCCGGTTGGTCCTGGACCTGTAGCTCCAGCCCCCCCTCTTCTGGCAAGGGGTTGGTGCTGGACCTGTAACTCCAGCCTCCCCCCTCTACTGGCAGGGGGTTGGTGCTGGACCTGCAGCTCCAGCCTCCTCTACTGGCAGGGGGTCGATGCTAGACCTGTAGCTCCAGCCCCCCCTCTACTGGCAGGGGGTTGATGATGGACCTGTAGCTTCAGCCCCCCTCTACTGGCAGGGGGTCGATGCTAGACCTGTAGCTCCAGCCCCCCTTTACTGGCAGGGGGTTGGTGCTAGACCTGTAGCTCCAGCCCCCCTCTACTGGCAGGGGGTTGGTCCTGGACCTGTAGCTCCGGCCCCCATCTACTGGCAGAAGGTTGGTGCTGGACCTGTAGCTCCAGCCCCTTGTCTACTGGCATGGGGTTGGTCCTGGACCTGTAGCTCCTGCCCCCCCACCCTCTACTGGCTGGGGGTTGGTGCTGGACCTGTTGCTCCAGCCCTGCCCTCCTCTACTGGCAGGAGGTTGGTGCTGAACCTGTAGCTCCAGCCTCCCCCCTTCTACTGGCAGGGGGTTGGTGCTGAACCTGTAGCTCCAGGCCCCCTCTACTGGCAGGGGATTGGTGCTGAACCTGTAGCTCCAGCTCCCCTCTACAGGCAGGAGGTTGGTGCTGGACCTGTAGATCTAGCCCTCCTCTACTGGCAAGGGGGGTTGTTGCTAGACCTATAGCTCAAGCCCCCCCTCTACTGGCAGGGGGTTGGTGCTGGGCCTGTAGCTCCAGCCCCCTCTCTACTGGCAGAGAGTTGATGATGGACCTGTAGCTCCAGCCCCTTCTACTGGCAGGGGGTTGGTCCTGGACCTGTAGCTCCAGCCCCCCCCCCTTCTACCGGCAGGGAGTTGGTGCTGGACCTGTAGCTCCAGCCTCCCCCCTCTACTGGCAGGGGGTTGGTGCTGAACCTGTAGCTCCAGCCTCCCCTATACTGGCTGGGGGTTGGTGCTGGACCTGTAGCTCCAGCCCCCTCTCTACTGGCAGAGGGTTGATGATGGACCTGTTGCTCCAGCCCCTTCTACTGGCAGGGGGTTGGTGCTTGTCCTGTAGCTCCAGCCTCCCCCCTCTACTGGCAGGGGGTTGGTGCTGAACCTGTAGCTACAGCCTCCCCCCTCTACTGGCAGGGGGTTGGTGCTTGACCTGTAGCTTCAGCCCCATCTACTGGCAGGGGGGGAGGTGGTCATGGACCTGTAGCTCCAGCCCCCCCCCCTCTTCTGGCAGGGGGTTGGTGCTGGACCTGTAGCTCCAGCCCCCTTCTACTGGCAGGGGGTTGGTGCTGGACCTGTAGCTCTAGCCCCCCTCTACTGGCAGGAGGTTCGTGCTGGACCTGTAGATCCAGCCCCCCTCTACTAGCAGGGGGTTGGTGCTGGACCTGTAGCTCTAGCTCCCCTCTACTGGCAGGGGGTTGGCCCTGAATCTGTAGCTCCAGCCCCCTCTACTGGCAGGGGGTTGGTGCTGGACTTGTAGCTCCAGGCTACCTCTAATGGCAGGAGGTTGATGCTGGACCTGTAGCTCCAGCCCCCCTCTACTGGCAGGAGGTTGGTGCTGGACCTGTAGATCCAGCCCCCCTCTACTAGCAGGGGGTTGGTGCTGGACCTGTAGCTCTAGCTTCCCTCTACTGGCAGGGGGTTGGCCCTGAATCTGTAGCTCCAGCCCCCTCTCCTGGCAGGGGATTCCTGCTGGAACTGTAGCTCTAGTCCCCCTCACCTCTAATGGCAGGGGGTTGAAGCTGGACCTGTAGCTCCAGCCCTCCTCTACTGGCAGGGGGTTGATGATGGACCTGTAGCTCCAGCCCACCTCTACTGGCAGGGGGTTGATGCTGAACCTGTAGATCCAGCCCCCTCTACTGGCAGGGCCGGTTGGTCCTGGACCTGTAGCTCCAGCCCCCCCTCTTCTGGCAAGGGGTTGGTGCTGGACCTGTAACTCCAGCCTCCCCCCTCTACTGGCAGGGGGTTGGTGCTGGACCTGCAGCTCCAGCCTCCTCTACTGGCAGGGGGTCGATGCTAGACCTGTAGCTCCAGCCCCCCCTCTACTGGCAGGGGGTTGATGATGGACCTGTAGCTTCAGCCCCCCTCTACTGGCAGGGGGTCGATGCTAGACCTGTAGCTCCAGCTCCCCTTTACTGGCAGGGGGTTGGTGCTAGACCTGTAGCTCCAGCCCCCCTCTACTGGCAGGGGGTTGGTCCTGGACCTGTAGCTCCGGCCCCCATCTACTGGCAGAAGGTTGGTGCTGGACCTGTAGCTCCAGCCCCTTGTCTACTGGCATGGGGTTGGTCCTGGACCTGTAGCTCCTGCCCCCCCACCCTCTACTGGCTGGGGGTTGGTGCTGGACCTGTTGCTCCAGCCCTGCCCTCCTCTACTGGCAGGAGGTTGGTGCTGAACCTGTAGCTCCAGCCTCCCCCCTTCTACTGGCAGGGGGTTGGTGCTGAACCTGTAGCTCCAGGCCCCCTCTACTGGCAGGGGATTGGTGCTGAACCTGTAGCTCCAGCTCCCCTCTACAGGCAGGAGGTTGGTGCTGGACCTGTAGATCTAGCCCTCCTCTACTGGCAAGGGGGGTTGTTGCTAGACCTATAGCTCAAGCCCCCCCTCTACTGGCAGGGGGTTGGTGCTGGGCCTGTAGCTCCAGCCCCCTCTCTACTGGCAGAGAGTTGATGATGGACCTGTAGCTCCAGCCCCTTCTACTGGCAGGGGGTTGGTCCTGGACCTGTAGCTCCAGCCCCCCCCCCCCTTCTACCGGCAGGGAGTTGGTGCTGGACCTGTAGCTCCAGCCTCCCCCCTCTACTGGCAGGGGGTTGGTGCTGAACCTGTAGCTCCAGCCTCCCCTATACTGGCTGGGGGTTGGTGCTGGACCTGTAGCTCCAGCCCCCTCTCTACTGGCAGAGGGTTGATGATGGACCTGTTGCTCCAGCCCCTTCTACTGGCAGGGGGTTGGTGCTTGTCCTGTAGCTCCAGCCTCCCCCCTCTACTGGCAGGGGGTTGGTGCTGAACCTGTAGCTACAGCCTCCCCCCTCTACTGGCAGGGGGTTGGTGCTTGACCTGTAGCTTCAGCCCCATCTACTGGCAGGGGGGGAGGTGGTCATGGACCTGTAGCTCCAGCCCCCCCCCCTCTTCTGGCAGGGGGTTGGTGCTGGACCTGTAGCTCCAGCCCCCTTCTACTGGCAGGGGGTTGGTGCTGGACCTGTAGCTCTAGCCCCCCTCTACTGGCAGGAGGTTCGTGCTGGACCTGTAGATCCAGCCCCCCTCTACTAGCAGGGGGTTGGTGCTGGACCTGTAGCACTAGCTCCCCTCTACTGGCAGGGGGTTGGCCCTGAATCTGTAGCTCCCGCCCCCCTCTTCTGGCAGGGGGTTGGTGCTGGACCTGTAGCTCCAGGCCCCCTCTCCTGGCAGGGGGTTCCTGCTAGACCTGTAGCTCTAGCCACCCCGCCCCCACCTCTACTGGCAGGGGGTTGGAGATGGACCTGTAGCTCCAGTAATCCTCTATAGCCAGGGGGTTGGCCCTGAATCTGTAGCTCCACTCCGCCCTCTAATGACAGGGGGTTGGTTCAGGACACGTAGCTCTAGCCCCCTCTACGGGAAGGGTGGGGTTGGTCCTGAACTTGTAACTCCAACCCCCCTCTACTGGCAGGGAGTTGGTGCTGGACCTGTAACTCCAGCCCCCCCTCTACTAGGAGGGGGGTTGGTGCTGAATCTGTAGCTCCAGCCTCCCCTTTACTGGCTGGGGGTTGGTGCTGGACCTGTAGCTCCAGCCCCCTCTCTACTGGCAGAGGGTTGATGATGGACCTGTTGCTCCAGCCCCTTCTACTGGCAGGGGGTTGGTGCTTGTCCTGTAGCTCCAGCCTCCCCCCTCTACTGGCAGGGGGTTGGTGCTGAACCTGTAGCTACAGCCTCCCCCCTCTACTGGCAGGGGGTTAGTGCTTGACCTGTAGCTTCAGCCCCATCTACTGGCAGGGGGGGAGGTGGTCATGGACCTGTAGCTCCAGCCCCCCCCCTCTTCTGGCAGGGGGTTGGTGCTGAACCTGCAGTTCCTTCCCACTCTACTGGCAGGGAGTTGGTGCTGGACCTGTAGCTCCAGCCTCCCCCCTCTACTGGCAGGGGATTGGTGCTGGACCTGTAGCTCCAGCCCCCTCTACTGGCAGGGGGTTGGTGCTGAACCTGTAGCTTCAGCTCCCTTCTACTGGCAGGGGGTTGACCCTGGATCTGTAGCGCCAGCCCCCCTCTACTGGCAGGAGGTTCGTGCTGGACCTGTAGATCCAGCCCCCCTCTACTAGCAGGGGGTTGGTGCTGGACCTGTAGCTCTAGCTCCCCTCTACTGGCAGGGGGTTGGCCCTGAATCTGTAGCTCCAGCCCCCTCTACTGGCAGGGGGTTGGTGCTGGACCTGTAGCTCCAGGCTACCTCTAATGGCAGGGGGTTGATGCTGGACCTGTAGTTCCAGCCCCCTCTACTGGCAGGGGGTTGGTGCTGGACCTGTAGCTCCAGCCCCCTTCTACTGGCAGGGGGTTGGTGCTGGACCTGTAGCTCTAGCCCCCCTCTACTGGCAGGAGGTTCGTGCTGGACCTGTAGATCCAGCCCCCCTCTACTAGCAGGGGGTTGGTGCTGGACCTGTAGCACTAGCTCCCCTCTACTGGCAGGGGGTTGGCCCTGAATCTGTAGCTCCCGCCCTCCCTCTTCTGGCAGGGGGTTGGTGCTGGACCTGTAGCTCCAGGCCCCCTCTCCTGGCAGGGGGTTCCTGCTAGACCTGTAGCTCTAGCCACCCCCCCCACCTCTACTGGCAGGGGGTTGGAGATGGACCTGTAGCTCCAGCCATCCTCTATAGCCAGGGGGTTGGCCCTGAATCTGTAGCTCCACTCCGCCCTCTAATGACAGGGGGTTGGTTCAGGACACGTAGCTCTAGCCCCCTCTACGGGAAGGGTGGGGTTGGTCCTGAACTTGTAACTCCAACCCCCCTCTACTGGCAGGGGGATGGTGCTGGACCTGAAGCTCCAGCCCCCTTCTACTGGCAGGGAGTTGGTGCTGGACCTGTAACTCCAGCCCCCCCTCTACTAGGAGGGGGGTTGGTGCTGAATCTGTAGCTCCAGGCCCCCTCTACTGGTAGGGGGTCGGTGCTGGACCTGTAGCTCCAGCCCCCTCTACTGGCAGGGGGTTGGTGCTTGACCTGCAGCTCCAGCCTCTTCTACTGGCAGGGGGTTGGTGCTGGACCTGTAGCTCTAGCTCCCCTCTACTGGCAGGGGGTTGGCCCTGAATCTGTAGCTCCAGCCCTCTCTACTGGCAGGGGGTTGATGCTGGACCTGTAGCTCTAGCCCCCCCCTCTACTGGCAGGGTGTTGGTGCTGGACCAGTAGCTGCAGCCCCCTCTACGGGCAGGGGGTTGGTCCTGAACCTGTAACTCCAGCCCTTCTCTGCTGGCAGGGGGTTGGTGCTGCACCTGTAGCTCCAGCCCCCCCCCTCTACTGGGAGGGGGTTGGTGCTGGACCTGTAGCTCCAGCCCCGCCCCCCTAACTCTCAGGGGGTAAGTGCTGGATCTGTAGCTCCAGACCCACACTACTGGCAAAGAGTGGGTGCTGGACCTGTAGTTCCAGCCCCCCTCTACTGGCAGGGGGTTGGTGCTGCACCTGTAGCTCCAGCCCCCCTCTACTGGCAAAGGGTTGGTGTGGGACCTGTAGCTCCAGCCTTCCCTCTACTGGCAGGGGGTTGGTGCTGGACCTATAGCTCCAGCCCACCTCTACTGGCAGGAGGTTGGCACTGGACCTGTAGCTCCAGCCCCCCTCTACTGGCAGAGGGGTGGTGCTGGACCTGTAGCTCCATCCCCCCTCTACTGGCAGGGGGTTGGCCCTGGACCTGTAGCTCCAGCCTTCCCTCTACTGGCAGAGGGGTGGTGCTGGACCTATAGCTCCAGCCTCCCTCTACTGGCAGGAGGTTGGCCCTGGACCTGTATCTCCTGCCCAATCTACTGGCAGGAGGTTGGCGCTGGACCTGTAGCTCCAGCCCTCCTCTACTGGCAGGGGGTTGGTGCTGGACCTGTAAGCTCCAGCCCCCTTCTACTGGCAGGGGTTTGGTGCTGGACCTGTAGCTCCAGCCCCCCTCTACTGGCAGCGGGTTGGTGCTGGACCTGTTACTCCAGCCCCCCCCCTCGACTGGCAGGGGGTTGGTGCTGGACCTATAGCTCCAGCCACCCCTCTACTGGCAGGGGGTTGGCCCTGAATCTGTAGCTCTAGCCCTCTCTACTGGCAGGGGGTTGGTGCTGGACCTGTAGCTCTAGCCCCCCTTTACTGGCAGGGGGTTGGTGCTGGACCTGTAGCTGCAGCCCCCTCTACGGGCAGGGTGGGGTTGGTCCTGGACCTGTAACTCTAGCCCCTCTCTTCTGGCAGGGGGTTGATGCTGGCCCTGTAGCTCTAGCCTCCCCTCTACTGGCAGGGGGTTGGTGCTGGACCTGTAGCTCTAGCCCCCTCTGTACTGGCAGGGGGTTGGTGCTGGACCTGTAGCTGCAGCCCCCTCTACGGGCAGGGTGGGGTTGGTCCTGGACCTGTAACTCCAGCCCCCCTCTACTGGCAGGGGGTTGGTGCTAGACCTGTAGCTCCAGCCACACTCTACTGGCAAGGGGTTGGCCCTGAATCTGTAGCTCCAGCCCTCTCTACTGGCTGGGGGTTGATGCTGGACCTGTAGCTCTAGCCCCCCCTCTACTGGCAGGGTGTTGGTGCTGGACCAGTAGCTGCAGCCCCCTCTACGGGCAGGGGGTTGGTCCTGAACCTGTAACTCCAGCCCTTCTCTGCTGGCAGGGGGTTGGTGCTAGACCTGTAACTCCAGCCCCCCTCTACTGGCAGGAGGTTGGTGCTGGACCTGTAGCTCCAGCCCCCTCTACTGGCAGGGGTTGGTGCAGGGCTAGTAGTTCCAACCCCCCTCTACTGGCAGGGGGTTGGAGCTGGACCTGTAGCTCCAGCCCCCCTCTACTGGAAGAGGGTTGGTGCTGGACCTGTAGCTCGAGCCCCCCTCTACTGGAAGAGGGTTGGTGCTGGATCTATAGCTCCAGCCCCCCTCTACTGGCAGGGGGTAGGTGCTGCACCTGTAGCTCCAGCCCCCCCCCCCTCTACTGGGAGGGAGTTGGTGCTTGACGTGTAGCTCCAGCCCCCCTTCTACTCTCAGGGGGTTGGTGCTGGACCTGTAGCTCCAGCCCCCCTCTACTGGCTGGGGGTTAGTGCTGGACCTTTATCTCCAGACCCACACTACTGGCAAGGAGTGGGTGCTGGACCTGTAGCTCCAGCCCCACACTACTGGCAAACGGTGGGTGCTGGACCTGTAGCTCCAGCCCCTTTCTACTGGCAGTGGGTTGGTCCTGTACCTGAAGCTCCAGCCCCCCTCTACTGGCAGGGGGGGTTGATGCTGGACCTGTAGCTCCAGCCCCACTCTACTGGCAGGGGATTGGTGCTGTACCTGTAGCTCCAGCCCCCCTCTACTGGCAAGGGGTGGGTGCTGGACGTGTAGCTCCAGCCCCCCTGCACTGGCAGGAGGTTGGCCCTGGACCTGGAGCTCCAGCCTTCCCTCTACTGGCAGGGGGTTGGTGCTGGACCTATAGCTCCAGCCCCCCTCTACTGGCAGGAAGTTGGCCCTGGACCTGTAGCTCCAGCCCTCCTCTACTGGCAGAGGGGTGGCCCTGGACCTGTAGCTCCAGCCCCCCTCTACTGGCAGGGGGTTGGCGCTGGACCTGTAGCTCCAGCCCTCCTCTACTGGCAGGGGGTTGGTGCTGGACCTGTAGCTCCAGCCCCCCTCTACTGGCAGGGGTTTGGTGCTGGACCTGTAGATCCAGCCCCCCTCTACTGGCAGCGGGTTGGTGCTGGACCTAAAGCTCAAGCCCCCCTCTACTGGCAGAGGGGTGGTGCTGGACCTGTAGCTCCAGCCCCCCCCCCTCTACTGGCAGGGGGTTGGTGCTGGACCTGTAGCTCCAGCCACCCCTCTACTGGCAGGGGATTGGTGCTGGACCTGAAGCTCCAGCCCCTCTCTTCTGGCTCTACTGGCAAGGGGTTGGTGTTGGATCTGTAGCTCCAGCCCCCCTCTACTAGAAGGGAGTTGGTGCTGGACCTGTAAAGTCTAGCCCCTCCCCCTCTACTGGCAGGTTTTGGTGCTGGACATGTAGCTCTAACCCCCCCCCCCCTCTACTGGCAGGGGGTTGGTTCTGGACCAGTAGCTGCAGCTGCTCTACTGGCAGGGGGTTGTTGCTGGACCTGTAGCTCCAGCCCCCCTCTACTAGAAGGGAGTTGGTGCTGGACCTGTAAAGTCTAGCCCCTCCCCCTCTACTGGCAGGTTTTGGTGCTGGACATGTAGCTCTAGCCCCCCCCCCCTCTACAGGCAGGGGGTTGGTATTGGATCTGTAGCTCCAGTCCCCCTCTACTAACAGAGAGTTGGTGCTGGACCAGTAGCTTCAGCCCCCCTCTACTGGGAGGGGGTTGGTGCTGGACCTGTAAAGTCCAGCCCCTCCGCCTTTACTGGCAGGTGGTTGGTCCTGGACCTGTAGCTCCAGTCCCCCTCTACTAACAGAGAGTTGGTGCTGAACCAGTAGCTTCAGCCCCCCTCTACTGGGAGGGGGTTGGTGCTGGACCTGTAGCTCCAGCTCCCCCCTCTACTGGCATGGGGTTGGTGCTGGACCTGTAGCTCCAGCTCCCCCCTCTACTGGCAGAGGTTGGTGCTGGACCTGTAGCTCCAGTACCCCTCGACTGGCAAGGGGTTGGTGCTGGACCAATAGCTCCAGCCCGCTCTACTGTCAGGGCGTTGGTGCTGGACCTGTAGCTCCAGGGCTCCTCTACATGCAGAGAGTCGGTGGTGGACTTACAGCTCCAGCCCCCCTCTACTGGCAGGGGGTTGGTGCTGGACCCGTGGCTCCTGCCTCCATCTACTGGCAGGGGTTGGTGCTGGACCTGTAGCTCCAGCCTCCCTCTACTGGCAGGGGTTGGTGTTGGACCTGTAGCTCCAGCCCCCCTCTACTAGCAGGGGGTTGGTGCTGGACCTGTAGCTGCAACCTCCCTCTACTGGCGGGGGGTTGGTGCTGGACCAGTAGCTCCAGCCTCCCTCTACTGGCAGGGGGTTGGTGCTGGACCCGTAGCTCCAGCCACCCTCTACTGGCAGGGGGTTGGTGTTGGACCTGTAGCTCCAGCCCCCCCTCTACTGGCAGGGGGTTGGTGCTGGACCTGCAGGTCCAGTCCCACTCTACTGGCAGGGGGTTGGTGCTGGACTTGTAGCTCCAGCCCCCCCTCTACTGGCAGGGGGTTGATGCTGGATTTGTAGCTCCAACCCCCCCTCTACTGACAGGAGGTTGATGCTGGACCTGTAGCTCCAGCCCCCCCCTTACTGGCAGGGGATTAGTGCTGGACCTGTAGCTCCAGGCCCCATCTACTGGCAGGGGGTTGGTGCTGGACCTGTAGCTCTAGCCCCACCCCCCTCTACTGGCAGAGGGTTGGTGCTGAACCTGCAGCTCCAGCCTCCCCCCTCTGCTGGCAGGGGGTTGGTGCTGAACATGTAGCTCCAGCCCACCTCTACTGGCAAATGGGGGGGGGGGGTTGGAGCTGGACCTGTAGCTCCAGGCCCCCTCTATTGGCAGGGGATTGGTGCTGGACCTGTAGCTCCAGCCCCCCTCTACTGGCAAGGGGTTGGAGCTGGATCTGTAGCTCCAGCCCCCCCTCTACTGGCAGGAGGTTGGTGCTGGACCTGTAGCTCCAGCCCCCCTCTACTGGCAGGGGGATTGGTGCTGGACCTGTAGCTCCAGCTCCCCCCTCTACTGGCAGGGGGTTGGTGCTGGACCTGTAGCTCCAGCTCCCCCCTCTACTGGCAGAGGTTGGTGCTGGACCTGTAGCTCCAGTACCCCTCGACTGGAAAGGGGTTGGTGCTGGACCAATAGCTCCAGCCCGCTCTACTGTCAGGGGTTTCCCCTCTACTGTCAGGGCGTTGGTGCTGGACCTGTAGCTCCAGGGCTCCTCTACATGCAGAGAGTCGGTGGGGGACTTACAGCTCCAGCCCCCCTCTACTGGCAGGGGGTTGGTGCTGGACCCGTGGCTCCTGCCTCCATCTACTGGCAGGGGTTGGTGCTGGACCTGTAGCTCAAGCCTCCCTCTACTGGCAGGGGTTAATGTTGGACCTGTAGCTCCAGCCCCCCTCTACTAGCAGGGGGTTGGTGCTGGACCTGTAGCTGCAACCTCCCTCTACTGGCAGGGGGTTGGTGCTGG
The DNA here is from genome assembly GCF_040958095.1 of Procambarus clarkii. Lineage (NCBI taxonomy): Eukaryota > Metazoa > Arthropoda > Malacostraca > Decapoda > Cambaridae > Procambarus > Procambarus clarkii. The sequence goes on from NC_091204.1 coordinate 26,642,159, forward strand.
ACCAGTAGCTCCAGCCTCCCTCTACTGGCAGGGGGTTGGTGCTGGACCCGTAGCTCCAGCCACCCTCTACTGGCAGGGGGTTGGTGTTGGACCTGTAGCTCCAGCCCCCCTCTACTGGCAGGGGGTTGGTGCTGGACCTGCAGGTCCAGTCCCACTCTACTGGCAGGGGGTTGGTGCTGGACTTGTAGCTCCAGCCCCCCCTCTACTGGCAGGGGGTTGATGCTGGATTTGTAGCTCCAACCCCCCCTCTACTGACAGGAGGTTGATGCTGGACCTGTAGCTCCAGCCCCCCCCCTTACTGGCAGGGGATTAGTGCTGGACCTGTAGCTCCAGGCCCCATCTACTGGCAGGGGGTTGGTGCTGGACCTGTAGCTCTAGCCCCACCCCCCTCTACTGGCAGAGGGTTGGTGCTGAACCTGCAGCTCCAGCCTCCCCCCTCTGCTGGCAGGGGGTTGGTGCTGAACATGTAGCTCCAGCCCACCTCTACTGGCAGGTGGGGGGGGGGTTGGAGCTGGACCTGTAGCTCCAGGCCCCCTCTATTGGAAGGGGATTGGTGCTGGACCTGTAGCTCCAGCCCCCCTCTACTGGCAGGGGGTTGGTGCTGGACCTGTAGCTCCAGCCACCCTCTACTGGCAAGGGGTTGGAGCTGGATCTGTAGCTCCAGCCCCCCCTCTACTGGCAGGAGGTTGGTGCTGGACCTGTAGCTCCAGCCCCCCTCTACTGGCAGGGGGGTTGGTGCTGGACCTGTAGCTCCAGCCACCTCTACTGGCAGGGGGTTGATGCTGAACCTGTAGCTCCAGCCCCCTTTTTACAGGCAGGGGGGTGGGGATGGTCCTGGACCTGTAGATCCAGCCCCCCTCGTCTGGCAGGAGGTTGGTGCTGTAGCTTTAGCTCCAGCCCTCCTCTACTGGCAGGGGGGGGGGGTGGTCCTGCACCTGTAGCTCCAGCCCCCTTCTACTGGCAGGGGGTTGGTGCTGGACCTGTAGCTCTAGCCCCCCTCTACTGGCAGGAGGTTCGTGCTGGACCTGTAGATCCAGCCCCCCTCTACTAGCAGGGGGTTGGTGCTGGACCTGTAGCACTAGCTCCCCTCTACTGGCAGGGGGTTGGTGCTGGACCTGTAGCTCCAGGCCCCCTCTCCTGGCAGGGGGTTCCTGCTAGACCTGTAGCTCTAGCCACCCCCCCCACCTCTACTGGCAGGGGGTTGGAGATGGACCTGTAGCTCCAGCCATCCTCTATAGCCAGGGGGTTGGCCCTGAATCTGTAGCTCCACTCCGCCCTCTAATGACAGGGGGTTGGTTCAGGACACGTAGCTCTAGCCCCCTCTACGGGAAGGGTGGGGTTGGTCCTGAACTTGTAACTCCAACCCCCCTCTACTGGCAGGGGGATGGTGCTGGACCTGAAGCTCCAGCCCCCTTCTACTGGCAGGGAGTTGGTGCTGGACCTGTAACTCCAGCCCCCCCTCTACTAGGAGGGGGGTTGGTGCTGAATCTGTAGCTCCAGGCCCCCTCTACTGGTAGGGGGTCGGTGCTGGACCTGTAGCTCCAGCCCCCTCTACTGGCAGGGGGTTGGTGCTTGACCTGCAGCTCCAGCCTCCTCTACTGGCAGGGGGTTGGTGCTGGACCTGTAGCTCTAGCTCCCCTCTACTGGCAGGGGGTTGGCCCTGAATCTGTAGCTCCAGCCCTCTCTACTGGCAGGGGGTTGATGCTGGACCTGTAGCTCTAGCCCCCCCCTCTACTGGCAGGGTGTTGGTGCTGGACCAGTAGCTGCAGCCCCCTCTACGGGCAGGGGGTTGGTCCTGAACCTGTAACTCCAGCCCTTCTCTGCTGGCAGGGGGTTGGTGCTGCACCTGTAGCTCCAGCCCCCCCCCTCTACTGGGAGGGGGTTGGTGCTGGACCTGTAGCTCCAGCCCCGCCCCCCTAACTCTCAGGGGGTAAGTGCTGGATCTGTAGCTCCAGACCCACACTACTGGCAAAGAGTGGGTGCTGGACCTGTAGTTCCAGCCCCCCTCTACTGGCAGGGGGTTGGTGCTGCACCTGTAGCTCCAGCCCCCCTCTACTGGCAAAGGGTTGGTGTGGGACCTGTAGCTCCAGCCTTCCCTCTACTGGCAGGGGGTTGGTGCTGGACCTATAGCTCCAGCCCACCTCTACTGGCAGGAGGTTGGCACTGGACCTGTAGCTCCAGCCCCCCTCTACTGGCAGAGGGGTGGTGCTGGACCTGTAGCTCCATCCCCCCTCTACTGGCAGGGGGTTGGCCCTGGACCTGTAGCTCCAGCCTTCCCTCTACTGGCAGAGGGGTGGTGCTGGACCTATAGCTCCAGCCTCCCTCTACTGGCAGGAGGTTGGCCCTGGACCTGTATCTCCTGCCCAATCTACTGGCAGGAGGTTGGCGCTGGACCTGTAGCTCCAGCCCTCCTCTACTGGCAGGGGGTTGGTGCTGGACCTGTAAGCTCCAGCCCCCTTCTACTGGCAGGGGTTTGGTGCTGGACCTGTAGCTCCAGCCCCCCTCTACTGGCAGCGGGTTGGTGCTGGACCTGTTACTCCAGCCCCCCCCCTCGACTGGCAGGGGGTTGGTGCTGGACCTATAGCTCCAGCCACCCCTCTACTGGCAGGGGGTTGGCCCTGAATCTGTAGCTCTAGCCCTCTCTACTGGCAGGGGGTTGGTGCTGGACCTGTAGCTCTAGCCCCCCTTTACTGGCAGGGGGTTGGTGCTGGACCTGTAGCTGCAGCCCCCTCTACGGGCAGGGTGGGGTTGGTCCTGGACCTGTAACTCTAGCCCCTCTCTTCTGGCAGGGGGTTGATGCTGGCCCTGTAGCTCTAGCCTCCCCTCTACTGGCAGGGGGTTGGTGCTGGACCTGTAGCTCTAGCCCCCTCTGTACTGGCAGGGGGTTGGTGCTGGACCTGTAGCTGCAGCCCCCTCTACGGGCAGGGTGGGGTTGGTCCTGGACCTGTAACTCCAGCCCCCCTCTACTGGCAGGGGGTTGGTGCTAGACCTGTAGCTCCAGCCACACTCTACTGGCAAGGGGTTGGCCCTGAATCTGTAGCTCCAGCCCTCTCTACTGGCTGGGGGTTGATGCTGGACCTGTAGCTCTAGCCCCCCCTCTACTGGCAGGGTGTTGGTGCTGGACCAGTAGCTGCAGCCCCCTCTACGGGCAGGGGGTTGGTCCTGAACCTGTAACTCCAGCCCTTCTCTGCTGGCAGGGGGTTGGTGCTAGACCTGTAACTCCAGCCCCCCTCTACTGGCAGGAGGTTGGTGCTGGACCTGTAGCTCCAGCCCCCTCTACTGGCAGGGGTTGGTGCAGGGCTAGTAGTTCCAACCCCCCTCTACTGGCAGGGGGTTGGAGCTGGACCTGTAGCTCCAGCCCCCCTCTACTGGAAGAGGGTTGGTGCTGGACCTGTAGCTCGAGCCCCCCTCTACTGGAAGAGGGTTGGTGCTGGATCTATAGCTCCAGCCCCCCTCTACTGGCAGGGGGTAGGTGCTGCACCTGTAGCTCCAGCCCCCCCCCCCCTCTACTGGGAGGGAGTTGGTGCTTGACGTGTAGCTCCAGCCCCCCTTCTACTCTCAGGGGGTTGGTGCTGGACCTGTAGCTCCAGCCCCCCTCTACTGGCTGGGGGTTAGTGCTGGACCTTTATCTCCAGACCCACACTACTGGCAAGGAGTGGGTGCTGGACCTGTAGCTCCAGCCCCACACTACTGGCAAACGGTGGGTGCTGGACCTGTAGCTCCAGCCCCTTTCTACTGGCAGTGGGTTGGTCCTGTACCTGAAGCTCCAGCCCCCCTCTACTGGCAGGGGGGGTTGATGCTGGACCTGTAGCTCCAGCCCCACTCTACTGGCAGGGGATTGGTGCTGTACCTGTAGCTCCAGCCCCCCTCTACTGGCAAGGGGTGGGTGCTGGACGTGTAGCTCCAGCCCCCCTGCACTGGCAGGAGGTTGGCCCTGGACCTGGAGCTCCAGCCTTCCCTCTACTGGCAGGGGGTTGGTGCTGGACCTATAGCTCCAGCCCCCCTCTACTGGCAGGAAGTTGGCCCTGGACCTGTAGCTCCAGCCCTCCTCTACTGGCAGAGGGGTGGCCCTGGACCTGTAGCTCCAGCCCCCCTCTACTGGCAGGGGGTTGGCGCTGGACCTGTAGCTCCAGCCCTCCTCTACTGGCAGGGGGTTGGTGCTGGACCTGTAGCTCCAGCCCCCCTCTACTGGCAGGGGTTTGGTGCTGGACCTGTAGATCCAGCCCCCCTCTACTGGCAGCGGGTTGGTGCTGGACCTAAAGCTCAAGCCCCCCTCTACTGGCAGAGGGGTGGTGCTGGACCTGTAGCTCCAGCCCCCCCCCCTCTACTGGCAGGGGGTTGGTGCTGGACCTGTAGCTCCAGCCACCCCTCTACTGGCAGGGGATTGGTGCTGGACCTGAAGCTCCAGCCCCTCTCTACTGGCTCTACTGGCAAGGGGTTGGTGTTGGATCTGTAGCTCCAGCCCCCCTCTACTAGAAGGGAGTTGGTGCTGGACCTGTAAAGTCTAGCCCCTCCCCCTCTACTGGCAGGTTTTGGTGCTGGACATGTAGCTCTAACCCCCCCCCCCCTCTACTGGCAGGGGGTTGGTTCTGGACCAGTAGCTGCAGCTGCTCTACTGGCAGGGGGTTGTTGCTGGACCTGTAGCTCCAGCCCCCCTCTACTAGAAGGGAGTTGGTGCTGGACCTGTAAAGTCTAGCCCCTCCCCCTCTACTGGCAGGTTTTGGTGCTGGACATGTAGCTCTAGCCCCCCCCCCCCTCTACAGGCAGGGGGTTGGTATTGGATCTGTAGCTCCAGTCCCCCTCTACTAACAGAGAGTTGGTGCTGGACCAGTAGCTTCAGCCCCCCTCTACTGGGAGGGGGTTGGTGCTGGACCTGTAAAGTCCAGCCCCTCCGCCTTTACTGGCAGGTGGTTGGTCCTGGACCTGTAGCTCCAGTCCCCCTCTACTAACAGAGAGTTGGTGCTGAACCAGTAGCTTCAGCCCCCCTCTACTGGGAGGGGGTTGGTGCTGGACCTGTAGCTCCAGCTCCCCCCTCTACTGGCATGGGGTTGGTGCTGGACCTGTAGCTCCAGCTCCCCCCTCTACTGGCAGAGGTTGGTGCTGGACCTGTAGCTCCAGTACCCCTCGACTGGCAAGGGGTTGGTGCTGGACCAATAGCTCCAGCCCGCTCTACTGTCAGGGCGTTGGTGCTGGACCTGTAGCTCCAGGGCTCCTCTACATGCAGAGAGTCGGTGGTGGACTTACAGCTCCAGCCCCCCTCTACTGGCAGGGGGTTGGTGCTGGACCCGTGGCTCCTGCCTCCATCTACTGGCAGGGGTTGGTGCTGGACCTGTAGCTCCAGCCTCCCTCTACTGGCAGGGGTTGGTGTTGGACCTGTAGCTCCAGCCCCCCTCTACTAGCAGGGGGTTGGTGCTGGACCTGTAGCTGCAACCTCCCTCTACTGGCGGGGGGTTGGTGCTGGACCAGTAGCTCCAGCCTCCCTCTACTGGCAGGGGGTTGGTGCTGGACCCGTAGCTCCAGCCACCCTCTACTGGCAGGGGGTTGGTGTTGGACCTGTAGCTCCAGCCCCCCCTCTACTGGCAGGGGGTTGGTGCTGGACCTGCAGGTCCAGTCCCACTCTACTGGCAGGGGGTTGGTGCTGGACTTGTAGCTCCAGCCCCCCCTCTACTGGCAGGGGGTTGATGCTGGATTTGTAGCTCCAACCCCCCCTCTACTGACAGGAGGTTGATGCTGGACCTGTAGCTCCAGCCCCCCCCTTACTGGCAGGGGATTAGTGCTGGACCTGTAGCTCCAGGCCCCATCTACTGGCAGGGGGTTGGTGCTGGACCTGTAGCTCTAGCCCCACCCCCCTCTACTGGCAGAGGGTTGGTGCTGAACCTGCAGCTCCAGCCTCCCCCCTCTGCTGGCAGGGGGTTGGTGCTGAACATGTAGCTCCAGCCCACCTCTACTGGCAGGTGGGGGGGGGGGGTTGGAGCTGGACCTGTAGCTCCAGGCCCCCTCTATTGGCAGGGGATTGGTGCTGGACCTGTAGCTCCAGCCCCCCTCTACTGGCAAGGGGTTGGAGCTGGATCTGTAGCTCCAGCCCCCCCTCTACTGGCAGGAGGTTGGTGCTGGACCTGTAGCTCCAGGCCCCCTCTACTGGCAGGGGGATTGGTGCTGGACCTGTAGCTCCAGCTCCCCCCTCTACTGGCAGGGGGTTGGTGCTGGACCTGTAGCTCCAGCTCCCCCCTCTACTGGCAGAGGTTGGTGCTGGACCTGTAGCTCCAGTACCCCTCGACTGGAAAGGGGTTGGTGCTGGACCAATAGCTCCAGCCCGCTCTACTGTCAGGGGTTTCCCCTCTACTGTCAGGGCGTTGGTGCTGGACCTGTAGCTCCAGGGCTCCTCTACATGCAGAGAGTCGGTGGGGGACTTACAGCTCCAGCCCCCCTCTACTGGCAGGGGGTTGGTGCTGGACCCGTGGCTCCTGCCTCCATCTACTGGCAGGGGTTGGTGCTGGACCTGTAGCTCAAGCCTCCCTCTACTGGCAGGGGTTAATGTTGGACCTGTAGCTCCAGCCCCCCTCTACTAGCAGGGGGTTGGTGCTGGACCTGTAGCTGCAACCTCCCTCTACTGGCAGGGGGTTGGTGCTGGACCAGTAGCTCCAGCCTCCCTCTACTGGCAGGGGGTTGGTGCTGGACCCGTAGCTCCAGCCACCCTCTACTGGCAGGGGGTTGGTGTTGGACCTGTAGCTCCAGCCCCCCTCTACTGGCAGGGGGTTGGTGCTGGACCTGCAGGTCCAGTCCCACTCTACTGGCAGGGGGTTGGTGCTGGACTTGTAGCTCCAGCCCCCCCTCTACTGGCAGGGGGTTGATGCTGGATTTGTAGCTCCAACCCCCCCTCTACTGACAGGAGGTTGATGCTGGACCTGTAGCTCCAGCCCCCCCCCTTACTGGCAGGGGATTAGTGCTGGACCTGTAGCTCCAGGCCCCATCTACTGGCAGGGGGTTGGTGCTGGACCTGTAGCTCTAGCCCCACCCCCCTCTACTGGCAGAGGGTTGGTGCTGAACCTGCAGCTCCAGCCTCCCCCCTCTGCTGGCAGGGGGTTGGTGCTGAACATGTAGCTCCAGCCCACCTCTACTAGCAGGTGGGGGGGGGGTTGGAGCTGGACCTGTAGCTCCAGGCCCCCTCTATTGGAAGGGGATTGGTGCTGGACCTGTAGCTCCAGCCCCCCTCTACTGGCAGGGGGTTGGTGCTGGACCTGTAGCTCCAGCCACCCTCTACTGGCAAGGGGTTGGAGCTGGATCTGTAGCTCCAGCCCCCCCTCTACTGGCAGGAGGTTGGTGCTGGACCTGTAGCTCCAGCCCCCCTCTACTGGCAGGGGGGTTGGTGCTGGACCTGTAGCTCCAGCCACCTCTACTGGCAGGGGGTTGATGCTGAACCTGTAGCTCCAGCCCCCTTTTTACAGGCAGGGGGGTGGGGATGGTCCTGGACCTGTAGATCCAGCCCCCCTCGTCTGGCAGGAGGTTGGTGCTGTAGCTTTAGCTCCAGCCCTCCTCTACTGGCAGGGGGGGGGTGGTCCTGCACCTGTAACTCAAGCACTCCTCTACTGGCAGGGGGTTGGCCCTGGATCTGTAGCTCCAGCCCCCTCTAGTGGCAAGGGGTTGTTGCTGAACCTATAGCTCAAGCCCCTTCTCTATTGGCAGGGAGTTGGCACTGGACCTGTAGCTCCACCCCCCTCTACTGGCAGGGGTTGGCCCTGAATCTGTAGCTCCAGCCCCCCTCTACAGGCAGGGGGTTGGTGCTGGACCTGTAGCTGCAGCCCCCTCTACAGGCAGGGTGGGGTTGGTCCTGGACCTGTAACTCCAGCCCCTCTCTTCTGGCAGGGGGTTGATGCTGGCCCTGTAGCTCTAGCCCCCCCTCTACTGGCAGGGGGTTGGTGCTGGACCTGTAGCTCTAGCCCCCTCTGTACTGGCAGGGGGTTGGTGCTGGACCTGTAGCTGCAGCCCCCCTCTACGGGCAGGGTTGGGTTGGTCCTGGACCTGTAACTCCAGCCCCCCTCTACTGGCAGGGGGTTGGTGCTAGACCTGTAGCTCCAGCCACACTCTACTGGCAAGGGGTTGGCCCTGAATCTGTAGCTCCAGCCCTCTCTACTGGCAGGGGGTTGATGCTGGACATGTAGCTCTAGCCCCCCCTCTACTGGCAGGGTGTTGGTGCTGGACCAGTAGCTGCAGCCCCCTCTACGGGCAGGGGGTTGGTCCTGAACCTGTAACTCCAGCCCCCCTCTACTGGCAGGAGGTTGGTGCTGGACCTGTAGCTCCAGCCCCCTCTACTGGCAGGGGTTGGTGCAGGGCTAGTAGTTCCAACCCCCCTCTACTGGCAGGGGGTTGGAGCTGGACCTGTAGCTCCAGCCCCCCTCTACTGGAAGAGGGTTGGTGCTGGACCTGTAGCTCGAGCCCCCCTCTACTGGAAGAGGGTTGGTGCTGGATCTATAGCTCCAGCCCCCCTCTACTGGCAGGGGGTAGGTGCTGCACCTGTAGCTCCAGCCCCCCCCCCTCTACTGGGAGGGGGTTGGTGCTTGACGTGTAGCTCCAGCCCCCCTCTACTGGAAGAGGGTTGGTGCTGGACCTGTAGCTCGAGCCCCCCTCTACTCTCAGGGGGTTGGTGCTGGACCTGTAGCTCCAGCCCCCCTTTACTGGCTGGGGGTTAGTGCTGGACCTTTAGCTCCAGACCCACACTACTGGCAAGGAGTGGGTGCTGGACCTGTAGCTCCAGCCCCACACTACTGGCAAACGGTGGGTGCTGGACCTGTAGCTCCAGCCCCTTTCTACTGGCAGTGGGTTGGTCCTGGACCTGAAGCTCCAGCCCCCCTCTACTGGCAGGGGGGGTTGATGCTGGACCTGTAGCTCCAGCCCCACTCTACTGGCAGGGGATTGGTGCTGTACCTGTAGCTCCAGCCCCCCTCTACTGGCAAGGGGTGGGTGCTGGACGTGTAGCTCCAGCCCCCCGGCACTGGCAGGAGGTTGGCCCTGGACCTGTAGCTCCAGCCTTCCCTCTACTGGCAGGGGGTTGGTGCTGGACCTATAGCTCCAGCCCCCCTCTACTGGCAGGAAGTTGGCCCTGGACCTGTAGCTCCAGCCCTCCTCTACTGGCAGAGGGGTGGCCCTGGACCTGTAGCTCCAGCCCCCCACTACTGGCAGGGGGTTGGCGCTGGACCTGTAGCTCCAGCCCTCCTCTACTGGCAGGGGGTTGGTGCTGGACCTGTAGCTCCAGCCCCCCTCTACTGGCAGGGGTTTGGTGCTGGACCTGTAGATCCAGCCCCCCTCTACTGGCAGCGGGTTGGTGCTGGACCTAAAGCTCAAGCCCCCCTCTACTGGCAGAGGGGTGGTGCTGGACCTGTAGCTCCAGCCCCCCCCCCTCTACTGGCAGGGGGTTGGTGCTGGACCTGTAGCTCCAGCCACCCCTCTACTGGCAGGGGATTGGTGCTGGACCTGAAGCTCCAGCCCCTCTCTACTGGCTCTACTGGCAAGGGGTTGGTGTTGGATCTGTAGCTCCAGCCCCCCTCTACTAGAAGGGAGTTGGTGCTGGACCTGTAAAGTCTAGCCCCTCCCCCTCTACTGGCAGGGGGTTTGTTCTGGACCAGTAGCTGCAGCTGCTCTACTGGCAGGGGGTTGTTGCTGGACCTGTAGCTCCAGCCCCCCTCTACTAGAAGGGAGTTGGTGCTGGACCTGTAAAGTCTAGCCCCTCCCCCTCTACTGGCAGGTTTTGGTGCTGGACATGTAGCTCTAGCCCCCCCCCCCTCTACAGGCAGGGGGTTGGTCCTGGATCTGTAGCTCCAGTCCCCCTATACTAACAGAGAGTTGGTGCTGGACCAGTAGCTTCAGCCCCCCTCTACTGGGAGGGGGTTGGTGCTGGACCTGTAAAGTCCAGCCCCTCCGCCTTTACTGGCAGGTGGTTGGTCCTGGACCTGTAGCTCCACTCCCCCTCTACTAACAGAGAGTTGGTGCTGAACCAGTAGCTTCAGCCCCCCTCTACTGGGAGGGGGTTGGTGCTGGACCTGTAGCTCCAGCTCCCCCCTCTACTGGCAGGGGGTTGGTGCTGGACCTGTAGCTCCAGCTCCCCCCTCTACTGGCAGAGGTTGGAGCTGGACCTGTAGCTCCAGTACCCCTCGACTGGCAAGGGGTTGGTGCTGGACCAATAGCTCCAGCCCGCTCTACTGTCAGGGGGTTGCCCCTCTACTGTCAGGGCGTTGGTGCTGGACCTGTAGCTCCAGGGCTCCTCTACATGCAGAGAGTCGGTGGTGGACTTACAGCTCCAGCCCCCCTCTACTGGCAGGGGGTTGGTGCTGGACCCGTGGCTCCTGCCTCCATTTACTGGCAGGGGTTGGTGCTGGACCTGTAGCTCCAGCCTCCCTCTACTGGCAGGGGTTGGTGTTGGACCTGTAGCTCCAGCCCCCCTCTACTCTACTAGCAGGGTGTTGGTGCTGGACCTGTAGCTGCAACCTCCCTCTACTGGCAAGGGGTTGGTGCTGGACCAGTAGCTCCAGCCTCCCTCTACTGGCAGGGGGTTGGTGCTGGACCCGTAGCTCCAGCCACCCTCTACTGGCAGGGGGTTGGTGTTGGACCTGTAGCTCCAGCCCCCCTCTACTGGCAGGGGGTTGGTGCTGGACCTGCAGGTCCAGTCCCACTCTACTGGCAGGGGGTTGGTGCTGGACTTGTAGCTCCAGCCCCCCCTCTACTGGCAGGGGGTTGATGCTGGATTTGTAGCTCCAACCCCCCCTCTACTGACAGGAGGTTGATGCTGGACCTGTAGCTCCAGCCCCCCCCTTACTGGCAGGGGATTAGTGCTGGACCTGTAGCTCCAGGCCCCATCTACTGGCATTGGGTTGGTGCTGGACCTGTAGCTCTAGCCCCACCCCCCTCTACTGGCAGAGGGTTGGTGCTGAACCTGTAGCTCCAGCCTCCCCCCTCTGCTGGCAGGGGGTTGGTGCTGAACATGTAGCTCCAGCCCACCTCTACTGGCAGGGGGGGGGGGTTGGAGCTGGACCTGTAGCTCCAGGCCCCCTCTATTGGCAGGGGATTGGTGCTGGACCTGTAGCTCCAGCCCCCCTCTACTGGCAGGGGGTTGGTGCTGGACCTGTAGCTCCAGCCCCCCTCTACTGGCAAGGGGTTGGAGCTGGATCTGTAGCTCCAGCCCCCCCCTCTACTGGCAGGAGGTTGGTGCTGGACCTGTAGCTCCAGCCCCCCTCTACTGGCAGGGGGGTTGGTGCTGGACCTGTAGCTCCAGCCACCTCTACTGGCAGGGGGTTGATGCTGAACCTGTAGCTCCAGCCCCCTTTTTACAGGCAGGGGGGTGGGGATGGTCCTGGACCTGTAGATCCAGCCCCCCTCGTCTGGCAGGAGGTTGGTGCTGTAGCTTTAGCTCCAGCCCTCCTCTACTGGCAGGGGGGGGGGGTGGTCCTGCACCTGTAACTCAAGCACTCCTCTACTGGCAGGGGGTTGGCCCTGGATCTGTAGCTCCAGCCCCCTCTAGTGGCAAGGGGTTGTTGCTGAACCTATAGCTCAAGCCCCTTCTCTGTTGGCAGGGAGTTGGCACTGGACCTGTAGCTCCACCCCCCTCTACTGGCAGGGGGTTGGCCCTGAATCTGTAGCTCCAGCCCCCCTCTACTGGCAGGGGGTTGGTGCTGGACCTGTAGCTCCAGCCCCCCCTCTACTGGCAGGGGGTTGGCCCTGAATCTGTAGCTCCAGCCCCCCTCTACTGGCAGGGGGTTGGTCCTGGACCTGTAGCTCCAGCCTCCCCCCCTTTCTACTGGCAAGGGATTGGTGCTGGACCTGTAGCTCCAGCCCCCTCTACTGGCAGGGGGTTGGTGTTGAACCTGTAGCTCCAGCTCCCTTCTACTGGCAGGGGGTTGGTGCTGAACCTGCAGTTCCTTTCCCACCCCCGTCTACTGGCAGGGGGTTGGCGCTTGACCTGTAGCTCCAGCCCCCCTCTACTGGCAGGAGGTTAGTGTTGGACCTGTAGATCCAGCCCCCCCATACTAGCAGGGGGTTGGTGCTGGACCTGTAGCTCTAGCTCCCCTCTACTGGCAGGGGGTTGGCCCTGAATCTGTAGCTCCAGACCCCTCTACTGGCAGGGGGTTGGTGCTGGAACTGTAGCTCCAGGCTACCTCTAATAGCAGGAGGTTGATGCTGGACCTGTAGCTCCAGCCCCCCTCTACTGGCAGGAGGTTGGTGCTGGACCTGTAGATCCAGCCCCCCTCTACTAGCTGGGGGTTGGTGCTGGACCTGTAGCTCTAGCTCCCCTCTACTGGCAGGGGGTTGGCCCTGAATCTGTAGCTCCAGCCCCCTCTCCTGGAAGGGGATTCCTGCTGGACCTGTAGCTCTAGTCCCCCTCACCTCTAATGCCAGGGGGTTGAAGCTGGACCTGTAGCTCTAGCCCTTCTCTACTGGCAGGGCGTTGATGATGGACCTGTAGCTCCAGCCCACCACTACTGGCAGGGGGTTGATGCTGAACCTGTAGATCCAGCCCCCTCTACTGGCAGGGGGTTGGTGCTGGACCTGCAGCTCCAGCCTCCTCTACTGGCAGGGGGATGGTGCTGGACCTGTAGCTCTGGCCCCCCTGTACAAGCAGGGGATTGATGATGGACCTGTAGCTTCAGCCCCCCTCTACTGGCAGGGGGTCGATGCTAGACCTGTAGCTCCAGCCCCCCTCTACTGGCAGGGGGTTGGTGCTAGACCTGTAGCTCCAGCCCCCCTCTACTGGCAGGGGGTTGGTCCTGGACCTGTAGCTCCGGCCCCCATCTACTGGCAGAAGGTTGGTGCTGGACCTGTAGCTCCAGCCCCTTCTCTACTGGCATGGGGTTGGTCCTGGACCTGTAGCTCCAGCCCCCCCCACCCTCTACTGGCTGGGGGTTGGTGCTGGACCTGTAGCTCCAGCCCTGCCCCCCTCTACTGGCAGGGGGTTGGTGCTGAACCTGTAGCTCCAGCCTCCCCCCTCTACTGGCAGGGGGTTGGTGCTAAACCTGTAGCTCCAGCCCTGCCCCCCTCTACTGGCACGGGATTGGTGTTGAACCTGTAGCTCCAGCTCCCCTCTACAGACAGGAGGTTGGTGCTGGACCTGTAGATCTAGCCCTCCTCTACTGGCAAGGGGGGTTGTTGCTAGACCTATAGCTCAAGCCCCCCCTCTACTGGCAGGGGGTTGGTGCTGGGCCTGTAGCTCCAGCCCCCTCTCTACTGGCAGAGGGTTGATGATGGACCTGTAGCTCTAGCCCCTTCTACTGGCAGGGGGTTGGTCCTGGACCTGTAGCTCCAGCCCCCCCCCCCTTCTACCGGCAGGGAGTTGGTGCTGGACCTGTAGCTCCAGCCTCCCACCTCTCCTAGCAGCGGGTTTGTGCTGAACCTGTAGCTCCAGCCTCCCCTTTACTGGCTGGTGGTTGGTGCTGGACCTGTAGCTCCAGCCCCCTCTCTACTGGCAGAGGGTTGATGATGGACCTGTTGCTCCAGCCCCTTCTACTGGCAGGGGGTTGGTGCTGGACCTGTAGCTCCAGGCTCCCCCCTCTACTGTCAGGGGGGTTGGTGCTGAACCTGTAGCTCCAGCTTCCCCACTCTTCTGGCAGGGTGTTGGTGCTGAACCTGTAGCTCCAGCCCACCTCTACTAGCAGGGGGTTGGAGCTGGACCTGTAGCTCCAGCCTCCCCCCTCTACTGGCATGGGGTTGGTGCTTGACCTGTAGCTTCAGCCCCATCTACTGGCAGGGGGGGAGGTGGTCATGGACCTGTAGCTCCAGCCCCCCCCCTCTTCTGGCAGGGGGTTGGTGCTGAACCTGCAGTTCCTTCCCACTCTACTGGCAGGGAGTTGGTGCTGGACCTGTAGCTCCAGCCTCCCCCCTCTACTGGCAGGGGATTGGTGCTGGACCTGTAGCTCCAGCCCCCTCTACTGGCAGGGGGTTGGTGCTGAACCTGTAGCTTCAGCTTCCTTCTACTGGCAGGGGGTTGACCCTGGATCTGTAGCGCCAGCCCCCCCCCCTCTACTGGCAGGGGGTTGGTCCTGGAAATGAAGACTCCAGCCCCCCTCTACCGGCAGAGGGTTGATGCTGGACCTGTAGCTCCAGCCCCCTCTACTGGCAGGGGGTTGGTCCTGGACTTGTAGCTCCAGCCCCCTTCTACTGGCAGGGGGTTGGTGCTGGACCTGTAGCTCCAGCCCCCCTCTACTGGCAAGGGGTTGGTGCTGGAACTGTAGCTCCAGCCCCCCTCTACTAGCATGGGGTTGGTGCTGGACCTGTAGCTCCAGCCCCCCCCCCCTATCTACTGGCAGGGGGTTAGTGCTGAACCTGTAGCTCCAGCCCCCTCTACTGGCAGGGGGTTGGTGCTTGACCTGCAGCTCCAGCCTCTTCTATTGGCAGGGGGATGGTGCTGGACCTGTAGCCCCAGCCCCCCTCTACTGGCAGGGGGTTGATGCTGGACCTATAGCTCAAGCCCCCTCTCTACTGGCAGGGGGTTGGTGCTGGACCTGTAGCTCCAGGCCACCTCTCCTGGCAGGGGGTTCCTGCTAGACCTGTAGCTCTAGCCTCCTCCCCCACCTCTACTGGCAGGGGGTTGGAGATGGACCTGTAGCTCCAGCCATCCTCTATAGCCAGGGGGTTGGCCCTGAATCTGTAGCTCCACTCCGCCCTCTAATGACAGGGGGTTGGTTCAGGACACGTAGCTCTAGCCCCCTCTACGGGAAGGGTGGGGTTGGTCCTGAACTTGTAACTCCAACCCCCCTCTACTGGCAGGGGGATGGTGCTGGACCTGAAGCTCCAGCCCCCTTCTACTGGCAGGGGGTTGGTGCTGGACCTGTAACTCCAGCCCCCCCCCTCTACTAGGAGGGGGGTTGGTGCTGAACCTGTAGCTCCAGGCCCCCTCTACTGGTAGGGGGTCGGTGCTGGACCTGTAGCTCCTGCCCCCCTCTACTGGCAGGGGGTTGGTGCTTGACCTGCAGCTCCAGCCTCCTCTACTGGCAGGGGGTTGGTGCTGGACCTGTAGCTCTAGCTCCCCTCTACTGGCAGGGGGTTGGCCCTGAATCTGTAGCTCCAGCCCTCTCTACTGGCAGGGGTTAGGTGCTGCACCTGTAGCTCCAGCCCCCACCCCTCTACTGGGAGGGGGTTGGTGCTTGACGTGTAGCTCCAGCCCCCCTTCAACTCTCAGGGGGTTGGTGCTGGACCTGTAGCTCCAGCCCCCCTCTACTGGCTGGGGGTTAGTGCTGGACCTTTAGCTTCAGACAAACACTACTGGCAAGGAGTGGGTGCTGGACCTGTAGCTCCAGCCCCACACTACTGGCAAACGGTGGGTGCTGGACCTGTAGCTCCAGCCCCTTTCCACTGGCAGTGGGTTGGTCCTGGACCTGAAGCTCCAGCCCCCTCTACTGGCAGGGGGGGGGGGGGTTGATGCTGGACCTGTAGCTCCAGCCCCCCTCTACTGGCACGGAATTGGTGCTGTACCTGTAGCTCCAGCTCCCCCTCTACTGGCAAGGGGTGGGTGCTGGACGTGTAGCTCCAGCCCCCTCCACTGGCAGGAGGTTGGCCCTGGACCTGTAGCTCCAGCCTTCCCTCTACTGGCAGGGGGTTGGTGCTGGACCCATAGCTCCAGCCCCCCTCTACTGGCAGGAAGTTGGCCCTGGACCTGTAGCTCCAGCCCCCCTCTACTGGCAGAGGGGTGGTGCTGGACCTGTAGCTCCAGCCCCCCTCTACTGGCAGGGGGTTGGCCCTGGACCTGTAGCTCCAGCCCCCCTCTACTGGCAGGGGGTTGGCGCTGGACCTGTAGCTCCAGCCCTCCTCTACTGGCAGGGGGTTGGTGCTGGACCTGTAGCTCCAGCCCCCCTCTACTGGCAGGGGTTTGGTGCTGGACCTGTAGCTCCAGCCCCCCTCTACTGGCAGCGGGTTGGTGCTAGACCTGTAGCTCCAACCCCCCCCCTCTACTGGCGGGGGGTTGGTGCTGGACCTGTAGCTCCAGCACCCCTCTACTGGCAGGAGGTTGGCCCTGGACCTGTAGCTCCAGCCCCCCTCTACTGGCAGGGGGTTGGTGCTGGACCTGTAGCTCCAGCCCCCCTCTACTGGCAGAGGGGTGGTGCTGGACCTGTAGTTCCAGCCCCCCCCCCCTCTACTGGCAGGGGGTTGGTGCTGGACCTGTAGCTCCAGCCCCCCCTCTACTGGCAGGGGATTGGTGCTGGACCTGTAGCTCCAGCCCCCCCCCCTCTACTGGCAGGGGGTTGGTGCTGGACCTGTAGCTCCAGCCCCCCCTCTACTGGCAGGGGATTGGTGCTAGACCTGAAGCTCCAGGACCCCTTCTACTGGCAGATGGTTGGTGCTGGACATGTAGTTCCAACCCCCCTCTATTGGCAGGGGGTAGCTGCTTGACCTGTAGCTCCAGCCCCCCTCTACTGGAAGAGGGTTGGTGCTGGACCTGTAGCTCCAGCCCCCCCCCCTACTGGCAGGGGGTTAGTGCTGGACCAGTAGCTCCAGCCCCCCTCTACTGGCAGGGGGTTGGTGCTGGACCTGCAGCTCCAGCCCCCTCTACTGGCAGGGGGTTGGCCTTGGACCTGTAGCTCCAGCCTTCCCTCTATTGGCAGGTGGTTGGTGCTGGACCTGTAGCTCCAGCCCCTCTCTACTGGCAGAGGGTTGGTGCTGGACCTGTAGCTCCAGCCCCTCTCTACTGGCAGAGGGGTGGTGCTGGACCTGTAGCTCCAGCCCTCCTCTACTGGCAGGGGGTTGGTGCTGTACCTGTAGCTCCAACCCCCTCTACTGGCATGAGGTTGGTGCTGGACCTGAAGCTCCAGCCTCTACTGGCAGGGGGTTGGTGCTGGACCTGTAGCTCCAGCCACCCCGCTACTGGCAGGGGATTGGTGCTGGACCTGAAGCTCTAGGACCCCTTCAACTGGCAGATAGTTGGTGCTGGACCTGTAGTTCCAACCCCCCTCTATTGGCAGGGGGTAGCTGCTTGACCTGTAGCTCCAGCCCCCCTCTACTGGCAGGGGGTTGGTGCTGGACCTGTAGCTCCACCCCACCTCTACTGGTAGGGGTTTGGTGCTGTACCTGTAGCTCCAGCCCCCCCTCTACTGGTAGGGGGTTAGTGCTGTCCAGACCCCCCCCCTCTACTGGCAGGGGGTAGCTGCTTGACCTGTAGCTCCAACCCCCCTCTACTGGAAGAGGGTTGGTGCTGGACCTGTAGCTCCAGCCCCCCTTCTACTGGCAGGGGGTTAGTGCTGGACCAGTAGCTCCAGCCCCCTTCTACTGGCAGGGGGTTCGTGCTAGACCTGTAGCTCCAGCCCCCCTCTACTGGCAGGGGGTTGGTGCTGGACCTGTAGCTCCAGCCCCCCCCTCTACTGGCAGGGGGTTGGTGCTGGATCTGTAGCTCCAGCCCCCTCCCCTCTACTGGTAGGGGGTTGGTGCTGGACGTGTAGCTCCAGCCCCCCACTCTACTGGAAAAGGGTTGGTGCTGGACCTGTAACTCCAGCCCCCCTCTACTGGCAGGGGGTTGGTGCTGTCCAGCCCCCCCCCCCTCTACTGGGAGGGGGTTGGTGCTTGACGTGTAGCTCCAGCCCCCCCCCCTCTACTGGAAAAGGGTTGGTGCTGAACCTGTAACTCCAGCCCCCCTCTACTGGCAGGGGGTTGGTGATATCCAGCCCCCCCCCTCTACTGGCAGGGGGTTGGTGCTGGACCTGAAGCTCCAGCCTCTACTGGCAGGGGTTTGGTGCTGGACCTGTAGCTCCAGCCACCCCTCTACTGGCAGGAGGTTGGTGCTGGACCTGTAGCTCCAGCCCCCCTCTACTGGCAGGGGTTGGTGCTGGATCTGTAGCTCCAGCCCCCCCCCCCTCTACTGGGAGGGGGTTGGTGCTTCATGTGTAGCTCCAGCTCCCCCTCTACTGGCAGGGGGTTGGTGCTGGACCTATAGCTCCAGACTCCTCTACTGGCAAGGGGTGGGTGCTGGACCTGTAGTTCCAGCCCCCCTCTACTGGCAGGGGGTTGGTGCTGCACCTGTAGCTCCAACCCCCCCCTCTCCTCGCAGGGGGTTGGTGTTGGACTTGTAGCCCCAGCCCTGCTCTATTGGCAGGGGGTTGGTGCTGGACCTGTAGCTACAGCCCCACACTACTGGCAAGGGGTGGGTGCTGGACCTGTAGTTCCAGCCCCCCTCTACTGGCTGGGGGTTGGTGTTGGACTTGTAGCTCCAGACCCCTGTACTGGCAGGGGGTTGGTGCGGGATCTGTAGCTCCAGCCCCCTTTACTGGCAGGATGGGGGGGGGGGGGGTGCTGGACCTGTAGCTCCAGCCCTCCTCTACTTGCAGGGGGTTGGTGTTGGACTTGTAGCTCCAGCCCTGCCCTATTGGCAGGGGGTTGGTGCTGGACCTGTAGCTCCAGCCCAACACTACTGGCAAGGGGTTGGTGCTGGACCAGTAGCTCCAGCTATCCTTCTACTGGCCGGGGGTTGGTGCTGGACCTGTAGCTTCAGCCCCACTCTACTGACAGGGGGATGGTGCTGGACCTGTAGCTCCAGCCCCCCCCCCCTCTACTGGCAGGGGGTTGGTGCTGGACCTGTAGCTCCAGCCCCCCCTCTACTGGCAGGAGATTGGTGCTGGACCTGTAGCTCCAGCCCCACTCTACTGACAGGGGGATGGTGCTGGACCTGTAGCTCCAGCCCTCCCTCTCTACTGGCAGGGGGTTGGTGCTGGACCTGTAGCTCCAGCCTTCCCTCTACTGGCAGGAGATTGGTGCTGGACCTATAGTTCCTGCCCCTCTTCTACTGGCAGGGGGTCGATGCAGGACCAGTAGCTCCAGCCCCCCTTTACTGGCAGGGGGTTGGTGTTGTACCTGTACCTCCAGCCCCCCCTCTACTGGCCGGGGGATGGTGCTGGACCTGTAGCTCCAGCCCCCCCCCCCCTCTACTGGCAGGGGGTTGGTGCTGGACCTGTAGCTCCAGCCACCCCTCTACTGGCAGGAGATTGGTGCTGGACCTGTAGCTCCAGCCCCACTCTACTGACAGGGGGATGGTGCTGGACCTGTAGCTCCAGCCCCCCCCTCTACTGGCAGGGGGTTGGTGCTGGACCTGTAGCTCCAGCCTTCCCTCTACTGGCAGGAGATTGGTGCTGGACCTGTAGCTCCAGCCCCACTCTACTGACAGGGGGATGGTGCTGGACCTGTAGCTCCAGCCCCCCCCCCTCTACTGGCAGGGGGAGTTGGTGCTGGACCAGTAGCTCCAGCCCCCCTCTACTGGCAGGGGGTTGGTGCTGGACATGTAGCTCCAGCCCCCTCTACTGGCAGGGGGTTGGTCCTGGAATTGTAGCTCCAGCCCCCTTCTACTGGCAAGGGGTTGGTGCTGGACCTGTAGCTCTAGCTCCCCTCTACTGGAAGGGGGTTGGCCCTGAATCTGTAGTTCCAGCCCCCTCTACTAGCAGGGGATTGATGATGGACCTGTAGCTCCAGCCCCCTCTACTGGCAGGGGGCGGTTGGTCCTGGACCTGTAGGTTCAGCCCACCCCTCCCTCTTCTGGCAAGGGGTTGGTGCTGGACCAGTGTAGCAGCATGCTGCAACACTGGGTTCATGATGGGTCTTTGTATGCCAGGAACATCTTTGCCAAACTTTGCAAATAACTGTGTCCCAAGTGTAAAAGCAAACGAACGGAAACTTGGTTTACGTCAAGTTTTCACCAGATACTGTACATATTATAGCTATTCAGCATGCTTATGTCAACAAGACGGAAAAACACTTTTTTCGTCCACTTTAATGTTTTCTGCACACACTCGACAGTGCCCACCATCATGTCAGATTTATCAACCAAACGCATGTTGATATTATAGTCAAGAACACAATCTGGCTTATATACTGGTTCTTGCGTTACTCAGTTCACCTTGCCACTGTTCATCATTGTACCATCATGAACGGTTGTCAGCAAGTTCACTTCTCTTTTGTCTTTCCACGTAACTGAGCGTATTTGATCACTTTTTCTTAGCTGGCAGTCATAAACTTCAAGTTTATTGTTAAACACTGGCATTTCCCTTCTTCTTGGCTTTACTGTACCAAACAATCCAGTTCTATTTTAAATCAAGAACCTAGCTGGCAAGGGACTTGTATAGCAGTTATCCGTGTATAAAATGTGGCCCTTGTTCATCCATGGTACCATCAGTGACTTCACCACACTACCTGAGAAACCATGTTGGTCGTTACCGGGAATGTCTACATCGCTAGCAGAATACAGAATCGTGTGTAACACGTATCCTGTTTCACAGTCACGAAGAACAAAGAATTTCAATCCAAATCTGTTGCGTTTGGAGGGAATATACTGCTTGAATGCAACACGTCCTCTGAAAAGCACAAGGGAATCGTCAATCACCAGCTTCTGTGCTGGTACATAGAAATCTCTGAACTTTCCAGTCACTTCATTCATATAGTGTCTGACTCTCCAAAATCTATCATCCTCTGTCCGGTCCTCATTACTTGCAAAATGAAGACACCTGAGGAGTATCTGAAACCTGCCTCGGGACATATATTTCCCGAAGAAAGGTGTTGGAATAGTCTGGTCTTTGCTCCAATAATCTGTGATAGCGTGTTTGACACAATGTTTCATCAACATACATATTGCCAAAAATCCATACATTTCACCTACAGTAGAGTTTTTCCAATGCTGCAATCGTGAATATTCTGTTATCTCTTTTCCAATGAGATGAGTCGCATGAAGGTTCATTTGGTGTACATTATATTCCATGAGCGGCTCATCATAAAATGCTCTAAAGTAATCCATTTCACACATGTCCTCACCATTATCAGGGAAAAGGTCTGTAATCCCAACTTCTTTATTGCCAAAGCCAGGAATTAGAGGAATAAAATCGTCACTATCACTCCACACAAGGACACCTGGGGTCCTGCGAGGTGCAACAGTGGCACAACAGCGAGGAAGCGTTGTATACCGTGGACCAGGAGCTGTAGCCCGTCTACACAAAGTACGGCCGCTATGTGAACGTGAGGTGAAATCATGTGAACATGAGGGTCTTGGTTCCTCATGTGGTGCCATACGGCAGCGCTTGGCTGGGCGAGACGCTGCTGACGTGACAAGTTCTCGCCTGGTATCACCACTGGTACTAGCAACAGGCACGGTAACACTATGCTCTGAATCCACTTCACTAAAACCAGAAAATGAGTCACCTTCCTCTGACTCGTTGTCCAAAATATCCTCATACTCTAAATAAGCACAAGAACTGTGTGGTCGTGGGTGAATTGGAGTAGACACTGGGCGAGGAGGCACGGGTGAGCATGTATGCCTCGCCGTGGGAGGAGGCTGTATCTCATATTCACTGTCTGTGCTACTATCATCGGTCAATTGTCTGTAGTCCTTATCAATGTCAGGGTCATCAAAAATCACTTTCCTCACCATCAGAAAATAATTCACTAGTTATTTGCTCTTGAGTAAGTGATTGCGTGGTGTATGCGCGGGAGGCGTTTGGCTGTGCGCTTGCCATGGTGACCGCTGGGTAATTGGGGCCTCCCATGCATTGGTAGCGTGAGCTGGTTTTTTTTTTACAAAATGGCAGCTGGTTTACTATAGCCCCTAGGCAGCATATGGGGGCCCCCCTACCCCGATGGCCATTCAAATCTTGTGTGGTATTCCATCACGTCATATGACATCATGCACAATTTATAGCAAGTTACTCAACACATCATAGGACGTGTTGTGCAGTTTAAGGGTTAATCATGGTGTTATTACCCAGTTATGTTGAGTGTATTAACCCTCTGAAATGCAAATAGCACATAATATTGCTCAATCAGGGGTGCGCATAACACCTTAACCACTGCACTGCGCAAAACGACAAATGCCATTCGCCAATTACTGCGCCAACTGACAAAAGTATTTTTTATTTCTTTGTATACGGTCGAAGCACGCTCGCGGTAGGTTGGGTACAAAATGGACTCTTAGAACCTACTGTGAGAGGCAGCCATCTTGGAAAAAATTCCCAGAATGTCGTAAGGCTGCTGGCTGGGTTAGTACTGAGTGAGCAACAATGAGTGGCACACGCGCCTCTGGCTCCCAAACACCTGTCCAACACGGCGTTGACTTGGGTACAAGATGGATTCCTGAGGTGTTTGCCAGATTGAAAAAAATTCCCAGCATTCCCCATGGTCATGGGCAGGCTCATATTCAAGGTAGCAACCATGTCGTATTCATCCATATCAAGCCCTAGTCGGCCTTGTTTTCAAGAAAACATCATTTGATGTTGGAATAGAAAGGCATATTGCTTGAAGATGAGCATGCCAGTGATTTTGATAACCCAAATCTGGAAAAAGACCTAACACAGGTGTCTGCTACTAGTGATATGGATATTGAAGTGAAGGATGTGGAGAGTGTGTACAGTACACAGCTCTCACAGCCCTGCCATGCCGGACTAGGTCATCACCATCAGTGGAACAACACAAATGAATTTTTGTATGTTCCACTGAACATTTAGTGCCAAATGCAATTCACTTGGACCATCCGGGAATTCGTTAGAGCGGGGTCTGTTAGAGCAGGGTCTGTTAGAGCGGGGTCTGTTAGAGTGATGATGCACTGTATTTGAAAAGAAAAAATGCAAGAGTAGAGAAGTGATTGTAAATATTATTCAGCAGATATGTAAGTAATAAAATTTAGCAGATACTGTATATAAGTAATAAAGTTTACCAGATATGAAAGTAAAAATAATAAAGAACAAAAGAGTGGGAAATTAGATAATTAATCAAATTAATATTTCTAGAGTAAACGAATTGAGATTCAAATAATTAATCAAATGGAATACAAATAATTAGCTAAATTAAGAATTACATTAATATTGTAATACATGAATATTATACGGTAATAATACAAGATGGGCAAGGATATGCTATATAAACAGGCAATACACAGGCAAAAAAAAAAAAGAAGAGAACAAAGAATTAGACAATTAGATTAAGATTATGAATAAATAAATGGATTCAGATTCAAAATAATTAATAAAAAAGGAAACATAATTAATCAAATTAAAAATTAAGTAATCTCTTAACCCTCAAACCGCTAGGGGCCCAAATGGATTAAACACCCACAGGCGCAACAAAAAAAAAAATCCAAAAAAATTCTTTCGTCTGATAGAAGTGTTCATTTTTGTTCCCTGATCACGGAAAAAATAACAAAAAAATCGTAGGTGGCATATTTTAGCCGCAATAGGGTAGGGAAGTCTGACAAAAAAGGGGCATTAGCAGAGCCTTCGCCAGACGAGGTCTACTCCGCTCGAGCTGTCAGGTGGCAGTTGCCACAAATATATCATTATCTAATTATTTCAATGTGTCTGATTGATTTTTTCTGAGTTTTGTTGCAGTAATATTATTCAATACAGTGAATTGTGATATATTTATATAATAAAATGTGTGAACCATCGCTGTACTCAAAATTATGGTGTGCATATTAGTGATTCAATTATTATGTTCATAAAACAATAAACAAATAATTTTGCTGTTGTTACACTATATACACAGGTTATTTGTAAGTATTTGCATGTTTTGTTCACCATAACAAACCACTAAGTTGGTATTGTGAGTCAAAAAGCAACGAGGAGTGACTGCCACACACCAGCCAGCCACTCCCTCCCGCAACGACACCTCACTCGCCCTCATTCTCCTCCCACAATACTGTTTTTGCATTTATTCACTATACACAGACGTTATATATAAGTATTTACATTTTTGTTCATAATAACTGTACATCTAAGCTTTTATGGTGAGTAAAGACACGAAGACGTAGCTACTCACACAGTCAGCTGGTGATGGCCGCCCTCAAGGCCAGACGCACTAATATTTCTCCTCCAACACATTATATATAAGTATCTACCTGTTTTATTCACCATACCTGTACAAATAAGCTGGTATGGTGCCCAAAGACCATAGTGGCCACCAGTAAACAACATGACAAGTCGTGCAGAGGATGCTCCTCCCTCACCAAAATGGCGGCTCCCAACCTCTTCCTCTTGCTGTTATCACACCCTAGTAGTAGGCATCCTTCAGTCTTGGGAGACAATGGAGTTGCGCCCTAGTTGTCAATCCTGGTGCAGCGTCTGGTGTGACTGATGAGGCCAATCCGAGAGTGGCAGTCCATCCCACACCGAGCACAAACGAAGTCCAATTCTGGTCTGTCTTCCTGGCTACCGGCCTTCCTTCTCTGTCTCTTTGCCTCCGATTCCTTGGCAAGTGACTCCTCGAACTTGGAGAGACCTCTTTGAACAGACTGCCCCCAGGCTGAACGGTCTGCAGCCAGTGTCTTCCACATAGCAAGATCGACGTCCATGGCTTTTAGGTCCCTCTTGCATACGTCTTTGTACCGTAGCTGGGGCATGCCTGTTGGATGCTTTCCCTGCATCAGCTTCACACCCTATACACACGTTATATATAAGTATCTACATTAGTGTTCACCATAGCGAACCACTAAGCTGGTATGGTGAGTGCAGTCAATAAAAGAAGACCACACACAGTCAGAAGACGATGCCACCACTCTCCCTCCCACAGCCTTACTTCTTCCTCAATGGAGCACAGCACTAAATATCACCACAATCCTGCTATTATCAGAATCCTGGTCAGTTTTATCACAGTCAGGGGTCTTCTATAATACTATCATCACTAAATAATAGCAGGATCATATATATTATGGCATTTGTAGGCGATGCTGTGGTCAAGAGCTGAACAGCGATGCTGTGAGCTCATGCTGCGTGCACCAGCCTTGGTGGCTTGCTCAATACTGACGCTCTCACACCCAAGAATGTTGGGCTAGATTTTTTCTAGGTGGCATCTGGCAACTATCAGTCATGGCTGTACTATAGCTGCCCCTATCCTAGGCGGGGCATTTAAATTATAGAGCTAGACACGAAAGCATACTTAAATGATGTGTGCGGTTTCGGTTTAGTCACTGATATCATATATATATATATGATATGCGCGGTTTAAGGGTTCAGATTGTAATACAGTAATATCATATGGTAATAAGACAAGTTGGATAAGGGTATGCAATAGAAACAAACACATATGGGCTGGAAACACTGATGTACTTAAAGCTTAAGAATCCATTAACAATACTGGAATATTAGACAACAAACAAGACTAGTAGCTAATATTAATGGGCAGATATATAACTGAGAAATTAAATTATTAATTTTTAATTCACAAAGTAATGAATTAAAGATTCAGATAATTTGACAAATTAAGAGTTCAAGGTTTATAACATTTTGGGAAATTGAAGTGTTAGTATCAACAGATAAATGGGTAAGTTGCAAATATTGTAAGGTAAGAATCTGATAACTAGACAAATTAAGCATTCAAAAAATTATTACATTTTATTAAATTGAAGTCATTGTAGTAATAGTTATAAGAGGGGTAAATTACATAAAATTGAAGCCAATAATATAAAAAAGAAGCATTTATTAATTAATATAAAAATATAAAAAAGCCACAATTTAAATACGGTTAGGCTAGGTAAGGCTTGGTCACTCGTGTGTTAGTTTCAACAATGACATTGGAAGTTTGCTGGTTTCCAGTTATGTCACAATCAACAAAGAAAGCCTATAATTGTTGGACATTTTTTATTTCATGTCTTTTGCCTCTTCTTTCTTAGCAATGATCGTTCCGTTCCTGGTGTAGCACTGCTTGATAAAATTTGGGTTTTGTTTGCGAATAGGATGCATTCTGTAGAGGAGGATCAACGCTGCTTGGGTAGGCACTCATTAACCCCTTAAACCGTGGAATACATACATATACGATGGGAGTAACTTTCCCGAACACCACGCAATACATACATATACAATTGAAGGTCTAGCGCACAATTTTATATGCCCCGTGAGGGACAGGGGCAGCTATAGTCCAGCCACGGCCGATAGTAAACAGACGCAGCCTAGAAAAAAAATGGTGGGTAACATATCCTCATGTGAGAGATTCAGTTCTGAGTGAGCCACCAAGGCTGGCACACGCAGCATGAGCTCACAACACTACTGTTCAGCTTGTGACCACAGCATCGCCTGAAAATGTCAAAATATATATATATGTACATGGTATTATTTAGCGATGATAGTTTTACAGAAGACCTCTTGACTGTGATAAAAATGACCATGATTCTGATAATAGCAGGATTGTGGTGATAATTAGCGCTGTGGTGGGAGGAGTAATCTTGGTGGGGAGGGAGGTAGCGTTGTCTGCTGACTCAGTGTGGCCACCTTTTACTGTCTGCTCTCACCATACCAGCTTAGTGGTTTGCTATGGTGAACACAAATGTAGATACTTATATATAATGTGTGTATAGAGTGTAATAACAGCAATAGGAGTGTGTTGGTAGCAGCCATTTGGTGAGGTAGGTGGTGTCATCTGCATGACAAGTCATGTTGTGTACTGGTGGCCACTATGGTCTCTGGACACCATACCAGCTTATTTGTACAGTTATGGTGAATAAAACATGTAGATTCTTATATATAATGTGTGTGTGTGTATATAGTGTTATAACACCACAAACAGTATTGTTAGAGGAAAAATATTAGGCATCTGGCCCTTGAACCAGTGAGAGAGGCAGCCACCAGCTGAATGTGTGTGTGTAGCTACGTCTCTTATTGCCTGAACTCACTATACCAGCTTAGATGTACAGTTATAGTGAACAACACATGTAGATACTTATATATAATGTCTGTATATAGTGAATAAAAGCAAAAACATTATGGTGGGAGGAGAATGTTGGCGAGTGAGAAGGTGAGGGAGTCGCGGCCAGTGGCTGGGTAGCTGTTGTGTACTCACCTAATTGTGCTTGCGGGGCAGCCACTCCATGCTCCTTTTTGACTCACCATACTAACTTAGTGGTTCGTTATGGCGAATAAAACATACATATACAGTGGTACCTCGCATAATGATTGCCCCAAAAGACGAATATTTTGGGTAACGAACGGCCCGATCGGCGTCAAATCGTCCCGTATGACGAACGCTGGTTTGAGTAACGTCAACACCACATGGTGGGGTCGCGCTGCTTCTTGCACATTCTTAGACGCCTCTGATGATGTACATAAATTATGTTGTTCTTGTTTAAAGATGCTAATAATGCTGGGATATAAAAGGGTGACTGCTGAGATGTTGCAAAGCATTGACGTTTTTGTAGGAAAAAAGAAACGAAATGTCTGATATACAACAAATGTCAAAAAGGTTCGTTCGGTGTTTGGCAGGTAGGCTGCTCCATTATAACAATCTTTCTTTGTTTCAAATGTGTTCCATTTGTTTTTTATTTGTCATTTACGTCTCAATAATGGAGAAGCCTACCTTACATACACTGAATAAACCATTATGACATTTTCCTTTCTTCAAATGTGTTCAATATTTATTTTTCATTTGTCTTATAGCAAAAGGTTCGTTCGGTGGTTGGCAGGTAGGCTGCTCCATGTTTCTTACATTCAAAAAACGTAAATAATAAAAAAAATGAAGAATTTTGAAAACCAGTACAAATGTCAAAAAGGTTCGTTCGGTGGTCGGCAGGTAGGCTGCTCTATGTTTCTTACATACAAAAAACGTAAATAATAAAAAAAATGAAGAATTTTGAAAACCAGTACAAATGTCAAAAAGGTTCGTTCGGTGGTCTACAGGTCGACTGCTTCATGTTTCTTAAAAAAAAATAAAAAAATAAAAGAACTGTTGAAACAATTTGAAAAATGAACAAATGTCATAAAGGTTCGTGCAGTGTTTGTCGGGTAGGCTGCTCTATTATTGAGACGCAAGTGACAAATACAAAACAAATGGAACACATTTGAAACAAAGAAAGATTGTCATAATGGAGCAGCCTACCCAACAAACACTGAACGAACCTTTTGATATAACGAATATGAAAGACAAGGGCTGCTGGCTGGGTTAGTAGTGCGTGAGCAACCATTCGTGGCACACGCGCCTCTGGCTCTCAAACACCTGTCCCACACGGTGTTGAAAGACTGTGCTCAGTCGGTGCAATTCAGACCCTATTGTTTGAAGAACATAAGGGTCATAACATTGGTGAAGCTAGGCGCAATAAGGGCTTAACACAACGGTTGGATGCCAGTGATACAGCACCTATGAGGATGATACAGCGAGCGTATACAGGTGTAGCTCTGAGCCCCACTCTTGCCATCTCTAATGTATATAGATGAATCGTTTTCTGCGTTCAGTGATGATGCATCTGATACAAGTAGCATAGATGAACAGTGTTAGCAGCTTCCATGGTGGTGGTGTTCATTGATATTTTGAAGAATACCTGAATCTCTTCCTGACTGATGGACACTCTTTGAGGCTAGCTGAATCTCTTCCTGTGTGGGACCTTACAAAGCGATCTTTTCAAGATTACCTTACAAATTGAGCTTTTCCTATAATCGTTTCAATACTACTTTATGCTTTACAAGCTTGGCTACATACCACCTACAAGTACTAAAGCCAAGGGTGCACGCGAGTGCGTTATTTGCAAGCACATATAACGATGAAACAGGAAACGAAAATCTATCTGTAGCTGGTGCAAGGAGAGCAAAGTCGCGCTGTGTACCATGGACTACTTCATTGACTATTACGCACCTCCAAAGTACTGAGTGTGTAATACAGTGTGTTACTGTGTAAATAGTATGTGAAACTGTATATATTGTAATTTTAGTGAATTTTTACCACGTAATATTGTGACAATAAACATTTATTGTGGACACATTACTGACACATGTATCACAGTTCCATGGAAAATTATGAACATTCTACTGTATACATATTGTAAAGGTCACAAATATGCATCATATACGATAAAAGGAACAAATAAAACCGCATTGGAAATGCATAGAAAAAATATTTGAAAATATATTTGTGGCAACACGCAGTGCTTGAATGGCCTGCGCGACCGTGTCTGGGAGCTTCACACATGGGCGACCAGCCCCTGATGACGTCACAGTGCACCTTGTCCACGCCCTCACAGCCAAAGTAAGTGGAATTTGGTAATTATTTTTACATAGACATGTTCAGGGACGGTAATTTATCATTTTATAAAGAAAAATTATATTTTGGGGAACATTTGATGTCATGCACACTGGGGAAATTTCACAATAAACACAGTGCATCACACTGGTTACATGGGGGACACTCGTTTTGTATGACGTCCGTTTCACATGACGAACATGGAATGGATTAAATTCGTTATGCGAGGTACCACTGTTGTTATACTGTGAATATAGTGTAATAACAGCAAAACTATTTGTTTATAGTTTTATGAACATAATTGAATCACTGATATGCACACCATAATTTTGAGTATAGTGATGGTTCACACATTTTATTATATAAATATATCACTACACTTTATTGAATAATATTACTGCAAAAAACTAAGAAAAAATCAATCAAAGACACTGAAATAATTAAGTAATAATATCTCTGTGGCAACTCCCGCCTGACAGCTCGGGCATAGCAGACTGCCTCGGACACTTGCTCTGTCAATGCCTGGTTTTTTGCCAGACTTCCCCGCCCTATAGCGGCCAAAATAAGTCTCCTGTGATTTTTTTTTTTTATTTTTTTCCATGATCAAGGAACACAAATGAGCACTTTTATATGATGAAATAATTTTTTAATTTTTTAATTCCTTATGAACGCATTTTATGTGCAATAACACCATGGTCACATTTGTTGAAGCCTTTTGTGAAATCTGTATAAATTACATCAGCGATTTGTCTGTCTTCATGGCATCTAATGCCATGTCATAGTGGTCCAGCAACTGTGATATGCAAGAGCGCCCTGTTGTGAAACCATGTTGTCCGGGGTTATGGAGATGCTGGGATTCCATGTGTTTTGTAATCATACATCTTAGCACTCAAAGATTTTTATGATGTACGATGTTAGTGCTATCGGTCTGTAATTTTTTACCTCTGCCTTATTTCCTCCTTTATGGAGTGGTGCTATCTCTGCTGTTTTTAGTATGTCAGGAATAACGCCAGTATTTAGGCTTTGTCTCAAAAGAATGTGAAACGCCTGCGATAGTGTTTTTTTTACAGTTGTTGATGAATATAGGGTTCCAAGAATCCGGGCCTGGTGCAGAATGCATAGGCATACTGTCTATGGCTTCTTCAAAATCCAGTGGAGATAGGGTGACATCTGATATATGATTTGATGTTGGTATCATATCCATGAAAAATTCATTTGGGTTATTTTATGTTATGGTATTCGTAATAATATTATTATGTTGTGAGTTGATAGATTGTCTCTCCCGGACAACCCACCAAACCAAAAACCTCTGTAGAGTGCTTACACTTAAATCAGGAGATCACCCTGCATGCTTCTTACTTTTGGAGAGGGCTCAGCATCACATCTGTAGGGGATGCGGCTCCAACACCAGCCTCGTTGTCATGTGCACACACCCACTTGAGCCGCCGTGACTCCCCACTATCTCCTCGGATGGTATGATGTCCCCAATCCCCTTTCCTGAATTATTATTCTGTACTACTCTGTCAACAGCTGTGGTGCTCTCTCTCTCTCTCTCTCTCTCTCTCTCTCTCTTTCTTTCTTTCTTTCTTTCTTTCTTTCTCTTTCCCTCCCTCCCTCCCCTCCCCCCCTCTTCCTCCCTTCCTTCCTTCCTTTTTTTTCCTGGGAAGCCTCACTAGGAGAAGGGCAAACATCTGATGATTATGAATTTAATTAGTGTTGTTTAATAACAACACAGAACATATATAAAACACTCACATACAGTATATAAGTATATAAACTTCAACACCTTATGATATTATAACCTGGTTGCAAACCATTAATATCAGGACTCTATCAGTTGGTTATACCAAGTGGTAGCCTAACTACTGGCTTGCCACTTATGCTACCAACCTCACTTAGTGAGTTTAACCTTGTAAAACAAATATGGCACTATCAGGCCTAGAACATATTTATCTCTGCAGTTACTCCAGCCTACAGTTGTAACTCTATAAACTTCAGTATAAGTATTCCTTGGCATAAAAATGATAATCAATCACCCACCTTTCACTGCGTCTTGCATGCTAATGGCACTCAAGCACTCTACCAACTCCCTACAAGTAGTCAATAAGAACGTCCTTCCCACATCTGAAGTTCACTACCCTGACATCAACAGGTTCTTCCAGGTTCATCTACTAGGAAAAGTCACGGCCTCAGAGTGTGGTCTGCCGCCGGTGGCCGGATGGCCGTCAGGTCGAGCCCAGTAATTTATTTAAAGGGGGCCTCATAGCCTGGTGGATAGCGTGCAGGACTCGTAATTCTGTGGTGCGGGTTTGATTTCCGCACGAGGCAGAAACAAATGGGCAAAGTTTCTTTCACCCTGAATGCCCCTGTTACCTAGCAGTAAATAGGTACCTGGGAGTTAAGTCAGCTGTCACGGACTGCTTCCTGGGGGTGGAGGCCTGGTCGAGGACCGGGCCGCGGGGACACTAAAAAGCCC
Organism: Procambarus clarkii; assembly: GCF_040958095.1. Lineage (NCBI taxonomy): Eukaryota > Metazoa > Arthropoda > Malacostraca > Decapoda > Cambaridae > Procambarus > Procambarus clarkii. Next base: position 26,673,564 of record NC_091204.1, read on the forward strand.
CGAAATCATCTCAAGATAACCTCAAGATAGGATCCTCTACAGCTCTTCTAGGCTGCTGCACCATGAAGTTTTCCTTGGATTGCAGTGGTACTCCACCACTGATTCCACAGAAGCATGTGAGACTTCACTTGACTGGTCCTCTTCACACAATTTGAGGGCCAATTCCTCACTATGGGGCTTGCTCTTCCACAGAGTACATCATCTACTCCTACAGTCTTGGAGTTCCACTTATTAACTTCTTCTCTGGCCTCAGAGTACTCCCATCAGATCCTTCCTCAGAACAAACCTGCAACCCATCGATATGCCAATAAATATGTTCCTCTACAAACATATAACTTTAATGAACTACACACAATAAATGTTTCACCCGACATCTCCCTGTTTCACGAACACCGTAAGTATGGACTCCCCCGTTCGTGTGAATCCATCCTCCGCCTCGCCCGCTGAGCGGTTTCTCCGCCTGCCGCTGTGAGGCAGCTACTCTGCCAGGAGCTAAGCTCTCTCAGTCACCCACGAGTGCTCGAAGGGGACGGACATCGCTCCGCCCTCCAGGATGTTCCTCCATCTTTACTCTCTTATTTGAACTTTTTGCTTCACTAAAATTTGCCTAACATATCAATAAATACTGGCTACGGCTGCTGGGCACACGACCAACTTCAGGCAATCACTGTTATGTGATTAAAACTGAGCTTACCACAAAAATGTCTCTAGTGAGGACTCTCACTTGATGACGCCTGACCAGAGCGTACACGCAGCTGCCCACGAAAATGTTTCTGGACAGCTTCACAACTCTTTCTGCCATCCAGGACTCTTGACCACACGTTTCCAGATTAATTCCACAGCGGAAACGTTTGCACACTTCCTTCCTCCTCTTGAAGGTACATCAACTAGGGGGTTCTTTTCTAACCGGAGCCCAACGGAGCTCAACATCCCCATCACAATTTCTGGTGCTCAAGTGAGGTCAACGTCCTTATAAGCGAGCCTCACACCCCCAGCAAATTCTCCACATCTCATGACCAGCCATTTATTTATATCCTAATTCACTGCCATACTTGCAAACCGTTAGTCAAATTCAATCTTTTGCCCGAAACGCTACGCGTACTAGTGGCTGTACAAGAATGTAATAACTCTTGTATATATCTCAAAAAAAAAAAAAAAATCAAATGTCTACTATATAAATATCCAGGTCTATATCTCTTTAACCTCTTAGGTCAAGTCTGGTAGAATGACTCTCAAGGGGAGACTCGTTTCTCCTGCAGGCTGAGATCATAACAGTTATCAATCTTTAGTGTGTTTAGTGGCTCGCATACTGCTTCCTCAGTATTTCGCTCATTTCTTTGTTGTCATCTGTAAAAGTTCCATATCTCTTTCGCAGGGGCCTGATGCTAGATGTGGTTTTTGATCTTGATTTTGCATAGGAGAAAAAATATTTAGTATTTCTCTCTATTTCACTGATGGCCTTTTGCTCTCTTTGCCTCTCCTTGGTTTTGTATGATTCTTGTAGCTTTAGTTCAATTGTTTCTATTTCTCTACCTAACCTTCTTCGCCATTCATGAGAGAGGGTGCGACTCAAGTTGTTCCGTGAATTGTTTTCTTCGCTGTTACGACCCTGGGTTCTCCAGTGGAAACCAGAGGTCAAAATTGAGCTATTAAACTTCCTAAGTAGTACAGTTGGCGCATTTCGAATGGAAATTGTTTGTATCTTCCCTGCCAGACGTAAGACTATTATTGTTTCTCAAAGAGCATTTAAAGACAGAGCTGGGGGTTGATTATTAAATAATATCATAGGCACCAACTTTGCTTACTAATACTTTCTAATCATTCATAAAGTAACAATACGTTGCATAGGGGAAGATCTTTAATGTGCTTAGCTGCACGATCAATTAGGCTCCTCCCGGCACCACGATGAGGGAGGCAGCAGGTGGTCGCGAGGAGCTCGCTCTTCTCTTGGCTGGTGGCGTGAGGTTAAGACCTACTCTGTGGCTGTATCCCTACTCTCCTTCCTTCTCCTCTTACTTATTTCCCTTACCTGAAGTTCCTGTACCCTTAAGTTAAGTATTATATGGTGTAAGTGTGCCTACTCTGGTAGTAACGATTGGGGAGACCTGGGGATAGTATTTTGCCAGTGTTTGGGTACCCCTAAGTGTTGTGTTTTGTATTAGGGTCCCACGTGGTTTCACTACCCTAAGCTGCATCCAGCTTCAGTGCTTATCCAGTAGTACTTTACCCTAGCTTGTTATTAGTGTAAACCTTGTATCCTGCCTACGTGGACCAAGGCTTTTAACGTAAGATAGTGTGGTAAAGTTATTATTATTATTGTTATTGGTGTGAGTGTATATGGGGGGTTGTTAACGGGTTAATAAATAAGTACATGAATTACAGAGTATCTCTTCTTCCAAGGTGGGAGCGCAGTGATCAACCCTTAGACGAACATATTTGGTCTTGTAGCAAGTTATTACTACTGTGGATAGTTTATTTTGGGGGCCGGGCCTTTTAGCTCTCCCATATTTGATACTCCTGTCTTCTAACTACCTATACCCCTTAATAGTACCAGTACCCCATAGAAGCCCCTCTCATATCAGTTTATAACAAGTGGTTGGCCAGTCCGGGAGGAACATTATAAGTGTAAAAAATTAGATTCTTGAGTGCCAAAATTAAAATTTTTTATTTCCGCAGAACGGTTGTGTGCTAGCCTAGGGTCCAGCTCATCTAGCAAAGGACATTCTTGCACTGACTGGACATCCAGCTGGATCCCTTCACGATTAAGGTTAGTGTGGCCTTGTGTTAGGGGCCGTGCAAATTTTTGTTTTTTTCCAATTTTTATTTTTTAATTTTTTCTTTGGCTGGGAGCTAAAATTGTTAGTGATGTCATCTGAAATGCAGAAACTGGCAATGGAGCCTTCAGTGGTAGAGATAAAGAAACTTAAAAAGTCTAATTTAGTATTGTTAGGCCAGGAATTTGGCCTAGAATTAAATGTCGCAGATAAAAAGTGGACTTTGGTAAATGAAATATTAGAACATTGTATTGATGAACAACTATTGGCAAGTGATACACCTTTATGCCAGCCTAGCCAAGCAGAAAGTGCAACTCATAGGGAAAGTGAATTAGCTTTAGAGTTAGCAAAAATAAAATTAGAGGAGCAAAAACTCAAAACCGAGGAGGCTAGAATTAGAGCGAATGCCACTGGACCTCCACCTGCCGGGGATTCAAACCCCAGGCATTATGAGAAAAAGCATAATTTGCCTGAATTTTCCGAGTCTGACCCTGAAAGGTTTTTCAACCATTTTCAGAGAGTGGCCACGTCCATGAACTGGCCAAAGGAAGAGTGGGTGAAAATCCTACAGGGAAGACTTAGGGGTAAAGCACAAGATATTTTTATAAACATGCCTGACGACGAGTGTTTCGAATATGATAAAGTCAGGGAAGGTATTTTGCGGGCATATGAAATTACTCCTGAAGCTCACCGCCAAGTTTATCGTAACCTTAGGCCTACTCACAACCAACCGCTCACTGAATTTGTGAATGATCAAATTCGATTATTTGATAGATGGATTCGCTCGGCGAAAGCCGAAACATACGAGGCTCTCAGGAACTTAATTTTAATGGAGCATTTTATAGATGTTATGCCAGAGAACGTATCACAATACATTAAAGGAAGGATAGAGTTAAATTCTAAAATAGGGGATTTGGCCAAGTTGGCAGAAAACTACCAATTGGCAGGCAAAAGGCCCAATAAAAATAATTATACCCCACAGAGTAGCAAACCTTATACCCACAGCCAGTCCAGACCAGCTCATTCTAACCCTTTACCTAATGCACCTTCTGTTTCAGACATAACTAACCCTGTTAAAGTGTCTAGCCCAACGGCACCTAAAGGTGAACCGAAGGGTAATTCTGTTAGTAATGTCTCTTCTCCCCGACGTTTTTGTGGTCACTGTAATCGTCCAAACCACACTATTAGCCGTTGTTGGCAACTGCACCCTGAAAAGAGACCCAATGCTCTAGTTGTGACACAGGGCTTGAGGCTTTCAGAAGGGTTAGGGAGTAAGACCTCCAACCCACAGTGGTTGGACTTGCTTACCCCATTCTTATCGAAAGGGAGACTACTTTTGTCTGAGGGTTCTTCCTGGAAGGACGTGGTGATCTTCCGAGACACCGGTGCCATCCAGACTTTAATTTTAGAGAGTGCATTGCAAGGTGCCAACACTCTCGACACTGGAGAGGTGGTACTGGTCGAGGGTGTCACTAGTGATACTCGGGCAGTACCCCTCCATAAGGTTACCCTGGAATCTGATTTCCACAAGGGTGTTTGTACAGTCGGAGTCACTTCATACCTACCTTTCCCTAATGTTGATGTAATAGTTGGTAATGATTTAGCAGGGGATAAGGTAGGGGACTCCAGGCTGCCTATTATGTTGCCTACCCCTAAGGTTTGCCAGGATCCACCCGCTGCAGAGGATAATGTTGTGTACCCTGCGTGCGCGGTGACCAGGTCTATGGGACTTAAATGTAAGGGCAGCCCTGTGCTTGCCAAGGTGGTAAATCCCGAGGTCACGAGGAGCTTTCCGAGTGGTGAAAACCAAGTGGACCTCGCGGACACATTCATGGCCCGACTCGATGACGTGGCCGAGGACATTGTGGAGAGCCTGCCACCGCCACCTACAGAGAGTAGTGGGGAGGTGGAGGAGAACACTGTTGAGCCTCGGCCAATGGCATCTGACCAAGGCCTAGATGCCTCCTTGAGTGAGTTACAGAAAGCTGACCCCACTCTTGCAGATTGTCATGAAACAGCCGTCTCTATGGAGGAAATTGTAGACGCAGCAACTGGGTACTACTACAATGATCGGATTTTGATGAGAAAATGGAGACCACAGAGTGCTCCCTTGTCAAATGAGTGGGAGGTAGTCCACCAGGTTATGTTGCCGACCTGCTATAGAGAAAGAGTTTTGGCAGCTGCTCATGATGATCCTATGGGGGGACATCAAGGTATTAATATTACGTATCACAAAATTTTAAAGTATTTTTTCTGGCCCAAGCTGAAAAGCGATGTGGCAAAATTTTGTAATGCGTGTATTGTTTGTCAACTGGTTGGGAAACCAAACCAGACTCCACCTAAAGCTCCTCTAAGGCCTATTGTCGTGCCAGAGGAACCATTTTCTCATGTGGTAATGGACTGTGTTGGACCATTACCTAGAACTAAGTCTGGTAATATTTACCTAATCACGATGATGTGTATCACTACTCGTTACCCAGAGGCTTTTGCTGTAAGGAACATCCGAGCAAAAACTGTTGTTGCTCGTATGTTGCAATTTTTTTCCACTTTTGGACTGCCTCGGGTCGTGCAAACTGACAATGGTACTAATTTTAAGTCTGATGTTTTCGAGCAATTTTGTAAGGAACATGGAATAACTCATAAGGTTTCCAGCCCATACCATCCACAGAGTCAGGGGGTAATTGAACGTTTCCATCTAACTCTGAAGCAGATGTTGAAGACATCGTGCGAGAGTTCCCACACCTTCTGGGATGAGAATTTACCGTATGTTTTGTTTGCGGCTAGAGAGGGATTACAAAGTTCACTGGGCTGTTCTCCTTTTGAGTTAGTCTTTGGCCATAAAGTTCGTGGACCCTTGCAAATGTTACAGGAGAATCTGTTAGGGAACGTAACGTTATCCGAAGGTTCGGCTTTCTTTGCGCAACACCACCAGAGACTCAAGGACTGCAAGGCGGCTGCATTTAAGTATCTTGGCAAGGCCCAAGAAAAGATGAAAGAACGTAACGATGCTAAATCTAAGTTACGGGTATTTCAGCCTGGCGACCCTGTCCTGGTATTAAAGCCTCGACTAGGAACACTATGTCCCACAAGTACGAAGGCCCCTACATTGTGACAGAAAAGACGGGGGACCTCACGTACAAAGTGAGGCACTCTGACAAACGTAACCAGGTAATGCTCATACATGTAAATCGACTGAAGAAGTTCCAGGGCCCCAGGCCCATTGCACTAACCAATGTTTCCATTTCCAGTGAGAGAGGGGATGATTGTTCTGGGGACCCAACTAATCTCATTTTCAATAATTCTAGTTCTGTGAATGCTGTGGAGGGACTGTCCCATTTGCAGATGGCCCAACGTGAAGAGGTGCAGTCGTTGGTTGATGAATTCTCCAGTCTGTTCGGGGAGGTCCCGACCCAGACTGATGCCATTTGCCATGATGTCGAGTTGACGGACTACACTCCCATTCGCCTTCAACCCTATCGGATGAGTCCAGAAAAGAAGGCCATCGTACGGAAGGAGGTCGACTTCTTGCTCCAGCACGGCCTCATCCGGCCGAGCCAGGGCTCTTGGTGCTCGCCCTGCCTTTTGGTCCCCAAACCAGACGGCTCCTGGCGATTATGCACCGACTATCGGCAGCTCAACAAGGTGACCATTGTGGATGCCTATCCGCTGCCCCTCCTCGAGGACTGCATCGACGAGTTGGGAAATGCCAAGTACGTTTCGAAATTCGACCTCTCGAGGGGGTATTATCAAATCCCACTCACTGAACGTGCTAAACAGCTCACTGCGTTCGTGACACCCGAGGGTGTTTTTGAGTATCAAGTGTTACCGTTCGGCTTGCGTAATGCCCCTGCCACGTTCCAGAGACTCATGAACTCTCTACTCGCTAAGGTGCCAAATTGTCGGGCGTATTTAGATGATATCGTGCTGTTTGACAGTAATTGGGCTGACCACATAGCTAGGTTACGCCAGTTGTTTGCCATCTTGAAAAGGGCAAATCTTACCTTAAATGCTAAAAAGTGTCATTTTGGCCAAGGCACAGTGACGTACCTCGGTTATGAAGTGGGCCAAGGAAAAGTGTTACCTCGGCAAGATAAAATCAATGCCATTCTGGAGTATCCAGTACTAAAGTCTAAAAAGGACGTTCAAAGATTTATCGGTATGTGTGCGTACTATCGACGTTTTTGTCAGAACTTTTCCAGTGTTGCCACTCCTCTCACAGACTTGTTGCGGAAAGCCGTTAAATTTAAGTGGTCATCAGACTGTGCAGAGGCATTTAAAAATTTGAAATTGATCTTAGCTTCCGCCCCAGTGCTTGCTAGTCCAAGGTTCGACCGACCGTTTAAAATTCATGTTGACGCGTCTGACTCGGGTGCTGGTGCAGTGTTGTTGCAAACTGGGGATGATCAGGTGGAACACCCAGTATATTATTACTCTGTGAAATTCGACAAGGCGCAACGCAATTATTCAGTGGTAGAAAAAGAGGCGTTGGCGCTAGTGTTAACATGTAAAAAGTTCGAAGTTTACCTCACAGGTAATATAGTGGAAGTGTACACGGACCATAACCCACTAGTCTTCTTGACTCAGATGAAGGGTAAGAATAAACGCATCCTCAGGTGGGCGTTGTACCTACAGGACTTCAATCTTTCCATTACCCACCTACCGGGCAGACTCAACGTGATAGCCGACGCTCTGTCCCGGTTGCCTGAATAACATTCATCTGAGCCACAGAAAGCCATTTACCAACTGTCATGCTTTAGTTATTTTTTTTTTAGGTTCTCCTGTGACATTAAATATTCCGTGTCCAATTTATTTACTTCCCTGTTCTTTTATTTTTTTTGTGTATGTTTTTTTTTTTTCTTTCAGAGAACTCCTTTGTATTTTTTTTTTGCAGAGAAATTGCTTTTGATTGATTTTTTGTTTTTGTCATATGTTTTTCTTTTTGTTCTCTGTATACTCTTACAAAAAAATATGACTACTATTCTAGTAGTCACATTTTTTTTTCTCTGAAGGGGGGAGGAGTGTTACGACCCTGGGTTCTCCAGTGGAAACCAGAGGTCAAAATTGAGCTATTAAACTTCCTAAGTAGTACAGTTGGCGCATTTCGAATGGAAATTGTTTGTATCTTCCCTGCCAGACGTAAGACTATTATTGTTTCTCAAAGAGCATTTAAAGACAGAGCTGGGGGTTGATTATTAAATAATATCATAGGCACCAACTTTGCTTACTAATACTTTCTAATCATTCATAAAGTAACAATACGTTGCATAGGGGAAGATCTTTAATGTGCTTAGCTGCACGATCAATTAGGCTCCTCCCGGCACCACGATGAGGGAGGCAGCAGGTGGTCGCGAGGAGCTCGCTCTTCTCTTGGCTGGTGGCGTGAGGTTAAGACCTACTCTGTGGCTGTATCCCTACTCTCCTTCCTTCTCCTCTTACTTATTTCCCTTACCTGAAGTTCCTGTACCCTTAAGTTAAGTATTATATGGTGTAAGTGTGCCTACTCTGGTAGTAACGATTGGGGAGACCTGGGGATAGTATTTTGCCAGTGTTTGGGTACCCCTAAGTGTTGTGTTTTGTATTAGGGTCCCACGTGGTTTCACTACCCTAAGCTGCATCCAGCTTCAGTGCTTATCCAGTAGTACTTTACCCTAGCTTGTTATTAGTGTAAACCTTGTATCCTGCCTACGTGGACCAAGGCTTTTAACGTAAGATAGTGTGGTAAAGTTATTATTATTATTGTTATTGGTGTGAGTGTATATGGGGGGTTGTTAACGGGTTAATAAATAAGTACATGAATTACAGAGTATCTCTTCTTCCAAGGTGGGAGCGCAGTGATCAACCCTTAGACGAACATATTTGGTCTTGTAGCAAGTTATTACTACTGTGGATAGTTTATTTTGGGGGCCGGGCCTTTTAGCTCTCCCATATTTGATACTCCTGTCTTCTAACTACCTATACCCCTTAATAGTACCAGTACCCCATAGAAGCCCCTCTCATATCAGTTTATAACATTCGCCTATAGAGGGAACGACGTTCTCATTCCAATCTGCATCTCTTCCTGTAATATTTCTTAGGGATATGCGGTTTGAGCATATTTCTAGTGCTACTGAGCTTATTTTTTTCAGGCACTGGTTCAGGTTTGCATTTTTTAGCTGTTCTTCCCATCTTATTTCTGTGAAGTCTTGGTTCATTTGCCCCTAGTTTATCTGTTTATTATTGAAGTTGAATTTGCTGAAATCTCCTCCACGGGGAATCAAGACTGGTTTTGAAGGTCTATTCCCCATGCTTATCAGAACTTCAATTAAGTTGTGATCTGAGTAACAGGTATTTGTAATCATTATGTTCCTAATCAATTCATCATTATTAGTGAAAATGAGGTCCAGCGTGTTCTCCTTCCTAGTTGGTTCAACTCTGCTGATTTAAGGCAAACCTGTTGCACATCTGTAGCAGGTCATTTGCATGTGACTGTTCATTTAGGCTACTTCTAGGAATTCTCCCTGATAGAACTGTATTAGCTAGGGTCTTCCATTTCAGATGCCGTAGGTTGAAGTCCCCAAGCAGGATGATGTTTGGGGCTGGATTTGTGAGATTTTCTAAGCAGTGTTCTATTTTCATTAGTTTGTGTTTAAACTACTGCCTCTGGTGACTTATATTCAAGGACAATAACTACATTTAGGATCCCTGTTTTGATTATCAGCACTTCCACCATATTGTTTGTGTTGGCATCTATAATACCCACTGTCCAATGCTAAGTAAACAAGTCACAACTAAAAGGTTAAACAATCCATGGCTTACTAAGGGTATACCTAAATCTGTTAACCCTTAAATGGCACATGGCTATATACCATTTGACACCCACAGGCGCATACCAAAAAAAAAAAAAAATCTTTTTTCTTCCTAACCTGTTAACTTGTGTTCACTGATCATGGGAAAAATAATAAAAAAATCGTAAGTGGCATATATTGCCCGCTATAGGGTGGGAAAGTCTGGCAAAAAACAGGCGCTGACTCAGCGTGCGTCCCAGGCGGTCTGTTGCTTGCCAGCTGTTAGGCCGGAGTTGCCACAAAAGAGATAATTACCTAATTCAATGTCTCTGACCCCCTCCCCGCTCAGCTCGTTGTCGCCGTGTGGGGGCTTAGTGGCCGGCTGCCGGAGTGTGATGCTCCTTGGGACAGTCCTCTGTCCTTTTCTAGCCTTGTGCTCCTGCTGCTGTCCTCTCCAATTCTGCTGGGCATCTTTTCCTTTTCCTTCTGTTTCGTTTTTCTCCCCCCTCTTCTCCTATCTGCTTGCCGTTTCCTGCCGACATTTTGCTCGTTCTGGTTCTTCCCTTGGACTTCTTCTATTTTGACGCCCGGGTGCTTGAGGAGGCATACTCTTGCACCCGTAGAACTGTAGTACCCGACGTCGAGAGCGAGGGGAACCTTTTATTGTCAATCCCCCTTTCGTCACTGAACCCGATCTCGACGGACTGTCGGTTTCTTAAGGTGGCGTTTGTGGGGCGTATACTCACGACGCACCCCTAGGAGGCCCCGGCAAGATCGACGATAGCTTCTTGTTGGGTGTCCTGCCTCTAATTGTGGCTCCATGGTGGGTGTGGGGGCACATTTGTGAATGAATTCTTTTTTTCGTCATGATGATAACCCCTGTTTCGGCTGCTTCTGGTGTACCTTCTCAGGCTCGTGGGGTGGGCGACCAAGCCCCCGAGTCGGTCCGTATTAGAAGACCGGGCTCTGTAGCCTCCGCTGCATTGGGCCCCGACCTTGCTCCTCCTTTGGCCTCTCTGACTCCTTCCCCTGGCTCCCCTCCCTCCTCTGTGGTTGGGTCGAGCCCCAGGCCCCCAGTGGTGACTACCTCGTCCCCTGGCGCGGCTCCTTCTCTAGTTGTAACTACTGCGCCTTTTAACCCCTCTCTCTCTGGGGGTTCTCACCGCCGTCCTCGTCACGGCCGCCCTCGCTCGATTCCTTCCAGTTCTGCTACCTATCAAGCCTTGTTTGGTCCCGCTTCGTGGGCCAAATATTTTGATCTCCTCCCTCTTGATTCTGCGCCTCCTGACGATTTCTCCGTCCATCGACATCTCGTTGATTCCGTGGATGCCTCCATTACTTTCAACCCCACTCGTCTCGGTACACGTGTCGTTGCTGCTTCCTGCTTGGCTGCCTTATCCTGCCTTGGCGAGACCCCTGTTCGGGTCTCAAAGAACTCTCAGTTGAATGCCAGTGTTGGCACTATTTTGCTCCCGCCCCATGTTGCGACCGGTGTTCGGGACCTGCGCGACTGCCACGACGATATTCGACATATCCTTGCTGCCCAGGGCCATTCTATTCTCCAGGTGGATACGTTTACTCGTCCCCCTCGTGGTAGTCGCTGTCAACCCCTCCGGGTTGTGAAGATTACCTTTGATGGTAGGACCCTTCCGCCCTCTGTCATTCTTGCTAGTGCCAGGTGCTCTGTCTAGGAGTACATTCCTTCTCCTCGGCTCTGCAACAAGTGCTGGCGGTTTGGGCATGGTGCCCTCCGCTGCTCCGGGACTGTCTCTCTCTGTCCTTTGTGTGGTGGCGAAGGTCACTCTAAGTCGGAGTGCACTTCTCCCCAGGATCGTTGCCTCAACTGAGGTGAGGCCCATCCTACCTTCTCCCGTGCGTGTGTCCATTACAAGCTTGAGGCAGCCGTCCTCAACTTGAAGCACCGGGAGCGTTTATCTTTTCCTGAGGTGAGACGCCAGGTTCGTCGGCTCCCGCCTTATGCTAATATCTCTTATGCTCGCGTGTTGCGCTCTTCCTCTCCTCGTCCTTCCCGCCTTCCTCAGACTCACAACCGTTTCCGGGCCTTGGACCCTGATGCGCCCACTGCCCCCTCCTCTGTTCCTTTGGGTTCTCTCCCGAAGGATTCTCCTCCTGGTCCTCTGTCCGGGGTTCCCCTTCCTTCTACCCGGTCTGTCGTGTCTCCTGTGTCTTCTTCCTCGTCCCCCTCCGATCCTCCTTCCCATCCTCTTCCTCCATCTATCGGCTCTCCCTACCGCCTGTCGGTGCGGGCGGATGTCCATCGCTCTCCTAGCGGCCGTCGTGTGTGCTCTCGTTCGGCTTCTCCTGTTGAGACACTGGAATCCGTTGCCCGGTACGTAGTTGCTGGGACACCGGTCTCTTTAAGTCAGAAGCGTAAGCCTGGCTCCTCTCCTTCCTCTTCCCCGGCGGGTAAGAAGGCTTCGCTTTCTTCCTCAGCTCCTACGTCTGGTTCTGTTGCTCCTTCCCCTCCCGTTTCAGTGATTGCGCCCCCTGTTCCTGCTATGGAGGATTCTTTGGCTCCTGCTTCCCTTTCGGTTGCTGCTCTTGCTGGGGTGCGCTCCCCTCTTTCTACTCCCCCTCTTCCTGCTGCTGTCCTTGACTGCTCCTCTCCGTTGTCTCCTCTTCCTCCTCCTCCTGACCCCTCCCGCCCACCTCTGATCTGTTCTCCCGTTTCCTTCCCTCCGTCTTTGCTCAGTTTACCCATGCCCCCTAACCCTGACTTCGCTGACCCTGATATTCTTTGACGTGCTCTGTTGCTCTTTCGCCTTGGTTTCTTCCTTGTTCTCTGGTTTTGTCCTTTCTCTTCTCGTCGTTGTCCATTCTTCAATGGAACGTTCGAGGTAATTACGCCAATTTCCTCGAACTCCAACTTCTGATTTCGCGGTTTTCGCCCCTTTGTGTCTGTCTCCAGGAGCCAATGCTTGGTGCTCGTCCTGGTCGTTTTCGTGGCTATTCCTTTCTCTCCCCCCCCCCAGCCATTGCTGGGGCTTCTAATTCTTCTGCTCTCTTGATTCGTGCTGATGTTCCCTTTTTTCCTTTACTTTTTCCTTCGCCTCTCCATTGTTCTGCTGCTCGTATCTTTGTGGGGAAATGGTACACAGTTTGTTCCATTTATCCCCCCCCCGAGTGTCCCGCTCTCTCTTCCTGATTTGAAACACCTCCTAGACTCCTTGCCGGAGCCTGTGCTCCTGCTGGGTGACTTCAATTGTCGTCATTCCCTTTGGGGTGACATTCTGACGAATACCCGGGGTCGCCTTCTTGAGCCGTTTCTCCTCTCTTCTTCCCTGTCTCTTCTGAATTCTGGTGAGCCCACTCATTTGGACTCTCGGACTCGCACCCTTTCTTGTCTTGATCTTTCTCTCTGCTCTTCTTCTCTTTACTTAGATTTCACGTGGCAGGTTGTTGATGACCTCCATGGAAGTGATCATTTCCCCATCCTTGTTTCCTTTTTCTCTTTTCGCCCTTCCCTCTCTTTCCCTAGGTGGCAGTTTGCTAAGGCAGACTGGACCCTATTTACCCTCAGTGCTGCTCTCTCTGACCTCTCCCTTCTGCCTCTCTCTCGCGCTCTCCTCCTTTTTCATGACACTGTCTTCAACGCTGCCCTCCGCTCTATTCCTCGCTCTTCCTCTCGGGGTCCGCGGAAGTGCGTTCCCTGGTGGAATGCGGACTGTGCTCGGGCTGTCCACTGTAAGCGTGCAGCCTGGAAGAGGCACCGCCGTAGGCAGACGTCCGATTCTTTTCTTTTCTTTCGGAAAGCGAGTGCGGTGGCCCGTAGGGCCATCCGTACGGCTAAACGTGAATGTTGGGCATCTTATGTCTCAACAATTACGTCCGAAACCCCTCTGGCCCAGATCTGGAAGCGTATCAGCAAGATAGCGGGTAAGTTCGTTCCCGATGTTTCACCGGTCCTTCACCTCCATGATACTCTTGTGGCGGACCCGTTGCAGGTCGCTTCCGAACTGGGTTCCCACTTTTCTTCTGTTAGCTCTGGTCTTCATCTTCCCCAATCTTTCCTTCTTCGTAAACCTGTCATTGAGTCTCGTTCTTTAGATTTCTGCACTCATCTTCAGCTTCCCTATAATGATCCCTTCTCTCTCTCTGAACTTCGTTCTACCCTGGCCCTCTGCAGTTCTACGGCGGCGGGCTCCGATGGTATCCATTATGAGATGCTTCGCCATCTCCCTCCGAGCACATCTCAGTATTTACTGAGTCTGTAGAATCGGATCTGGGAGTCGTCGTCAGTCCCTGAGGACTGGCTCGATGCCGTTGTCCTCCCTGTTCGCAAACCGGGGTCTCTGGGTACTTCCCCTAAGGACTTTCGCCCTATTGCTCTCACAAGTTGTGTCTGCAAACTCTTTGAACGTGTGGTTAACGTTCGTCTGATGTGGTTCCTGGAACACCATCACCTCCTCTCCCCTTCTCAATTTGGTTTCCGCAAGTGCCGCAGCACGACAGATGTCCTGGTGAACTTGGTGGTCTATATTCGTACTGCTTTTGCTGCGAAGACCTCCGTTGTTGCCGTCCTTTTTGACCTGGAAAAGGCTTACGACACCACTTGGCGTTATCATATCCTATCTCAACTTCATTCTTTTGGCCTTCGTGGTCATCTCCCTCTCTTTCTCCGCAGTTTCCTCTCTCGTCGTTCCTTTCGGGTGCGCCTTGGTACCGCTCTCTCTCCCTCTTTTCAGCAATACGAAGGTGTGCCCCAGGGTAGTGTTCTGAGCACTACTCTTTTTCTGGTTGCCCTCAATGGTCTTCTTTCCTTTCTTCCTTCTGGTGTCTTCTCCGCTCTCTATGTCGATGATCTTACCCTTTGTTGTCAGGGTGATGATTCGCCTCTCCTTCAACGCCGGCTTCGACTTGCAATTGATGCCGTGTCGTCTTGGGCCACGGATCATGGCTTCAAGTTCTCTACTTCTAAGACTTGTGCCGTGACTTTTATGCGGAAACGGGTTGTTCTTCGTCCCTCTTTGTCACTTGATGGTCATCCCCTTGAATACAAAGATTCCGTGAAGCTTTTGGGGTTATTCCTTGACACTCGTTTGTCTTGGTCTCCCCATATCTCTTACCTCCGTGTTGAGTGCTCTAAGGCCCTTACCCTCCTTCGGGTCTTGTCCCATACTTCTTGGGGGACGGATAGGCGCACTCTCCTTGCTTTACATTCCTCTCTCGTGATGTCAAAGTTCGATTATGGTTGCCCTGCTTACTCGTCTGCTTCTCCTTCTACTCTTCGCCGTCTTGATGCTTTGCACCATACTGGGTTGCGCCTCAGTTCTGGTGCCTTTCGTTCGACTCCCATCCTTAGCTTGTATGTTGACACTGGCTTCCTGTCTCTCCAGGACCGCCGTGATCGCTACTGTCTTCGCTATCTTGCGCGGTCCTTGCAACATCCTTCCTCTCGCCTCTGTCGTGCTTTAACTTTTACCCCTCCTGCGGTTAATGTTCCTCTTCACCACCTCCCTCTTTCTGTCCGGTTATCTCGCCTACAGGATTCTCTTTCCGTTCGTATTTCTGATGTTTCTCCTCGTGTTGTTCCTTCTTTGCCCCCGTGGAGGGTCCCTCTTCCGCGGTTTTGTACATCCTTGACCCGTATCATTAAAGCTTTTACCCCTCCTATGGTTCTAAAACGCCTTTTCCTCGAGCACTTTTCTTCTCACTCCCGCTCCGTTTCTGTCTTCACCGATGGGTCTAAGTCAGCGGACGGTGTTGGCTACTCTGTTGTTTTTCCTGATCGCACTTATATGTGTCGCTTGCCTCCGGAGACTAGCATCTTTATGCTGTTCTCTATGCTCTTCGTCTCCTGCTTTCTCATTGTCAGTCTTCCTTTGTAGTTGTTGTTGACTCTCGTAGTGCCCTCATGGCTCTCGGGTCCTTTAATCCGGTTCATCCAGTAGTTGTCGAGATCCAGCATTGGCTGTTTCTCGTTCACAGTAAATTTAAGTCGGTTCAGTTTTGTTGGGTTCCCAGCCATATTGGTGTGTCTTTAAATGAGCGTGCGGATGCTGCCGCCAAGGAAGCTGTCCGCTCTTGTCCCATCTCTTGTAAAGGCATTCCGTATTCCGACTTTTACCCGGTTATCCATTCCTCAGTCCTTACCCGTTGGCAGGCTTCTTGGTTGTCTGTTACTGGTAACAAGCTACGTACTCTTAAATGTTGTGTTTCCTCGTGGCCGTCCTCCTTCCACCGTAACCGGAGGTGGGAAACTGCTCTGGCGAGGTTGCGTATTGGCCATACTCGCTTAACCCATGGTCACTTGATGGAGCGCCGCCCTGCCCCTTATTGTCCTAGTTGCATTGTCCCTCTTACGGTCGTGCATGTTCTTCTTGAATGTCCTGACTTCCAGGACGAGCGTGTGTCTTGCTTTCCGACCGCCCCTCGCGGTCACCTGTCCCTTGATAGAATTCTTGGTGACTCGGATACTTTTGATATCGTTCGCCTTATGCGTTTTTGTTCTCGTATTGGCATCCTTGGTGATATTTAGCGCCCTCTGATTATTTTGCGTATTTGATGGTGCTACATAGCCTTCCCGGTTTGGTGCCTTCTTTTGATAATTACTTACTCAATGTCTCTGATTGATTTTTCATAATTTTTTTTTTGCTGTAATATTATTCAATAGTGTGTAGTGTGATATATTTATATAATAAAATGAGTGCATCATCGCTGTACTCAAAAATATGGTGTGCATATTGTCGATTCAATTATGTTCATCAAACAGTGAACAGATACTTTGTCAGTTATTACACTATATACACAGGTTATATATAAGTATCTGCATGTTTTGTTCACCATAACGAACCACTAAGTTGGTATTATGAGTCAAAAAGTAACGAGGAGTGACCGCCGTGTACCACCCAGCCACTCACTCCCTCCCTCAACACCTCATTCGCCCACATTCTCCTCCCACCATACTGTTTTTGCTTTTATTCACTATATACAGACGTTATATATAAGTATCTACATTCGTGTTCACCATAACGAACCACTAAGTTGGCATGCTGAGTGGCAGTGGCAGCCCGCCACTGGCTGCTACTTCCTCCCTCCCTCAAGTCACCTGACTTACCCACATTCTCCTCCCACCATACTGTTTTTGCTTTTATTCACTATATACAGACGTTATACATAAGTATCTACATTCGTGTTCACCATAACGAACCGCTAAGCTGGTATGCTGAGTGGCAGTGGCAGCCAGTGGCAGCCTGCCCCTGGTTGCCACTCCCTCCCTCACCTCACCTCACCTGACTTGGCATCATTCTCCACCCACCATACTGTTTTTGCTTTTATATACAGACGTTATATATAAGTATTTACATGTTCACCATAACTGTACATCTAAGCTTGTATGGTGAGTAAAGGCACAAAGACGTAGCTACTCACAAAGTCAGTTGATGGCTACCGACCTCAAGGCCAGACGCACTAATATTTCTCCTCCAACAATACTGTTTGTGGTGTTATTATGCTATATACACACATTATATATAAATATCTACCCGTTTTATTCACCATACCTGTACAAGTAAACTGGTATGGTGCCCAAAGACCATAGTGGCCATCAGGAAACATGATAAATCATGGAGACGACGCCACCGCCCTCACCAAAATGGCGGCACGCAACCTACTCCTCTTGCTGTTTATACCCTCTATACACACGTTATATATAAGTATCTACATTTGTGTTCACCATAGCAAACCACTAAGCTGGTATGGTGAGTGCAGTCAATAAAAGGTGGCCACACACAGTCAGAAGACAACGCCACTACCCTCCCCTCCCACAGCATTACTCCTCCCAACATGGAGCACAGTGCTAAATATCACCACAATCCTGTTATTATCAGAACCCTGGTCAGTTTTATCAGTCAGGGGTCTTCTGTAATAATATCATCGCTATATAATTGCATGAACAAGTATATTATGGCATTTTTAGGCGATGCTGTGGTCACAAGCTGAACAGCAGTGCTGTGAGCTCATGCTGCGTTCGTCAGGCTTGGTGGCTCACTCAATACTGAGGCCCCTAACACCCGGGAATTTGACCCACGATTTAAAAAAAAAATGGAGTCTGTTTACAAGAGCCCTGATGAAGGTGTGGTGAACCCTTTGTATCAGCGGGCCATTTAAATCTTGCGTAGTACTCCAGAACATCATATGATGCGATGCGCAATTTACTGCAAGTCGGTCAAAGCATCATATGATGCGATGTGCAATTTAAGGGTTAATAAAAAGCATGACCATGAGAAAAAGTACCAGTATTGGTTAGGGGTCATCTCCAAAGCAGTTTCAAGGAGATACTCATCAATGCTATCCAAAATATTAGGAGAGCCAAAATAAAAATACCCAACCATATCTTTCCTATAAAATCTCTGTGGCTAGATCCTAGAAACAGTAAATTTGTTACACAGAATTTTCCAGATCCAAAACCATACTGTCTGTCTGTTATTATATAGTTTTTCTCCAGGGGTTCTACCCATTTAGTTTTAATTATTTTTTCCAATATTGTGACTATTACACTTGTCAATGATATACATGTATATATTGAATGGGATCTTCCCTGCTGCCACTGTTGTAGAGTGCTGCTGCCTCTAATATCAACTGGGAGTCTGAAATAGGTAGCATAGTGGGACAGGTCTATATATGATGGTCTGTTGAAGTGGAATGCTGAGCTCAGGTGCACATTCTCTCAGGACCCATGGTAAAACTCCACCTGGGCCAAATGCTTTGTTCTTACTTAGCTCCTTTAGCATTTTTTCATTTCATATCTAGACACCTCTATGAAATGTGAGAAATCGATAAAGAATTTGGATAAAGAAAGAGAGCTAGGAGTGGTTCTAGATAGAAAACTATCACCTGAGGACCACATAAAGAATATTGTGTGAGGAGCCTATGCTATACTTTCTAACTTAAATTTTTTTTTAAACACTTGGATGGCAAGATACTAAAGATATTGTTCACAACTTTTGTTAGACCAAAGCTGGAATGGTGTGGGGGTTTTCTTTTTTGCTTTCACGACTGCAATGCATACGTCGCCAATGTACATGTGGCAGACGCTTCACAAAACTGTCAGAATTAGCAGAATAGAAAATACGAGAGCAACCGTACAGGGCCTGGGAGCAAGGTCGAGTTAGAGTCCTTGAGGGTCTCTTCTCAGACTAGCCTCACCTGGTCCTGCTCCACGTTGATCGTTGGAATCTCCTCAATGATGTAACACTTTAAGGGACTCCTAGGGTCCTCATCACATTTATAGTTTAGTGAATTAGGCAATTGGGTGTTGAAGACACCTAGAGCTGAAGGCTTGAGTAATATTGGCAGTATTCAGAAGTGGTTCAATGCAAACACCACTTAAAGCTTAACAGTAGTTTACTAACTTAACCACTAATACACAGGGTGTTTGATTTACTTTAGATTGGCGTCAGCAAAGCTATGGTTATGTTAGCGAGACTCTTGACGTCTGGCTAACGACCTGTATCCACTCGTGAAGAAACACCTAACTTAACACAGTTGACAGCCAATCATTAATACAGCAACCTAACTGCCGGTATGCAAAGGAATCACAAGAGTTCGAACCGGATACTCGGTAATGATGATATGCGATAAATCACAATGGCACTGTCAATGGGACAGGCAATAACATGCACAATAATAATCACACACGATAACTAAATGTGTGGTGTATGTGAAGGTCACATTCAAAGACGAGTGAAATGCCGTGATACCACACAGCTAACCATGCATACACTGTCGATTCACTGTGACAGGTATGAGAAGGTGAAAACTGTGGTTGATACCTCAGATCAACACAGACACAATAAACAATGACAAGATTTTGTACTTACAGATAAGGTACCTCTCTTTACTCACTCACTCACTCAGGCACATTTATGCAAGAACTCGTAGGTGGCCTGACAGCTGGTTTCGCTCGTAGACACGGAGGGTACTCGCAATAGGGCATACAGAAACACGCATACACTCTTGGCACTGGCGGTGAGTAAGGGTGGTGACGTCACGTGGTACAGTGAGGGCGGCGGCGGCTGGCGGCTGCAGGTTATATGGCACCATGCACTACACTGTACACTGTGGTACAGGTACACTGTGGTAAAGTCACACACAGATTACTTAGGCGGCAGCACTGCCTTAGTTCACTCTAAGTCACTCACAACGATCTTTGTCACCAGGGGTTACCTGATACCAGTCTGTTTCACTCTGGAGATTTGTCACTTTAGGCTTCTGAACAATATATTCACACTCATGATTCTGGGCGAGTGTGTGGTATATCGCAGAGGCGCTGAGTTAACTTGACGGTGAGGAATAGACGGTGTTCAGTCTATTGGCTGATAGACAGAACAGCTACACGTCCACTTTGCAAGAAATCCCTCACAAGAATGCTTATTCCTGAAGCTCAGGGCGTCCCGTGGGCACAACACAAAAAGAGTTACAATTTGACCAATAGCATTGCAGCAAATGAGCGGGAACCAATCATATTGACCGTTCGATGATCAGTAGCAGGAGCTGTTATTCTTCATCGCGCCAGTTGACCCCAGAGGTCAGACGGTCGTTGGCGTCTCCCCTCTACTCTCACGCTGGCCCCAGCCAATGTACTCACTGACCCTGTGGCAAGTATGCTTAACTCCCTGTATCTACTTCCTGCCTGGACATACGGCGGCCTCCGTATTATGAAAGTGTTCCTGGTTAAGTGGGCATTCTGGAGATACCCAGCATGCCAGGTCACTATCCAGGGTTAACAGAAATAGGACCTTGTGCACAAAGTCTGTGCACTGTGCACTGCAATGAGCCATTCCAGTCAGCTGTGGGAGAATCTTGGGAGACATACTCCCACAAATGGAATATGCAGTGGTTGTATGGTGCCCATATCTTAAGAAGCACAGCAACAAACTGGAAAAGGTGCAAAGACATGCAACTAAATGGCTCCCAGAACTGAAGGACAAGAGCTACGAGGAGTGGTTAGAGACATTAATTAAAGATGTCCACGGTTGTTCCGGCAATATTTATTATAGTCGCTGGGAGGACGTTGAACAACTGCGGACCTCTGATGTTTATATAGTGTTCTCTGATTGTGCCTATGGCACCTCTGCTCTTCACTGTCTACATGTACCTTCAGTGCCAGTGTTGTGTCACAGCTGCTAGTAAAGTATGGCAGGCAGGAGTCCGTAGTACCGCGCAAGGTGCAAGCAACAATGCCATACGCAGCTCCAGACAGATTGCGGGGTAATGAGAACTTCGAGGTACACATGCTGAAGTATATGCCAGGCACAGCATCACAGGAGAAGGGTAAACGTGTGTGCATAGTATGCAGGAACACTACACACAGATCACAAAAGCGAAGATGCATCAGCATCTGGTGCATGGAGTGCACGGTGCCACTCTGCCCCGTTGGCTGTTTCGCAGCATATCACACACTCGCGGAGTACTGTGTGTGTGCAACCCGTTCTTGCAAATTCGTATAGTCAATATTGACTTATTAAATAAGTGCATAGGTGACATACTAAACATAATAGATACCCTTAAAAAGCTTCATAGAAAACACCGACCTTACCTAACCTTGTTAGTATCTTAAGATAAGCCTCTTATAGCTTCGTAATTACAATTGTTACTTAACCTATTATAGGTATAGGTTAAGTAATAATTGTAATTACGAAGCAATAAGATGCTTATCTTAAGATACTAACAAGGTTAGGTAAGGTCGGTGTTTTCTATGAAGCTTTTTAAGGGTATCTATTATGTTTAGTATATCACCTATGCACGTAGTTAATAAGTCAATATTGACTATACGAATTTGCAAGAACGGGTTGGTGTGTGTATATAGGGTGTGATACTGTACAGTGTGTGTGCATATATAATGTAAATATAAAAATATCAGAGTGATAAATTGAAAATAAGTGTACTTGTTTGTGATGCACGTAACGCAGTGTCTACAGACGGTACGGATGTTCTACTGCCATAATATACTGTACGTGTTCACCATACATTGGATCAGCACGTAAAATCTAATAAGTTGTATTTGGAACTGTGCGCAAAAAATGAGCAAAAATATATTCGCGGCAGTGCGCGCATCCCGCCCCGGGCGCCCCACCGGTCCCGGGAACTTACGGCATGGGCGCACGTGGAATGATGACGTCACGTGCCACCTTACGGACCCCATAACAGCCAAAGTAAGTACAATTTTGACATTCCATTGCTATACCCAAATACAGGGAGGGGTTTTTGACACTTTTAGAACAAAAAAAAAAAAAAAAAAGAATTTTTTCCTGAGAATTTATTTCTTGTGCATTGGGGGGGGGGGTCATATTTGGAGGCCGCGCAGTTAAGGGGTTAAAGCTAAATTCTCAAGCTTTGAAAATAAGCACAATTTGCTATTTTAAGCGGAATCTGGCAACTCTGATTTAGCATGTAAACATTGACTTGCATTCACCAACCCGTTCTCGCAAATTCGTAAAGTCAATATTGACTTATTAACTACGTGCATAGGTGATATACTAAACCTAATAGATACCCTTAAAAAGATTCATAGAAAACACCGACCTTACCTAACCTTGTTAGTATCTTAAGATAAGCATCTTATTGCTTCGTAATTACAATTATTACTTAACCTATACCTATTATAGGTTAGGTAATAATTGTAATTACGAAGCAATAAGATGCTTATCTTAAGATACTAACAAGGTTAGGTAAGGTCGGTGTTTTCTATGAATCTTTTTAAGGGTATCTATTATGTTAAGTATGTCACCTATGCACATATTTAATAAGTCAATATTGACTTATTAAATTTGCGAAAACGGGTTGCATTCACAATGTAGTTATTTATTTTTCAACAATTTAAAACGAGTTATGAAAATACACACATTGGTACATTATTGCAAAGGCACTATACTATATATATATATATATATATATATATATATATATATATATATATATATATATATATATATATATATATATAAATTGTTGCAAGTCGAGCAACAAATATTTTACATTGAACAACAAATGAGATTGGAAAAGCAGTATTGCCAAAATAGACCCCAGACACACCCTGTGGGTAGTAATGGACCCCCATACCGACCCTATGAGGGGTAGTGGACCCCATAATAACACTATGGGCGATAGTGGACACTATACAAACACTATGGGCGGTAGTTGACTTCATAGAGACCCTGTGGGCGGTAAGGGACCCCCTATCGACCCTGTGGGCGGCAGTGGACCCCCTATCGATCCTGTGGACGGCAGTGGACCCCCTACCGACCCTGTGGGCGGCAGTGGACCCCTACCGAACCTGTGGGCGGCAGTGGACCCCCTACCGACCCTGTGGGCGGCAGTGGACCCCCTATCGATCCTGTGGGCGGTAGTGGACCCCCCCCTATCGACCCTGTGGGCGGCAGTGGACCCCCTATCGATCCTGTGGGCGGCAGTGGACCCCCTACCGACCCTGTGGGTGGCAGTGGACCCCCTACCGACCCTGTGGGCGGTAGTGGACCCCTACCGACCCTGTGGACGGTAGTTGACTTCATAGCGACCCTGTGGGCGGTAGTGGACCCCATACCGACCCTGTGGGTGGCGGTGGACCCCATACCGACTCTGTGGGCGGCAGTGAACCCTATATACTAATCCTGTGGGCGATACTGTACCCTATAGTCATCCTGTGGGGGCAATGGACGCCATACATATCCAGTGGGTGTTATTGTACCCCATACTTATTCTGTGGGTGGTTGGAGCCCCATACCCATCCTGTGGGTTATAGTGGACCCCATACTCATCCTGTGGGTGGTATTGGACCCCATACCCATCCTGTGGGTGGTTGTGAGCCCATACCCATCCTGTCGGTGGTAGTGGACGCCATACATATCCAGTGGATGGTATTGGCTCCCATACCCTTCCTGTGGGTGGAAGTGATCCCCATACCCATCCTGTCGGTGGTAGTGGACGCCATACGTATCCAGTGGATGGTATTGGCTCCCATACCCTTCCTGTGGGTGGAAGTGATTCCCATACCCATCCTGTGGGTGGATGTGACCCCCATACTCATCCTGCGGGTGTTATTGGACCCCTTACCCACCTAACAGGTGGTAGTGGACCCTATACTAATCCTATAGTTTCCTATAATCCACACCATACCATCCTGTTTGCAGTAGTTTACCCTATATACATTCCAACATAACATCGTTTTCTGTTAGCGTTCCTACAAAACATTCTTTAAAGATTTCTAAAGCACAAACTATGGTATATAATATTGATTGGTGAAGCACTGTTATTCTATGTAATAATTTATTGTGCTTATTATAATTTACTAAGAACAACTAATATTTCTCAAAACAAAACTACGAGCCTTCAATAGGATGTAGCTGATCTGTAATATTATAAGAGCATGGACAATAGTAGGTGAATTTCACAACCCATGTGGGACCTGAAAACTACAATTTTCGTTATAATTGAACCAATCACGACTATTCAGCTATCTACGTTGATGGACGAGTACTGTGAGACGTAAATTGGTACGTGAGGAAGAGTTTGAGCCTTGGTAAAAAAGTTAACTGGGAATATATCACAAATGTACTAAATCACATTCCACATATTGACTTTAAGCATTAAGTCATATATGTGCTGTCTTGTGTGAGAACGGGTTGGAAGGGAGGGAGGGAGTCATGAAGGGGAGGGAGGGAGTCATGAAGGGAGGGCAGGAGTCATGAAGGGGAGGGAGGGAGTCATGAAGGGAGGGCAGGAGTTATGAAGGGGAGGGAGGGAGTCATGAAGGGAGGGAGGGAGTCAT